>NC_053434.1:106703140-107303140 GCF_007990345.1 Gossypium hirsutum
AGGATTTAATTGAAAATCTAAAGATTTCATCATTTTTCTTCAGTTAAAATGCCATAGCAGACTTTCTAAGCCGGTTTTCATATTTTGCACCATGTGAGTTCAATTCTTGCTTTTCTTTCTAATTTTTATGTTTTTGTGACTTTTACAATTAGGTCCACTTATTGAATTCATTAGTTTTGATTCTGTAGGTGAAATTGAAAGTTACCATGGTTGAGTGTTGGACGTTTATGATGAATAAACATGGATTTGAAGCTTTAATTTTGCTATGTGATGATTTTATTAGGTGATTTCAATAGAAATTAATTTTTAGGATCTAATTGTGAAAAAAGTCAAGAATTAGGTTTGTATTGAAATTTAAATACCAAAGGTTGTGTAGCTGTTTAGAATGATGGAATAAAATGTTTATTGAGAAAAGTTAGCTCAATTGATGGGTTAGTTGAGCAGGGACTAAATTGTAAAAAATATAAATTTTAAGGTAAAAGTGTAATTTCAAAAATTGAAGGGCATATATTGTGAAGTGGATTAGAATTGAATTAGATGCTAATGAATGGAAAATTTTATATTATAGATCGAGAATCCGAAGATAAACGAGGAAAAGAGAAATTTTTGATTAATCTCTGAATTTCTACAACTTTTATAAATTAGCCCAGGTTAACTCATATGGCTGAATTTTTATGTTCAATTGTTAATTTAGGATTGATACAATATTTATAATTATATTTTTTTATAGAATTATGATAATTGTTCGATGTTGGGGGTTCAAAATTTAACCTTTTTGTTTTTTTTTTTTTTTGGTTTGGTTACTTAATTTATCAAGGGTGAAATTGTATTTTCATCCGTTTTCTGACCAACAGCTATAAGGTTGGTGGTCGATGATACCTCGCGCCTGATTCGAAAAAGTGGCTAGTTGGGGGGTAAGACAAAAAAATGGAAAATTTTATTTACTTGGATTTATTTTGGTAATGGGTGTTATTGTAATTCGATAAGATTTATGTTTTAAGCCTATGAGCTTACTAAGCTTTCTTAAGCTTTTTTGTGTGTTAAATGTTCTTTATAGATTAACAAGAGTTAAAGAACAGATCATCACACCGGGTCACACTATCCAGATTTTACTGGTAGATTTTGTTTATAACTTAAATTTTATATGGCATATATAGGATGGAATGAAATGAAAGTAAACTTGTATAGGGTTATGAATGATTATTCTACATATATATATATTTATATGCATGTGTTTAATAAAATCTATTAGTTATGATGGAATTAAATGACAAGTATATGCAAGAGAATAGTTGTAATGACAGTATAAACTTGATAACTGACTTGAATTGGTTGTTGGATTAGTCTATATGGGTATATGAAAGTGTTTTGTACAGGTTGGATGTATAAAGGTGAGAAAAGTGACCCTAAAATGACCTATTTTCGTCCACACGGACAGACACACGAGCGTGTGTCTTGACGGTGTGTGTCACACGGCTTGGATAGGAGTGTTCTAGCCGTGTGTCCTACACTTAAAAATGAGAAACAGAATGCTCAGAATTGAGCACACGGGTAGAGACATGGGCGTGTGTCTCAGCTGTGTGAGTAGCACGGCCTTGGACACGGCCATGTGATTTGGCCGTGTGAAAACTGCACCTAAAATGTAAAAATTGAATTAACCACACGGCCTAGCACACAGGTGTGTGACTTGGCCGTGTGACTTCTATTTCTTCATGCCTTATAAGTCGGAGGTTACACGGGGTAGGGACACGGGCATGCATGACTATACGGGCTGACCACATGGGCATGTGGGCACTGTTCATAAGAAAAATTTTGTAATTTCGCGAAAAGTTCTTAAAGCTTCCGAATTAGTCCTGATTTGATTTACCGTTCATATTGGGCTTCGATAGTCCAATTAAGGGACAATATGATTATTTTGAATATGAATAGTACTTTTGCATGATTTATTTGAAATTAATTTGTAAACTCCGGTAATGCTCTGAAACCCTATCCAGTGATAGATACGGGTTAGGGGTATTACATATTGACTCAGTATACTCTTTACTGGTTGAGCAATATGAAACTTTTCTACCAATGTCTGAGGTCTAAAGAGTTGTAAGTACTGACTTATTTCTGTTTTCAGGTTACTAACAAATATGCTAAAGGCTTATGCTTCAGATAATTGTACTTGGTTAAAAGACTTACAAATTGATCATGATATTGCTCCACTAAGCCTTGCTATTTTAAAGTAACCAATTCTACCATCCCATCCTTGACGGTGTTTGATCCAAATGCTCTATCAAGTTATGAGCATAACAAGTCCAGTCCTACAAGTGAAGACCCCCATGCTTCTGAGCATAGAAGTGATGCCAATCCAAGGCTTGACCTTCCAAGTGAAGCATCACTGTACGCAATTTGTCACAGTTGGGCACTTCTTTAACTACAAATTATTGCTCGATTCGACCACTAGCCTCTAAATTCAGCTCCATCAAAGAGGGTACTCTTACCTGTATGAACGCTCTTGAGGAACCTTCAATTAGGTAGGCTTGAGATTGTAGGCCCTAAGGAAGTTTGAGTAAAGTCAAAGAGTCTTTGGGTGGGAAGCCAGAATGTGGCCCTCCCAAGACTCTTTCCCATTAGCTTGAGCAATAACAGTAGTATTTGAAGCAGTGGGAATGCCCAAGTAATTCACAATAGGGAATGCATCTCCATCCTAAACTCTTCTTTAAAGCCTCGCAATATAGCCTCCATCTTAGCATCCCACTTAGAATCCAAGTGAGAGAGTTTACCTTGGACTTTTACCATTTCTTGTAAAGGACACTCACATCCTTCTGCCGTCTCGTGGTCACCCCATCCCCAGCCATAGAAAATCATTTGGCTCTGATACATTGATACGAATAAAACAAAAAAAAGACAGAGAAATAAAAAATAGAGAATATTTGAGAAGAAAGAGAAAGAGATATTGATGGAATTTCTTTATAATAGTTTCATAACTTCATCCAATTACAGCTGCATATAAATAGGAAACAAAACAGTCCAAAATTGGTTAAAACAAACAGTACAAACATTTATTCAAGACACCCCGTTTTTACTAAAGTCACTGCGTACTATTCATTAATGCTAAACACACCGTTTGCCATATGTCAGTTCTGACCTGTATCAGATTTCAAGTATGAATATGTACTTAAAATTTTCTTTCGCCTTTTCATCTTTGTTTTAGTTTCTAATATATGTTCTTTTTACTTATATTTCAAATGGATTTTTGTCAAGGTTATTGGTTTCAGATTTAGAGAACCATTGTTTTGTTTCGTTGAAATTATGGATCTTGGTGTGGTTATTTTTGTTTGTTTATCTTGTACTATATATTCTTCATGATTGTAGCTATTGTGATATGGTCTATTTCTTTTTATTTTTGTTTAGTAAAATATTATTGGTGCTTGTGTTTTTGGCTTCAGTTTTAGCATTTGGATTTAAGATTTTGAGATTGGGATCAATTTTGAGATCAGGATTCCATAATAATTCTTGATAAATGACCAAAGTACCTTTTCATGATAAATTACCATTTTGCCCATTTTGACTCAATGCATAATTCTTCACAATAATAGACATTTTCATATCCAAATCTCATAGTTCACATTTACCCTTAATAATACTCATTACATGGTGAAAATTACCTTTTACTCTCATTACATGGCCTTTTTACTCTCTTCTAAACAAAAATGGAAATTTTATGATTTAGTCCCTACACTCCAAAAATATTTCAAATTATTCTTATACTAATTAATCATTAATAACCCATATTCCTCATTTGGTCAAATTTGCACTTTAGTCTTCAAACTATTTAGAATTTTCAATTTGATCCTTTTTGCCTCATTTCCACATCCAAAATACTTTTCATTGATTTCTATCTCCATTAAAAATTTTCCTCTCATAAAATTCTTTATCTTGCTCATGTTTCAATTTTTTTCTTGTAAATCCACTATTTTAGATCCCGAAATAATGTCATGTGCTTTATAAAAAAATTTATGTGTTACACTACCCATTTCCCCCTTTTTTTTTGCCAAAGACATTATTTTTGCTCAATCATATCTTAACCAAACAAATATATTTAGCTGTCTTATCTCAATTTATATATTTCTCAAGACATATGATGAATGCTAGAAATACTCAAATATTCTTCTAGACTAATACAAAGAAGCCAATGCCAAACACAATTAGTTCTTGACTTAGGTTTTAAAGTGTGGATGAAGAAGGGAATTATTTAGGTATTCCTTTGTTACATAAACGAGTTAATAAAAATACTTATAAATTTTCTTGTTGATAAAATTCATAAACGGTTAAATGGATGGGATTAGACCTGTTCGTGGGTCAGGCCATCTGCCCAGGCCCAAAAGCTGACCCAAAATATGAGATGGTTTAGACAAAAAATGAAATTCAAAAAATGGGATTGGGTTAAATTTAAAATCTGTTTTCTATTTAAGTCTATGGTTTAGGGCCTAAACCCTAATCAATTATTTTCATAACTAGTTAATTAAGGAAGCTGTGAAAAATTTGTTCTGCATACCTTGTGGAATCAATAGTTTCCAAGTATTTGAAACAAGCTCGATATTTGACTTGAGTTCAATCGAACATCTATTTTAAATTCAAGCTCGACTCAATAATTAAAATTAAGGTTAATATATATTAAGGGCAATAATGTAATTTAATATTATAAAAATATAAAAAGCTTGATAAGGCTCACGAGCCATTTGAGTCAAGTATTACTAAGATCAAATTCGGCTCAATAATTACTGAATCGAGTTCAAATATTTGAGTCGGAAACTCGAATGGCTTGTGAGTACCAATGTCTCATTTACACCCCTACTATCAATAGCCCTCCTCAACCTTTTGATAAAAAGATAAATCAAAGTCATATTTGATTATTTTATCATTTTTTAAAAATAAAATAAAATTTTCAGCCACTAGCATGTTGTAATCTAGTTATATTAAAATTATTAAACTCTTATTAAATTTTCTAATATTTATCTAAATAAAATAATGTGAAGCTTTTAGACTCCAAATTAAGGGGGGACACACATTATATTTATTTATATATTTAACTGTATTTTTTTCTACATTTTACAATATATTTATCATATCCTAACCTCGTTTGTGCAGTTTGAAATTCCTGATAAGAAAAAAATGTTGAAAAAATAAAAATAATAAAAATAAAAGTTAGTTTGTAATTTCAACACTAGACAATAGTCTTTTTCGCTACAGTTAATGTCTTTACATTTTCCCTACATTTAATATCTTAATGCTTTTTCCTTACATTTAATGCATTTTCTCTGCATTTAATGTCTAAAACTATGACCTTTTTTATTTAATCTAGTGAGTGTCGAGTCACACATTAACGACACTAATTATAATAATATTTTTTTCACTTGTTTTGTCATGTGATACTTTTTAAAAAAAAAATTTCATTAGTCCATTAATGTTACAGGTGATACTAAAAGTTACTTTAGCAAATACTTCATTTTCATAATTAATTTATTTCAAACTTATTTTATAATTAATTAATTTTTTAATATTATTTCATAAAAATCCTTTACTATAAAATAATTTTTCATAAAATAATATATGAAAAGAGTAATTCTAAAATTTACTTTAAAAATTGCCAACTCACTGTATAAAAAAAAATCCTGACTCACTCTCCGCTCCGTCTCACGCATCCCCGGCGGCAAAGAAGCCTCTCGCTTCGCCAGCTTCGTCTCCCTCAATCTGATACGTGTTTAATTCTTCAACTTCTAAGTTTTTATTAAAATTAGCTAACTGTTGGGTTTGGGTTTTTATTGGATTAACTTTATAATGGGTAGTAATGGATTGCACCATGGAGGCCCATAGGATTTATGAAACAATAATAGATGGGAATAGTTTCAGTACTAAACGGCTGGCAGTAATTAGTAATGCTTTTGTTCTCTTCTTTTCTTGAATTTATCTCTCTATTCCTCCTTTCCTTTACCTCTTCTGTGTAAATCTGTAGTGTGATTTTGGCACGTATCACAATCCTTCTCTTGCCTTCTGAAATACTAGGAAATTGAATAAGGTAATTTTTTTTGAAACCCTAAATTGAGTCCTGAGATTTTCAGTTATCTTCTCTTTGCATTTGCAGCACTCTGCTATATCTCATTTTTCTGTTTTCGATCCTACTGCTAGTTATTGTCTCTCTGTTTACTTTGTTGAGTTTAAAACCCATCGGTTTAGCGGAACTAGCAAACTGTTTTCGCCTCTATTTTACCAAATTGAAAAAAATTGCTTAAGTTTAAAGTAACTCTTTAATATTTAGTGTAAAGTTATTTTAAAATATTGAAATTGTTGTTTAAATTTATCGATCTATTTTGGAAATTGATCAATCTTGTCACTGTTAATAATAAAATCATTTTACTTTATGATTCAGATGCCTCATAGAACACGTCCTATGACAGCTCTGTTAGTGTTCACTGGCCTCAATGCTGTGCTGGTCTCCACCATTACTCCTGTCTATGATTTGTTTGCTTCCTTCCTTTCTGGGAGAGACGGGTTTGTTTCTTATTGCTCTTTTTTGCTTACTTTCTTGGCACTGGCTTTATATATGTGACATTGTGATATTTAATTGGGTTGTTCTATAGTAGCATGTGTTGTTACCAGAGGATTTTGGTTGGTTCCTTTGCCCTATGATGAGTTTGCTTGCTATTATTAATCTTAAAAGTTAGTTCTTGTGACTATTAGGTCAATCTTGATGAGATAGAAACAATTTAGGATTGTTCAATGTTTACTATCAATCTAAACTCATTTTCTTCATTGGTTCTTGTGTGTTATAGGACAGTAAAACTGTAATTTATTGGTTTAGTCAATTCGGGGGGGTGTTACTTGCTGGATTTTGGATTTGGTTTTGGTTTTGGTTTTGGTTTTGGTTTTAAGTGCATATATGTATGCCCTATACATCCAATTCTGCTGACATAACTTACTCAAAATAGTATATTTAAACTAATCTTTGAAGGGATAACTTACTCAAAACAGTATATTCAAACTAATCTTTGAAGGGCTATACTTACTCATTAGATAACTAGTAGTTTATTTGCCACTAGGATTAAGCTTGGTTATGGTAAGATAAAAAACGAACCAAGACAAGTACAATAGGTGCTTTCATGGTATAGAATTGCAGGTATAGAATAAAATCAGTAGTAGGATGCGTTTGAATTTAAAATAGCTGTGGCAATTAGGTGAGTTATAGTAAGAAGTAAAAATGATTACTGAGGGCACAGATTTTCATATGAATCGAACTATGATTTGGTTTAATTATATGCATAGAACTTTTGTTTTTTTTTAATTATACACAAATTTTTTATTCAATTGTATGTATTTTTAAAGATAAATATAATTATTTGTATATACATATATATATTAAATAAACGTAAAATGAGATTACATCTATGAAGCATGGACATGTTGAAAAACCACTCATACTGATGCGGTACCGGTGTCCGACACGCCAGAATACGTACAGGACATGTTGGGTTGAAGGTGGCTGAATGCATGATAATGATTATAATAATTTCCATTCGAAACCCAACCTATGTTTTCTTGCGACGATTTTCAAAATTTAATCTTGTGCATGTTATTAGGATGTTGAGAGGGACATCGTGACCAGGTTTTAATTATTCCGACATCATTGACTGCAGTCGGTGGCGGCAACAGTGGCGCGCTGGTTCTAGGTTGAGAGGAAGAAAAATGGATGAAGATAATAGGGGAAAAAAAAGAGAGAAATGAAAAAAAGAAAGGATTTTACTAACTTAAGATTATTTCTTATTATATTTGAAGTTAAGGTATAAATGAAATTTGAACATTGAATTAATTATGAAATTTTGTGGAATAGAAATAAAATAATTTTGTTAATTATTAATTATATTAGCTAAAAATATTAATATGTTTAGATTTATATTGAATATTAATATATAAAAATAAATTAAAAAGTATTTTGTTGCCGTTGTCTTGTATTGTCTGTATCCTCAATTTATAATAATAATAAAAAATGTATGTTACATTCATATTCATAGTGTTACATCGATAATTTTATGTATATAATTGTACGTTTATTTGTAATTTTAAGATTTATTTCAATTATAAATTATTAAACTTATATACGGTTCATTTTTCTGTCTTTCATTTGGTTTCTAACTATGGCTTGTGGCTTCTTTTATTTGGTTTGTTTCAGCGAGAACGGCGTCGTCTAGAACGGGAAACTTCATCAAATAAATTTCAATCGTCCTGAAGTATGTTTGAGATTATTCTCCCTTTGAAACTAGATTTGTACTAGTGGATGGTTGCCGTTGTAAGTTTTGCCGCCACCGACTGCCATCAATCAAGTCGGAGTAATTAAAAAATGGTCACTATGTCCCTCTCAACATCCTAATAACATGCACAAGATTAAATTTTGAAAATCGTGCTTTCGAATAGAGATTATTACAATCATTATTATGCTTTCAGCCACCTTCAACCCAACATGTCCTATACGTCTTTTGGCGTGTCGGACACCCGTATGGCACCAGTATGATAGGCTTTCCAACATTTTCGTGCTTCATAGATGTAATCTCATTTTACGTTTATTTAATATATACAAATAATTATATTTATTTTTAAAAATACATACATTGAATTAAAATTGTGTATAATTAAAAAAACAATACAAATGAAAGACAGAAAAATGAACCGTATATAAGTTTAATAATTTATAATTGAAATAAATCTTAAAACTATAAATAAATTAATAATTATTTACATAAAATTATCGATGAAACACTAGTAAGCATAGGCACGTAATACACGTACAAGAAGAATTTTATATTTTTATTAATTGAGGATTCAGACAAGGCAAGACAACGGTAATAAAATACTTTTTAATTTATTTTCATATATTAATATTCAACATACATATAAATCCATCTTTATTTATAGAAATGGGTTAATTTTTTCATTATTTTCCGAAAAGGGCTAAAAATGACAAAATGCGTCCACGTAGGAGTGTTTTTGGATGAAATTTCAGCAAATCGTGCCCTTGGGGAGTGATTTTGCCATGTCAGCACAAAACGCACTGACATGGAAGCGCTTTGATGACATGGCAAAGTCACTTCCCCAGGGGCACGATTTGCTCCGTGTTTTTCTAGATTAGAGCGTTTTGCATGTTTAGTCCTTAGAATTTTTTTGTTTATGGTTTTTAAGGTTTAAGGTTAGGGTTAGGGTTAGTGTTAATTGTTTATGGTTTTGTTAAAATAATTTAGGGTTAGGCTTGTAAGAGTAGGATTTTGTTAAAATAATTTAGGTTTAAAGTTTAAGAATTTTAAAAAATAAATCAAGGTTTAGTATTTTTTAAAATTAATTAAATTAGGGTTTAATGATTTTAAATAAAGTAATTAAATTAGAGTTTAGAGTTTTTAAGAAAATTAATTAAATTAGGGTTTAGTTTTTTAAAAAATAAATTTGTGTTTAGGGTTTAGGAAAAATTATATTGATAATAAGGATTTTGTTTTTTTTCTACAGTGAGAAGACGGTTCTGAAAAGATAATGTCAAAAACGCTTCAAGTAGTATGCACTATCACAAAAATTACTGAAAAAAGCTTTAGACGCTCTTTTTCTACAGTAATTCCTAAAAAAATAATTTTGAGAAGACGGTTCTGAACAAATAGTGTCAAAACGTTTCAAGCAAGATGCACTGTCAGCAAAATTACTGAAAAAAGCTCCCACGTGGACGCTCTTTTTCTACAATAGTTCTTAAAAAATAATTTTGAGAAAACAGTCCTGAACAAATAATGTTAAAAACGCTTTAAATAGGATGCACTGTCAGCAAAATTGATGAAAAAAGCTCCCACATGGATGCTCTTTTTCTACAATAGTTCTTGTTTGGCCTTATGCTATAAATGAGCCAAATTTCATTCTCAGGTTGCATAAGTTACAACAAGAAAAATTGGAGAGGCTAAGTAGAATAGAAATTGAAGATAAGTGAACGTATTAGTGCTGTTATTTACTATGATGATGAAATTCGTGACATCAAGAACGGCGTTTTTTTTATCGGAGAACACAACACAACTGGTTTTAACTAGAACATAAATTTGATAGAACTTTGTAAAAAAATTAGGCGCAAAATCTTTGGAACGACGCCAATGAGGTTTCTTCTATTAATTATCAATTTTGTGCTTCGATTGATTCCGTGACATATGACTCATTTAATATCAAAGGTAGTTGTAGCTTAGAGGTGATGGTGCAGACTCATCTCGCTAGTGTATCACCCTATATTGAGTTATATGTACAATTTTCATCGCTCAATGAAGCATTTGCGACTTTAACATCTATTGGAACGCCGGTGCCTCCAAGGCGCAGCGGAAAAATAAAATAATTAAAACATTCCGTCGATCCAAACCAAGGATCCATGTGTAAGGAACGAATCGGGGTGATAAAAAAGGTTTCGAAATTATCGAAACTTCAATCTGAGTAGATAGCGACGCCTAGGCAATAGGAATGCTGAACCACTATCGAACCAAGTCACAACCTTTTTCGATGTCGGCTTCTACGTAGTCCACCCGATTGACAATGAACGGTAGAAATCCCAGAAAATTATTTTCAGAGAGTATTTTGCTAAACGGCTGCTAGACCACCTTGCATATTTTCGGGCTAGTTTTTATATATCCTTTTTAGGGTTTTTACCCTTTCTATATATAACTCCTTCTTAATTGGTATATATTTATAAAGAATTTTAATTCATTAAAATTAATCCGAACATAATAATTATCATTCAACTAAATATAATAATGTTTAACCGAAAAATTATAATTACATTAATTATAATAAGGATTTCGGTAAACTATATTTATTTAAACTTATATATGAACTAAATTCATATATCAATAAAATTATGTTCTGATTATGTGTACAACATCCTTGTACATGTAGTATGTTCAACAATTGATTGCCCAATTAAATTAATTCTATAATTAATTTAATTCATGTGATAACCAAGCAATATACCAACTATGTTTTACCTCGTTCATTTCAACCATAGGGTGTGACCCTATAGGTTCTTGTAACGTTAGCAGTAATATTAGAACGAATCTAATGTTACAAACAATGAGTGGCATCTAGCAATGCATCAATGCTACCTAAGTTACAAGAAGTCATGATTCGACATAACCTTTTGTGATTAACCTTTCATGCATTAATCCTTAAGTCCTATATCTTTAGAATGGACACAAGTCATGGAATAGTCACACTTGCATAGTCCATCCCATGTTTCTTGATACATTGAGTAGACTATGATACACAAATAAGTATGACATCTCATATCAACTTATTTGAGCATGGCCATGCATTTCTAGCCTCACTCAATCAAGTGGCTTGAGATATTACTCCCATTATGTAGGAGGGACTTATCCTATATTGATCAACTATATCTCTCAACATAGATTGTGGTAT
Organism: Gossypium hirsutum; assembly: GCF_007990345.1. NCBI lineage: Eukaryota > Viridiplantae > Streptophyta > Magnoliopsida > Malvales > Malvaceae > Gossypium > Gossypium hirsutum. The sequence continues at coordinate 106,714,601 of NC_053434.1, forward strand.
ATCCAACATCAGTCTTTATAGAACAACCAGTTACGATGTTTGTTTGACTGTATCAAAATATACAACTCACGATGTTGGGATAAAGATGATCTTAAGTATGATGATCATATACATATCAATCACTATGAGTAATGTTGTGACAATTACATAATAATCCAAGAAACATACTCATAGCGGGTCAATCCAATATGTTGTTCTCTAACACACATATTCATGCATTGATTCTGACACTCCATATCAATGACAACTCTCTATCATCAATCAACTACATGTTAGTCTTAATGCATTATTATTGTCCTAGCCAACAATAATACTTGACTAAGGATATTTTAAGAATAATCATATTATTCTCAGGACATTATTATAAAATAGTTTATTTATGCACACAGAAAAGAAACTGAAATAATAATGGCAACGTATTATTATTAATAAACATAATAAACCAAGTATGTTATTACAACCATCTCGTGATTGATCTTTGGGCATACTCTTACAATCTCCCATTAGCACTAAAACCAATCACTTATATATCTAATACCAAGTGACTTAGTGTGACGATCATGCTTTTGCTGTGTCAGAGGCTTGGTCAGGGGATCAGCAATGTTATCATCTGTAGGTACTCTGCATATCTCTACATCCCCTCGATCGATAATCTCTCGAATAAGATGGTAGCGCCTAAGTATATGTTTGGATCGTTGGTGAGATCTGGGTTCTTTTGCTTGTGCAATAGCTCCATTGTTATCACATCGGAGTTTTATAGCATCTGATATGCTAGGCACAACCCTTAGTTCAGTAATGAACTTCTTGATTCAAACCGCTTCTTTTGCTGCATCACTAGCTGCAATATACTCAGCCTCTGTTGTAGAATCGGCTACTGTACTTTGCTTTAAACTCTTCCAGCTCACAGCACCACCATTAAGGCAAAACACAAAACCTGATTGCGATCGAGAATCATCCTTGTTGGTTTGGAAGCTGGCATCAGTGTAACCTTTTACACTTAACTCTTTCTCACCTTCATATTTTAGGAACGTATCTTTAGTTCTTCTCAAGTACTTAAGGATATTCTTGACTGTGGTCTAGTGACCTTCACCGGGATCTACTTGGTGCCTACTCGTCATACTTAAGGCATATGAGACATCTGGACGGGTACATAACATGGCATACATAATAGATCCAATAGCAGAAGCATATGGAATTTTACTCATGCGTTCTCTTTGTTTTGGAGTTGTAGGACACATTTCCTTCGAGAGTGAAATACCATGTCTCATAGGTAGGAATCCTCTCTTAGATTCTTCCATATTGAACCTTTTCAATACTTTATCTATATATGTACCTTGACTTAGACCTAGTAGTCGTCTTGATCTATCTCTATAGATCTTGACTCCTAAAATGTAAATGGCTTCGCCTAAGTCCTTCATAGAAAAACAACTTCCTAACCAAGTCTTAATAGACTGTAAGGTAGGTATGTCATTGCCCATGATAAGTATGTCATCCACATACAGTACCAAGAATGTGATTGTGTTCCCACTAACTTTCTTGTAAACACATGGCTCATCTTCATTTTTGATAAAACCAAACTCTTTGATTGCATCGTTAAAACGAAGATTCCAACTTCGAGAAGCTTGCTTTTATCCATAAATGGATCTTTGTAACTTACATATCTTTCCAGCATCCTTTGGATCGACAAAACCTTCAGGTTGTGTCATATACACATCCTCTTCAAGTTTCCCATTAAGGAAAGCTGTTTTGACATCCATCTGCCAGATTTCATAATCATGAAATGCAGCTATGGCGAGCAAGATCCTGATGGATTTAAACATAGCTACAGGAGAAAAGGTTTTATCATAGTCAACACCATGAATTTGGCGAAAACCTTTAGCGACTAATCGCCCATTGTATGTTTGTACATTACCATCCATGTCGGTTTTCTTTTTGAAAACCCACTTTCACCTTATAGGTTTAACCCCTTCGGGTGGGTTAACCAAAGTCCAAACTTGGTTTTCATACATGGAATCCATCTCAGATCTCATGGCCTCAAGCCATTTCTCAGAGTCTGGGATCACCACCGCTTCTTGATAAGTCCTAGGCTCATCTTGATCTATAATAAGAATGTCACCATGCGTTGTAATGAGAAATCCATATCTCTCAGGTGCATGGCGTTCTCTTAAAGATCTACGCGGTGGTTGTGTTTCTACAGCAGTTACTTGTTCCTCAATTTTTTGTGGAATTTGTTATTGTTCTATCTCTGGTTCAATGGTATCTTGTGATTCTCGAATTTCTTCAAGTTCAATCTTTCTCCCACTTCCTTTTCTAGAAACAAATTCTCTCTCTAGGAAGACACCAGTCCGAGCAACAAACATTTTGTTCTCAGTGGGATTAAAGAAATAATATCATTTGGTTTCTTTCGGATACCCTACAAAGATACACCTTTCAGATTTGGGTTCAAGCTTTGTAGACGTCTGACGTTTAACATAAGCTTCACAACCCCAAATTTTCATAAAAGACATACTGGGACGTTTCCCAGTCCACATCTCATATGGCGTCTTTTGAACCGATTTAGATGGAACACGATTTAGTGTGAAAATAGCTGTTTCAAGTGCATGTCCCCAAAAGAAAGTCGGTAGATCAACGTGACTCATCATGGATCGAACCATGTCTAATAGAGTTCGATTTCTTCTTTCAGAAACTCCATTTCATTGAGGAGTACCAGGAAGAGTAAGTTGTGAGACAATCCCACATTCCTTCAAAAGATCATCAAAATCTAGGCTCAAATACTCTCCACCTCGATCAGATCGAAGTGTCTTAATAGTTTTGCCTAGTTGATTTTGTACTTCATTTTTGAATTCCTTGAACTTTTCAAAGGCCTCAGATTTATGGCGCATGAGATAAACATACCCATATCTACTGAAATCATCAGTGAAAGTAATGAAGTGGTGAAATCTACCTCTGACTTGTGTATTTATTGGTCCACATACATCTGAATGTATTAAGCCCAATAAATCACTAGCTCGTTCACTTTTACCAGTAAAAGGAGATTTAGTCATTTTTCCTAATAAGCAAGATTCACATACTTCAAATTGTTCAAAAACAAATGAATCCAAGAGACCATCTTTATAGAGTTTGGAGATGCGTTTCTCACTTATGTGGCCCAAACGACAATGCCAAAGATAAGTTTGATTTGAGTCATTTATTTTAGATATTTTAGTATTTATGTTGTAAATGGGATTCATTTGATCTAAAATATAGAGGCCATTAATCAATTGTGCCGAACCATAGAAAACATTATTGAGATAAAAGGAACAACAATTATTCTTAATTATTATCTCAAAACCAATTTTGTCTAAACAAGAAATTGAAATAATGTTTTAGTCAAACTGGGCACAAAATAACAATCTTCTAAAATTAAACCAAGTCCACTAGGCAAAGATAAAATATATGTTCCCACAGCTAATGCAGCAACTCTTGCTCCATTTCCAACTCGCAGGTCCACATCTCCTCTAGCCAAAGTCCTACTCATTTGTAGTCCCTGTACAGAAGTACAAATATGAGAACCACAACCAGTATCTAATACCCAAGAAGTAGTAGTTGATAAATTAATATCAATAACATAAATACCTGAAGCAGACGTTCCGCTTGCTTTGGCCTTCTTGATCTCCTCAAGATAGACAGGGCAGTTCCGCTTCCAATGTCCAGTCACACCACAATGAAAACAATTTCCTTCCTTAGACACCCCACCTTTAGGTTTCAGTGTAGCCTTTCCCTTTCAAAGATTGGGCTTACCTTTGCCTTTGGGCTTTGTCGGGACTTTAGCCTTTCCCTTGCCCTTGTTGTTACGGACCATCAGTATGGGCTTGGGTCCAACCTGTTTCATGTTGCCTTCAGCAGTTCGTAACATACTGAGCAACTGTGACAGAGTCTTGTCAATTTCATTCATATTGAAATTGAGGACAAATTGGCTGTAACTATCTGGCAACGATTGCAGAATAACATCAGTGGCCAACTCTTGGCTCAATGGAAACCCAAGCTTAGATAGGCTTTCAATATAACCAATCATCTTAAGAACATGAGGTCCTACTGGGCTTCCTTCAGCCAGCTTACATTGGAATAGGGCCTTAGAGATATCGAACCTCTTTTGCCTTGCTTGCCCTTGATATAGTTTTTTCAGGTGCTCGATCATATCATAAGCAACCATATCCTCATGTTGCTTTTGAAGCTCAGGATTCATAGTGGCAATCATAAGACATCCAACGTCTACCATTTCATCGAGATACTTCTTGTAAGCATCTTTATCAGCCCTCGAGACATTAGCCGGTGGTTCACCAGGAAGTGGTTTTTCAATGACATATAATTTCCGTTCTTGTTTGAGGACAATCCTCAAGTTACGGAACCAATCAAGAAAATTCAAACCATTCAATTTGTCCTTTTCAAGGACCGATCGTAATGAGAGTGTGTTAGTGTTTGCATCCATAATATATCTACAACAATAAAATATGCGTGTGAATAAATTTACCAAGTTTATATCAATCATTAAAAGAACTTTATTAAATGATGTTCCCACTATTTTATTTCAAAATTAATAACCCTCATATATTAATTTCAGAAAGACTTTCTTGAAAGTATTTCTAGTGGGTTAAGGATCCATATTTCACCTCCTCTTAAGTCAGCTTTGGCTTTACTCTCAAGATTATGGTTATTAAGGTAAGCAACACTTGCTAATTACATCATATGTAACTCCTACAATTTGGTGAACAACTCTTGTTCTAATCATCTTATGATTTATCCAAATTACTTGCCTCTAGGTTTCTAATCCTATTAGAGTAACCTAGTTAAGTCATTAACCAATTTTTAACCAGCGAATATCACTTGTTTATTCTTCGCGTTTAACCAAGATAAATACTAGTACTTCGTTTTGGCAAAACCTACATAGTATTGATCGAGGCCTTAACGAGGGCATAAATTGGAAGGCCATGTTGACTTAATATTTTAATAGAGGGATTTTATTAGAGTGTTACATCTCACCAATTATGGTCTACTTTAGTCCATTTAATCTTTTAATTGATCTCATCAATTAATGGGGTTTATTATTACCAAATTTGCATGCTTTAGACATCCATAGCATCTCATACATGAGTAAGTAAAGTAATAAATAAATGCAATAGTTATAGGCCATAAACTATGATGGTTCAACCCAAGCCAATGGGAGAACCAAAAGGGAACCTAAAGGTGTCAGCCGTTTCACAAGCTGTCGATCCACACTAGTAGGCCCATCTTCCTTCTCGTCTAGTCCACAGCAACTTTTAAAAAATTACAAAATTCAGAAACTCGTTTTACATACGAGGGAGTAAGATGAGAAGAGAAATACAAAAGAATAGTAGTAAGGCACGACACGCAGGCCGTATTTATAAAATTACAACATTTTATCAAATGGGTCATCGGGCTATAACTATGCATTTCAAACACCGTGCATTTCAAAAATAGCATATATCATTCAACTTTTTTGTCAAGTGAAATATTAAAATATCTTTTCAACCTTTTTATGGCCCATTAAGTTTTATTTATTACAGAACATACTGGAAGATTATGGGGATCTGAAGGCGGGGGCGGTATAGACCAGGGGTGCGGGGCGAAGCCTCGCGGTACGAACCGCGAACCCCAGTCAAATGAAACCTCACGATTTGATAACTTTTATCAACATAATCGTGTTTTTAGGATTTTAATCCTTGAGGTTTCATAGCGGAACAACCCTTGTTCCACTGGCCAGTAATCTGTTACTGGAAATTGTAAATGCTACCCCTGCTTCATCACAGATTTCTTAAAGTTAACAGTAAAAACATAAAACTGAATAGGCCATAACATCATGATTAACATTTAATCACTTATCGAAAGGAACAATCATCAGATTCTGCTTAAACGATTTAAACAGAAAAACATAATAAAATTAAAACATGCATCTCATACAATTGCATCACCCAAGTATTTAAACCCGAGTCTGTATCACACAAGTGGTTCTGATACCACTGTTGGAACGCCGGTGCCTCTAAGGCGCAGCGAAAAAATAAAATAATTAAAATATTTCGGCGATCCAAACCAAGGATCCATGTGTAAGGAACGAATTGGGGTGATAAAAAGGGTTTCGAAATTATCGAAACTTCAATCTGAGTAGACAACGACGCCTAGGCAACAGGAATGCTGAACCACTATCGAACCAAGCCGCAACCTTTTCCGATGTCAGCCTCTACGTAGTCCACCCGATTGACAATGAACGGTAGAAATCCCAGAAAACTATTTTGAGTATTTTGCTAAACGGCTGCTAGACCACATTGTATATTTTTGGGCTAGTTTTTATATATCCTTTTTAGGGTTTTTACCCTTTCTATATATAACTCCCTCTTAATTGGTATATATTTATAATGAATTTTAATTCATTAAAATTAATCCGAACATAATAATTATCATTCAAATAAATATAATAATGTTTAACTGAAAAATTATAATTGCATTAATTATAATAAAGATTTCGGTAACTATATTTATTTAAACTTATATACGAACTAAATTCATATATCAATAAAATTATGTTCGGATTATGTGTACAACATCCTTGTACATATAGTATGTTCAACAATTTGATTGCCCAATTAAATTAATTCTATAATTAATTTAATTCATGTGACAACCAAGCAATATACCAACTATGTTTTACCTCGTTCATTTCAACCATAAGGTGTGACCCTATAGGTTCTTGTAACGTTAGCAGTAATATTAGAACGAATCTAATGTTACAAACAATGAGTGGCATCTAGTAATGCATCAATGCTACTTAAGTTACAAGAAGTCATTATTCGACATAACCTTTTGTGATTAACCTTTCATGTATTAATCCTTAAGTCCTATATCTTTGAATGGACACAAGTCATGGAATAGTCACACTTGCATAGTCCATCCCATGTTTCTTGATACCTTGAGTAGACTATGATACACAAATAAGTATGACATCTCATATCAACTTATTTGATCATGGCCATGCATTTCTAGCCTCACTCAATCAAGTGGCCTGAGATATTACTCCCATTATGTAGGAGGGACTTATCCTATATTGATCAACTATATCCCTCAACATAGATTGTGGTATATCCAACATCAGTCTTTATAGAACAACCAGTTACGATGTTTGTTTGACTGTATCAAAATATACAACTCACGATGTTGGGATAAAGATGATCTCAAGTATGAGGATCATATACATATTAATCACTATGAGTAATGTTGTGACAATTACATAATAATCCAAGAAACATACTCATAGCTGGTCAATCCAATATGTTGTTCTCTAACACACATATTCATGCATTGATTCTGACACTCCATATCAATGACAACTCTTTATCATCAATCAACTACATGTTAGTCTTAATGCATTATTATTGTCCTAGCCAACAATAATACTTGACTAAGAATCTTTTAAGAATAATCATATTATTCTCAGGACATTATTATAAAACAATTTATTTATGCACACAGAAAAGAAACTGAAATAATAATGGCAACGCCTTATTATTAATAAACATGATAAACCAAGTATGTTATTACAACCATCTCGTGATTGATCTTTGGGCATACTCTTACAACATCTACTGCTGTTTGAGAGGAATACATGAGCCCTATCCGACACTCTGTTAGTGGGAGGTAAAACGTGAAAGCGCCCATATTTGGTGGCAGTATGGAATACATAACTCCTATACAACACTCGGTTAGTGGATGGGACATACACATTGGTGGGTCGATGTTCGATGCTGGAAATACGTATTAGAGAATGACATCAACTTCTAGTGTTTGGCAATCCATATCTGATTGGGGACGTTGCAAAGTGTTCATAAGAAGGGATGATGCACTCCCTATGACGTCCACCGGCGAGGGACCTCGTACATTGCAGATGATAGTGGGTTGGATAATGAGTTCGATGTGGATCCACCTTGAGAGCTTGGCCTCGGTGGTGCAGAAGTAGCATTATTTTCTGAACCGAAGCATATTCCATCCAAACCTAAAGACGTTGAAGGAGGTTCAGATGAAAAAGAAAAATATCCGCGATTCAGGGCGTACTCGCCTCCAACCCACATGCATAATATCGATATATTGGCAAATGATGTGTTAGAGTTTCCATATCTACCACATAGAAAGCGTGACTGTACAAGTTCGTCATTGAATTCGGGTGAATTGAAAGTTTGTAAGGAGTTTTCCAGTAATGATAGTTTTCTTAGTGTATTAAAGCAATATAGCATCAATCATGGGATTAACTACAACATGGTTAAATCTAAATCTGAGAAGTTCGAGGCCAAGTATGCAGTGCAAGACAATACATGTTCATGGAAAATCATGGTTTCGGTTAGGAAAAAGACAGGCTTGTGGCAGATAAAAAAGTAAAAAGGTCCACATACATGTGTTGCCGGTACAGTATCACTGGGTGTTTAAGGTTTTTGAATAATAATGTTATTACTTAATGTTGTATTATTTAACGCACTTAGTTGACAGGTGTTTCACAAGATCATCCCAAGATGGATTCAAATATGATAACTAGTTTAATACTACCGGTGGTGAAGGCGGATCCCAGGACTTCTGTGTTGGTCTTAATTGCCAATATTCGTAGCCAATTGAGGTATACACCCTCTTACCGCAAGGTTTGTATAGTTAAGCAGAAGGCGTTGGAAAAAATGCATAGTAGGTGGGATGCTTCATATAATGAGATGTAACAATGATGTCATGTGCTGGAGAGGTACGTCCCAGGTTGTATAACAGACTTTGAAACAGCCATTGTGTACTACAATGACTGATTTCTCTGTGGATGCCAAGTGTCCAAGTGTATGTTCTGGATCTTTAAACAATACCGGGACGCATTTATGTAATTTGTACAAATTGACGGTACGTTTATGTATGCTAGATATACCCATCAGCTATTGCTAGTTGTCCAATTGTGTTTGTAATAACACCAGGGGAGTCTGGTCATACAATTTGATCATATCCAAACCGAAATAGTTGATAATTGCTGTAATGAAATTATATTACATTATTTCTATTACCTTATTCAAAAAGAACTTCTATTTTATTAAAAATATAAAAATAATTTACTATTAAAATATTAAAAACAACTTTTATTTTATTAAATGAAATAATATAAAAATAGTTTGTACAAATATATTTAAAAAATCAATGTATGTGTCAGTCGGAATTAGTGCCACATGAGGGTGGTAGGCGATTACGTGTTGGATTCCTCATTGGTTCAGTTTTTGGCGGGGGTTGTGGTTGCTCCAGTTGTGGGTGTTGGGAGGATGACCCACCTTGATAGAATAAAGAATATAGAGGTGTTTGCATCACCCACAACGGAGGTGTTTGAATCCTATAAGGTGATGGAGATTGGTAATGAAATAAGCTCCCCGATGGTGCCTAATGTGATCCCTCTAGCGACGATGGCCTATATATCGTCGGTTGATTCAGAGTCATTGAGAAAGGAGATACACCAGGCCATGCATTCCAACCTGTTATAAGACTGGGAAAAAAAACATATAAGGGCTAAGATACACACCTGGTATAATCTGAAGGGGCTGTGGTGTGGGTGTTGTCGGTTGAGGCATTGGGCTTGGTGATTATGTGGGCACTGTTGATGGGCCCGTGCCGTCATCCTTTCTCCTTAGATTTAAAGGGCACCGTCGTTCCCTTTTGACATGGGTTTGCCGACACCTCTGCTCTTCCGATAGTAAATATGGCTTGTAATGGATCCTAAACCATGGCATGTAATCCGGCGCGCATGCTAACTCTAGAATGATGATCGGTTCACGAGTAGGTATATGATCATACTGATTTTCCCAAATTTTGATATATTCTGAGAAGAATAGAGGCCAATTCATATTCGATTGCCGTAAGTCGATTTTGTGCTCATTATCGAGCACCTCAGGCGCCTCGAGAATTGGTTGTTGGAATTTAAGTTGCCACAACATTCTATCCGTCTGGTGCATCTCAACTGTAGCACAATTGACCAATAGGACCTTAACATGCCAAATGTTCAGATTTTGAAAGAATTCATCCGGAATTACTGCCCGAATTGTTGGATCCTTGTATGGTGTCCATCGAAACTATATGAACGTGATAAAAATATTAGTTATATACATAATACTAAATACTAAACATGAAACGACTATTTTATGTATATATATTTTATTTAATACTTATTTGCGCTTCCGATCGTTGGTCTAATAGAAGCTGTATATCTTTAAGAGCGGTAAGTATTCCAACATAACTCGCCGAATGGTTCCACCTAATTAAATACATTTTTAGTATACAATTTTATTTTAAATTTATGTAATAATTGTAAAATCAAATATAAATTTTACCTCGTTATGAATGAGAATGTATATAGGTGGTTCACTCGATGATGTAAAAATGGAAAGCGAAACTGAACCCATGATTGTAGTAGTGATAGGCAACCTCTGATTTTGGCTTTATTTGGTGGCATCGTCCTGCATATTTTCTGGTACAATGTTGCCAACATGGCAGACCCACCTAAATTCGCCAGCTGTTCTAAAATCAATGAGTTTCAGCAGCCACCTCAGATGTATGAGATTTCGTGACAAGTCCGGCATCAAGTAACCTCCAATCATCTCAAGGATGTATGCCTGAGCATATCGTATTCTTTATACTTCAGTCGAATCATTTTTCGGCTTCGAGAATGTGTTCGTAACCAGCCTATCTCGATCCTACCTTCGTAAATATTATCCGGAATCGCACCCAAAAGATCATAGCATATAGCTCCCCAATCAACAGATTGAACAGACCCGGTGAGTGCGGACCCATCCACCGGCAATCCCAATTGTAATTGTACGTCCTCTAAAGTGATGGTACACTCTCCGCATGGAATATAGAATGTGTGCGTCTCGGGTCTTTACCTCTCTGTTAACGCACTGGTGAGTTTCGGGTCCAACTTGCATCCCCAGCCTATAGTGGCCACGTGCCAAAAACCCGCTTCCCTCAAGTAATTTTTTATCAACGGTGATGGAGGACCAGACATATTATGAATATAATATTGTAACACCCGATCTACAGACTGTTATAAAAAAATATAAAATAAAAATTAATTAAAATTACATAAATGAAAAAAAATTAAATAATATTCAAAAATTAAAATTAACCCTTACCATTTTCATTTGTTCGACGGAGATATGTTTATAATCGAGACAAATTAATTCCTCGGCCATTGCTAACACGATCAAATATTTTTAAAAGTATAAAAAAATAATACTAATTTAGAAAAAAAATTAAAGGAAATAATTAATTAAAGAGAGATTTGAGAAATTTAAAAAGAAATTTGAGAGCTTTGTGAAATCTAGGGAGAAATTTGAGAGCTTTTTTGTCAAAATTTGAAGAAATATTGTGTGAAAAATATAGGAGGGGATTATATGGTTTTTTTTTACCATTGGACACCCCAACGGTCAAAAAAATCAAATAGATGTTGAGAAAAAAAAACACGGAGCAAAACACGCCCCTGGGGGATCGATTTTGCCACATCAGCAAAAAGTTTCCACGTCAGTGCGTTTTGTGCTGATATGGTAAAATCGCTCCCCCAGGGGCTCGTTTTGCTGAAATTTTACCCAAAAACGCTCTGGACGCGTTTTGTCATTTTCGGTCATTTTCGGTAGATAATAAAAAAATTAGTTCATTTCTGTAAATAAAATTAGAAATGGGCCTTTATTGGTAAAATAATCAAATATATTAATATTTTTAGCTGATATATTAATGATTTTAACAAAATTATTTTATTTTTATTCTACAAAATTTCATAATTAATTCAATTTTTTCAAATTTTGATTTATACCTTTAACTTCAAATATAATAAGAAATAAATTTAGGTTAGTAAAATCCTTTCTTTTTTCCTATTATTTTCATCTTTTTTTCTTCCATTCAACCTAGAACCAGCGCGCCACTGTTGCCGCCACCAGATTGATAGACAGAAATTAAAATTCAGGTACTTTAAAAAGTAGAGATACCACATTGATAATTTTATTAAAATACAAGAAAAATTGTGTCATTATCCCAATTAAATGCGACTAAACAAAATTTTAGAATTTAAAGGTGAATTTAACATTGTTTTCACTTTTGAGGTAAAAAATACTGTTGAAATAAAAATAATACATACTTTTGAACATTTCAGAAATACTTTTCGGAAACACTTTTTTAACCAAAAAAAAATTAGAAAATTTTTATTTAACCCAAAAATACTTTTAAAAAATAATACCAAATTAAGCCTAAAACTCATTCAACTTCATCTATAAAACATTAAAACTATTTATCTTGATTCATGTTTTAATCTATGTTTCTTCGTTTATATTTATTATTCTTGACAAACTCATATATTTTATGAATGAACAATTCATTTAATATAACAAGCCAAACTTATACACAACATAACCTAAAAAAATAAAGGAAGAAAAACGGAGATGTGTTCATTTCATTTATTATCCCCACAACTTAAGAATAAAGAAAGAGTTACAGATACTGAAATTACATATTAATTAACTCCTAATAGGGTGAAGACAAGTAGGAACAGAAATTGCCAGCCATGAATAAATATTTAACAAATAGGTAGGAACATAATTTTTTAAAAACAAAAACAAGGCCTGGATCGAATATCATTGTATCTTTCTCTTCATTATCTCTACAACAACATAGCATGACAACCGGTAAGATCATAATATATATATAATTGACATTTTCCATCAAAAAATATGTAATTTAGCAGTGACGACACCCCATCATGCATGCAAGAAATACGTTTCCATTGGGATGGGAATATGAGGACTATACCAAAAAGAAGTGCTCCCTCTCTCTCTTACCAATTGGGACAATCACCCCTTCCTCTTTTCCATAAACCTCAAACGGTGCTCAGAGCTCTGATTCGGATCTTCACGGACACCTTTTGAGGTTGTAGCTCGGGAGAGAGACGATTTTTGCTCTGACCCTGAATGGACTCTCTGGCTTGTGGAGAGGCGACTGCTACCTGAGAGAAGCCAACTTGATCGACTATCGCTGGGCCCTAAAGAAGAGGCTGGCCTGCTGCTTGAGGCAACAGCCCTCCTGGACATGCTGCTAGGCCGGTTGGAAGAAGTTCGCACCCTTCCAGAATCATTATCCTGGAAAACCATGAGAGATATTCAGAACAGACTTTTGAATAATAGATGAACTCTAGACCGATGATTATGAACTCGATATCAAACCTCATACTAGAAGACACGGACAGATGTATTGAATATATTCCATGAAATAGGTTCAGATCCAGATGGAAAATGGATAAGCAAACAATAACTGAGAGCAAAAAATTTAAATTTTATGGCAGTGGACGCATACCGTATCCTTTGATGGTGATGCCTTCTCTGATACCTTCTGCTTTGAATGATCACTGAGATGTCCACTGCCTGAAGCATTTTTCCGAGTAAATGCCTCAGCAGCACCCAAAACTCTATCCCGTGTTTCTCGTCCTACAGCCAAAAACGGCAAAGGCAAAGAGGGGGAAAATGTTAATATTCACTTACAACAAAAGAACTTTTTTTCTTTCACAAAGTAACAGCCCAGAAACATGTTGAATCACCCAGCTGTAGATCAGCAAAGTTAAGTACCCAAGCCTCGAGCATGATAATTGCAATTTAGAATCGTATCTAGAATAAGGAACTCTAGAAAACTACGCAAATCAAGAAATCCAAATACACCCTTAGAGTTCTAAACATTTTAATAACACGACACAACTGTATATCCCTCTCCCTACAATCTCTCAAGAGAACAGAGCACACCTGATGGCTTCTTTGTTCTTTCAGCAGATGCTCCAGTGTTTACAGCAGCTTTTCCACTTGATGGCTGAAAAGACATGATAAAGCAAATAAGAATAATCTGAGATAGGAGAAATGTACAGCTCAAGGTTGACACACACTGACCCGTTGTTTAGAGCTACTGGTGAGCTGAGGATACTTGAGTACAGTCCAGTCATATACATAGTCAAACTGATATCCTGTCAAAAAAACAACCTCGGGTCAAAAACTGCCAACCACCAGCCTCCAAAGAAATATTCTCAAATGATGTTTTTTCATGATATATAGGAATGTCACCTTATCATGCTTTCGGACAACTTGAAAGCAGGAAAACTAACTTCAGCTAGCAACAGAATAAGCCCACAGACACATTATTGATTTTGTAATAACTGTGTTCACCAGTTTCAAATGCATTTTGACAGGAGTTGGTGTACAAAAAGCCTAACTCAATTTCAAGGTGTATGAGTTAGCTACTGATATTTGGGTACAAGTAATTATGACACAGTAACCACCAATCTGTGCAAAGTTTCTGATACATTTAAATGACTCTACACATGACCAGAAGAAACTAGAAAGGTAGGTCATCAGTTCCCCAGAAAGCAACCCATCTTCTAATTGCTTCTTCGAAATGGTCATGCTTTGAATGGAAGTGGCTGTGTTAAGATGCACATAGACTAGGGTATTCAGAAGTTACAAATATTTTTGGGCATTACAAAAAGATACAAACAGCTCCTAACTTCTAGTAGTAGCTGGAGATATGATGAAAGTATTTCGAACATGAAACTATAATGTTTGGTTCTTACCTTCTCGAATAAATAAGTCACGGAAAAGCTTCTTCAAGTATGAATAATCTGGCTTGTCTTCAAAGCGTAATGAACGACAATAATGGAAGTATGATATGAATTCTGATGGATATGACTTGCAAAGTACCTAAAGGAAGGATTCACATATTTTATGTGATTAGTCAAGAATGACGGAAGCTTAGTGACAGGGTAATCCCGCCAGCCTTCCTTTTTAGATTTCAATATGAATTCCATGCATTAAACTATAAAGTGACAAGTTGAAACTTATAATACCTCAACAGGAGTTAGCATCTTCTTTTCACTGATTTTATCATACTTCTGTTTTTTTGTCCCTGCCTTAAGGCCCTGCCATGGAAGGCTGATTCCAGGAATATAAAAATTTTAAGAACATCAAAATGATAAATAATTTTCACATAAAATTTAGAATACACAAAAGAATAGTGCCTATATTGTTATAACCTTCCTCGTAAGAAATACATGAGCACATAACCAAGTGATTCCAAATCATCTCTTCTGCTTTGCTCTGCACATGAATTGAGAAACAATTAGATTGCACAATTTACATCATGTCTAACACGAATAAGCAGGCAACAACAAAATAACTAATGTGGCACTTTACCCACCAACTCCAAGGTGAGTGTTAACACTTGCATATCGAGCTGTGCCCGTAAGATTCTTGTTCTCTCTGTGAAAATAGAAAATTCAAAGTATATATCAAACACAGAGAATAAATAGATAAACAACCACTCAGATAAACAATTGAAACTAACCCTAGATGCTAGCCAAAATGTGATCACTTTCTGGACATTTCAAAGCAGCATGCAAGCAATTGAACATAAACGAATGCAAGTAAAAGCAGCACACAACTGTTCAAGAACTTCCAATGTACCCTAGTGACCTGCCTTCTCTAGCTTGTTTAGCTAGATGCTATCGTTTTCAAGAAGAGTCACCACTCATTAGCATCTAGTTTATAAATATCTACCTTTCAGATAGAAAACATGTTACAAACAGCTAATAAACAAACTAGATAAATGGAACAACAGGAAACAAGACTCATTGTAAAACTATTATGGATAAGAAACAAATGGTAAATGCATACCTATATGGTATGTGTTTATGAGTTTGAAGATCCCTATACTTTTTAGCAAGGCCATAATCAATGATATACACCTGTTACAAAATTGATGCAATGGTTAGCAGCAAGTCAAGACATTTAGTAATGGCCATCTGTATAACAAGTAAATACAGCTGTAATAAGTTTTGGGAATATACAAGTTATCAACTATTGGTACAGGCAAGAGAAACTGAAACACACATCAATAAAAAATCAGAAACTGACCTATGGCATCAACATGTATAATATTTAATAAAGCTCAAGATAAAGAAAGGCAACTTTAAAACTTTAAAGAGGACATCATGATAAAATTTTACTATCGTACAAGTTATTTCAATACCTCAAATTAACTCCTCGTTAAACCAAATAAGTGCACCATATTTAAGATGCAAAAATGCTTATGTGAAAGCTTCACAAAAGAAAATCGCACCGATGCATCCAGAATACAAGATCTTGCAGACAACTTCTCAGTTAACCATGGTATCGGATATTGAACTATTGAAGCTCACAGTGTCCGTGAAAAAAAGGATTAGTTTACTTTTAAAACACAATAATTTTCCTTTTTAAAATCTCTTATAGTAATCTGAAGCTATTAACTGCTAAATTATGGGTGTAAAAAATTTTAAACACAATAATTTTCTCTTTGAAGGCACAACTGCATTAGATAATCTTAATTTCCACTATTCTCTATTCCACCAACCATGAAGTATGATAAAATTTCAAATGAGTGCACTCCACCATCTAACTAGAAAGCGAAAGCATTTAGCTAATGTACCTGATTTGCTTTTCGTCCCAAACCCATCAGAAAGTTGTCAGGTTTTATATCACGGTGAAGAAATCCCCTTGAGTGCATATATTCAACTCTGTTAATCTGAAGGTAACAGAAATAGGATAACTCATCACACTTGACGCTAAATAGGCAGAAAAACAATTTCTCCAGTAAGACAGGTAAACATACTAACTGATCTGCCAGCATTAAAACTGTCTTCAAAGAGAGCTTTCTATTGCAGTAGTTGAACAAGTCCTCAAGGCTTGGCCCTAGAAGCTCAATAACCATAATATTATGGTCCCCTTCAACTCCAAACCATTTGAGGTAGGGAATCCCAGCTTCATCAAAAACAATAAAGAAAAAGAACAATGAACTTTAGCTAATTTTTTTTTCACATCGTGTTCATTTTTTCTCACTATACTTGTTTACAATCAGCATAGGAAATGACAAAATCTTACTTCCGCCTTGAAGAAGTATGTACAACTTTGACTCATAGTGAAGCTGAGGGTGCTTGGTCTTCACAGGTTCCTAAAAATTTAGGCGAAAGATGATTAAAATCCAATGAGATTAAGGTAGGAATCCGTAGACACATTCCGAATTCACTTTTAACTTTTCAGGAAGAAAATGGTACTTTTCATTATAGAATGCATTCACTGTTGCAACATCTAAGCAACAACTCTCAGTCTAGTTACATTTCTAAAAATTTCAGCCTATGTATAGCACCTCAAGCTTTAGAAAGAGATATTTGGTCAAAATAAATAAATAAATAGATGACAGACATAATGGTTACACACTTTTCAGCAATCAAAAAACTTGAAAATGCCCAAAAAAAGCCCTATTCCAAAATTCAGTACATCTTTTAATCCAAATCTATGTTTTTCATTAGCATTTTCCAACGCATCACGAGTCTACAACTCAATATTTTAGCATCCACTCGATCCAATCTAGCAACCAACTGAAAAGTTAATCATTCTGAAAAGCACGTTCTGATCCAATAAATCTCTTAAGATCACACTTACCATATGACTAGATACATAGCTAAATTAGCCCGCATTCTCATAATGTGATGATAACTTATACAAACTCATTTCCACACACAGAATATTAAAAATCCAACTGATTGCATTGGTAATGCAAATAAAAGAAGCTAAACTGGAATTGTAAAACTAATCCCTAGAAATTTCTTATATCCAGGTGATCATATATCAATATCTAAAATCAGTAAAATATTAACAAAAAATATATTTATTAAAATTCAATTTCAAAAACATAAGGCTCATACCATCTTAATAGCAACTTCTTCCCCTGTCTGTACATTGACCCCTACCAAAATAAATTTCCAGTAAATCAGATTAATTATTACTTCAATTTAAAAGGTAAAAAAAGAAAGGAAAAGAGAAACAGATTTACCGAGGAAAAGCTCGCCGAAAGATCCAGCTCCGATCTTCCTGCCCACTTTGAATTTTCCACCGACAACACGATCCATTATCAATTTGCTTGATTATTCAGAAAAAATTAATAAAAAAACTGAAATAATTTTTTTAGAATCTTTCATAACAAAATCTGCTCGAAATGAGAGAAATAAAAAGCGGAAATTATTGGGCCAATGAACCACATTGCTGGAAAAAAAAGTGAACAGTTTCCGTGGGGGAAAAAATTCAATAAAAAGGAATCAAAACAAGAAGATTATCAAATGAAGAGAGGAAACCAAGGCGCGAGAAAGGAGAAAAGAAAGACAAGGATTTAGACAAACAAAAAGAAGAGGAAGAAGAAAGGGAATTTTCTCTGTTTATCTGATTTTTTTTTAAGAAATAAAATTATTTTTTCCCCTTTAACTCAAAGGAAATTTATTTTTTCTTCCTTTTTTACCTTTTTTTTTTCCTTGTGTTTCTAGTGTTATTTTTGGTACATTATTTCCCTCTGCTTTGTGTGCGGTTAGTGCTTAAGAAGGCGAGCGGCTAGAGCAAGCACGTGACCAACACGTGCATAATAGGTGATTACGTGGCATTAGAACGTATCATTATTTTTTTTTCTTGTTTCCATTTTAATTTTTCCCGGTAACCTAGCAGGGGTAAAGGAGCTAGTTCGGCCAGAAAACTAAAAAACAGGGAAGCTAGAAAATGGAGAAAAATGAACGAAAACTCGTTTCGATGAAGAATTAGCGATGGATCATAGATCTGTTGAACCAATTCCAAGCTATGTCGGAATCTGATCCTCTCATGTGAGTGATTCACGTTATTTCAAAATTTAGATCCTTTTTTTTTTCTTTTTGTTTATGAAATTATATACAGATTTATCATTTTAACTTCTGGATCATATTTGGAAATTAATATTCCATTGTGTTTAATTACTGATAAAATAAACAAAAAAATTATAAAATAAATCTTGTTGCATTAATTTAGTTAGAAGAATTATGTGAAGATTTATTTAGGGTTACCGGAACATATTTTATTTTCCCGGTATTAAATTTTAATCCCATAAATTTAATAATTACTTTTTCATGCAACTATGTCTGTATACCTTGCAACTATGTCTGTATACCTCAATTTGCAGCGGCTAGGAAACAAGAAGGTGACAAGTGACAACTCTACTTGGGGTGTTGAAAACTAAATTCTAAGGCAGATTCATGCAAATATACACTCTCTTTTGTCAGTCTTTATCAACTAGAAAGAATAATACATATGCTGTACATGCTTTGGCATTGCCATTAATGACCATTGATATTTTATGAAACACTTGTATGTGTGATGCCATTAATGTTAGAAAAGGGTTAAGGGGTTTTTGTAAGGAATTAGGCACTTGTTCTTTGTAATTTCATTGCCTTTTTTTTTTATCAAATGCAGTCTAGGTATGTGTGTAGAGTCCAATTCAACTATTCTTTCAATCCTTAAAATGTTTAAGTTTATAATGTTTATTTTTCTCAGGCTCTATGGTTTCATCTTTGTTTCCTTTCCCTTCATTTGATGCGGCAGTTGATAACTTTTGATGGTATTTGGTGCCGTTCTGAGCAGAAAACCAGCTAGGGTAATGAAATCAATATCTTTTTGGACAATGAATTATGTCTCCTGGATTTTGTAGAACAAGCAATGTCTTCAGCAGTTTACTTTTTATGGTTGATGAAGGTAATTGTAACAAAATTGCTTAAATTATATGGAGATTGAACTGTAAGTGAAGCTGAAATTTGGAAATTTGAAGACCATATATCACATAAGACATCTTCAGAAGATCTTTCCTTTGGGATTTTTCAGACCTCGGAAGCTTTTAATGAACATATACATCCGAATTAGTTCATCTTTGTTAAATATTAACTATTTCATAACGTATCTCCATGACTATTTTATGTGGCTTTCGTTAAATTATATGTTCAAATTGGATTGAGGTACTGAAAAGTAGTCTCTAATTGCACTTTTTCCAATGTTTGGGGAGTATTTTATTGACAAGAAGGT
Organism: Gossypium hirsutum; assembly: GCF_007990345.1. Taxonomy (NCBI): domain Eukaryota; kingdom Viridiplantae; phylum Streptophyta; class Magnoliopsida; order Malvales; family Malvaceae; genus Gossypium; species Gossypium hirsutum. The sequence continues at coordinate 106,734,577 of NC_053434.1, forward strand.
GACAAATAATGTTATGGTGATTGTAACTTCCAAGGATGCATCGTCATGTTTTCAAGCTTTTGTGGAGATCAGGATACCCTGAGGATAAGGTAAGCTGTTATACATTTAAGAAATGTCTGATCATCCCTTCTCTGCCTAGGTCCTAGAAAGAAACTTGTATCTGAAAAAACTGGGGGCAAACTATTTTACCCGGATTTAGGGGCAAGTATACAATACGGGTATACTCAATGTTTAGTATTTTTCGTTTCATATATTTAGAAAATCACGTCTCGATACTCATGCTCATATAGTTTCAAATACAGACATTGGAATGAAGAGTTTGAGTAACATAGGAAGCAACCGCTGGCAAAACTGGAGTTTGCTGATTGGGTATGGAAGCTTTCAGCTTTCTATCACATATGTTTTGTTTTTGGGTCTACTTATGCTCCCACTCTCTATACCTTTAGCACACATGAAATTTAATCACTTTACTTTTAATACCAAGAATCCAGTTATTCGATTCTTTTGATTTAATAATTGTAATGGCCAATATTACATGTGTGAAAGGCTGGATAAACAAATAAAAACATTAACTTTGGGGTTGTGAGGTTTTTTATTCTAAATCTAGGGTTGTAAGGCTTTTAGCATTGTTTCAGAGAAGCATGATGCAAGTTAATATTTTTGTTGCGAACAATTAGTTTTTGTCACATAATCCAATTTAACAGAATGTATTATTGATTAGACTTCAGTTATTAGTTATAATGAGAAGGACTAGATTTTAATTATATGAAGAGTATAAAGATTGGGAGCATAATTAGACCTTATTTTTTTTCAGGTCCAGAACATATGATTTGGGAGTTTATAGTCTCCTTTTAAATAGAAACGTTATCTTCCCATTCCTTTTAATGGCCTACCAAATTGAAGCCATGGAATATTAGCCAGTTCTTTAGAAATAATATGATTGCTTTCGTTGTCGAGTGGAGCCACTCATCTCATTCACCATTCCTCACTGTAATATAATGCAGTAAATGTAAAGGCATGTAGTAACAAATGTTGTCGAGTGGGCTTCTCTTTGCTTGAGATTAGCTCAAGTAATCGATGTTGGAATTTTTTTTTAATGAAAACTGACATTCTTATTTCAGAGAGCAATTGTTTATAAATTCTTAATAAAATCAAGGAAGGATCGATTCCATGGGTTGATTTCTTTTCCATGAAATCTTGAATTCGAGGACCCAAGGCCACTCATTGGTGTTATCCAAATTGCAAGTCCCCATCAAAGCCAATGATGAAATTTGGGGAAAAAAATATTCAAGAAAATAAAAAAAAAAAAGAAAAAGAAAAATCGGAGCCATAGTTTTGATTCGGATAATATATATTTGTTTTATTTTATTTTCATGTAATTTGAAAGATATATTATTCAAACTAGATTAAGACGGTTTTTAATAAATTATTGAAAAATTTTCAAAAAAAATCTATATGTATTTGATAACCATAAAAAATGTATTAGATAGTCATAATAAATTTTTAGTATCTAATACATTTTTACTAGATGGTTATTTATCGGAGTATTTTACTAAAAAGGACCTATTTTCAATATTATTTACAGCAATGGGCCATTTAAAAGATTATTTATCGGAATGGACTAAAAAACCCAAAATGTGCCAACGTAGAAGCGTTTTAAGGGGAAAACACAGAAAAGCACCTTGTTAAGGGTGTGCTTTTGCCATGTCAGCAAAAAGCGCATTAATATGGGTGTGCTTTAGCCCGTGTTTTTTTAGGGTTTTGGGTTATTTCTATATTATGGTTTAGGGTTTATGGGTTTAAGGTTAGGGTTTTTGAAAAAAAAATTAAGGTTTATGATTTTTTAAGATAAATTAAGGTTTAGGGTTTTTAAGATATTTTTAAATTGAAAAGGAGAAAGGGCTTTTTCAGCTTGCTTACTTGGGTTGGCAGCAAAATTCAGTCTTCGAGACCCCATAACATAAGAAAGTCGTGGAGTGCATAAGCCAAACTTCCGGCGACTAGCTTCTACCGCTAACGCTTGGACTTGGAAGCAAGCTATAGCTACCTTGAATCAATCAATGAATAAATGAAAACGCCTGCCAAGGAATCGAAAGGGAGGACAGGTGGTAAAAATATCCGCAAAAAAACGTTCTCCCGTGCTTCTAGACATGCTGAGCTCCACATATTCATGTACAGTAAAAGGGGGGATAACTATGCATTTTTCCTCCGATTCTTGTCATTAAAGTCTAGATAGATTCCTACTTCTTCCTTTCACACTATGTCACTCTTTGCGTTCCCTCCTCTTATTTTAAACCTTTTTGCCACTGCTCGATATTCTTTCTATTTTTTTCTTATTATTGGGAGTATAAAATCCAAGCCCTCGAAAACCGAAAGAGGGCCCTCATCCTAAAATGGGAATTTCTGATTGTCGGGGCGGCCTTCAGCATCCGCGGGTAATTATTGTTCAAGAATAAATAAATTTGGGGTTTAGGGTTATGAAAAATAAATTTGATGTGATGTGTTCTGAAAATTTTATTTTAACAAGATGGATTTTTTTTATACAGTCAGTAAATGTACAGAAAAAGCTTTCAGATGGATTTTTTTTTACAGTTGATTTTTAAAAAATATTTTTGAGAAGATGATTATGAAAAAATATCCTAGGATTCACGGGAAATGTGATAGTTAGGGTTGAAAAACGTTTCAAGCGGGATGCACTATCAGCAAAAATACTAAAAAAAACTTCCAACTAGACGCTCTTTTCAGTAGTGCTGAAGATAGTGTAAGCTATAAATGAGTCAAATTTCATTCTCTTGTTGCATAAGTTACAACAAGAGAAATTGAAGAAGTTCAGAAGAATAGAAATTGAAGAAGCTGAAAAGGTATAAGTTGATTTATCATATTAATATTTATACGAATAATTATATTTTTGCATAATGTTTTTTGTTTTGAATTTCTTTCGACAGATAATTTGGTTGAAAATTAGTGAAACTATTAGTGCTATTATTTACTACGACGGTGAGGTCCGTGTCACGTAGAACAACGTTTTTTTTATCGAAGAACACAGTGCGACTTGTTTTTAACCAGAACATAGAATTGACAGAACTTCGTAAAAGAATTAGGCACAAAATCTTTAGAATGACGCCAATGAGAGTTATGTCTATTAAGTATCGATTTTGTACTTCAATTGATCCCGTGACATATGACTCATTTGATATCAAAGGTGCTCGTGGTTTGAAAGTGATGGTGCAGACTAGAGGTGTGCATGGGCCAGGTCGGACCGGGTTCAGACCGAGCCCAAACAAATTTTTGGCCCATTTTCTAGGCTCGAGCCCAACTCGGCCCAAAATATGGGCCTAAAAATTTGTCCAAGCCCAGCCCGAAATAAAATTGTTAAGCTCGAGCCCGGCCCATATTAAAATTTTTTTAGCTTATTTCATTAAATAAAAAATTTTAAAATATAATAAATCAAATACATTTAAAAACATAAGAACAAAAATTAAAACAAGAAACAAATAAAAAATGATACTAAAATAATTCTTAAAACAATACACAAATTGAAAATATAATAAAAAGTGGTTATATTAAAATTCAAAATAAAATGTAAATATGATTAAAAATAAAAAAATATATTTAGTATATAATTCGGGCTGGGCCGGGCCAGGCTTGGGCCAAAAAGTCTTACCCGAGGCTTTACCCGTTTTCTAAACAGGCCTCATTTTTTTGCCCAAACCCATATTTTGGGCCTATATTTTTACCCGAACCCTCCCATTTTTTGGACGGGCTTTCCGGTTGGGCCGGGCAGTCCGACCCATGCACACTTCTAATGCAGACTCATTTCACTAGTGGATTACCCTATCTTGAGTTAAATATGGAATTTTTATCTCCAAATGAAGCATTTGCGACCTTAACATCTACTACTATTCGAGAGGAATACACGACCCCTGCCCGACACTCTGTTAGTGGGAGGTAGAACATGGAAACGTTCATTTTTTGTGGCAATGTAGAATACAATACCCTTACACGACACTCTGTTAGTGGATATGACATGCACGTAGATGGGTCGATGTCCAATGCTGGAAATACGTATTGGAGAATGGCACCAACTTCTAGTTGTTGACAATCCACATCTAATTGGGGACATTATGAAATGTCCACGAGAAGGGATAATGTATTACCTATGACATCCACCGACAAGGGGACCTCATACGTTGTAGATGTTGGCGGGTCAGATGATAAGTCTGATGTGGATCCATCCCGAGCCGGTCCCAACGGTGTTAAAGTTACATTATTTTCTAAACTGAAGCCTATTCTAATCGAACCTGAAGATGGTGAAGGGGGTTTAGATTAAGAAGAAGAAGATCTGTGATTCACAGTGTATTCATTTATAGTCCAAATGCATAATGTCAATCTATTGGTAGATAATGCGTTAAAGTTTCCAGATTTACCACACAGGAGGCGTGACCACACAAGTTCGTCGTTAGATTTGGGTGAATTAGAAGTTGGTAAGAAGCTTTCCAATAAAGATGATTTTCCCGGTGTATTGAAGCAATATAGCATCATAAACAAGGTTAACTACCATGTGGTTAAATCCAAATCTGAGAAGTTTGAGGTCAAGTGTGCAGTGCGCAATGCGTGACGGTACATGTTCAAGAAAAATCATGGCTTCAGTTAAGAAGAGGACAGAGTTGTGGGAGATAAAGAAGTTCAAAGGTCCACATATGTGTGTTGCTGGTACAGTATCACTAGGTGTTTAGAATTTTTGAATATTACTGTTCTTATTTAATATTGCATTATTTAACGTACTCATGGGTTGACAAGTGTTTCACAATATCATCCCAAGATGGATTCAGATATGATAGCGAGTTTAATACTACTAGTGGTGAAGGTGGATCCCAGACTATTGTTTCGATTTTAATTGTTAATATTCGTAGCCAATTCAAGTACATGTCTTCTTACCGCAAGGCCTGGACAATTAAGCAAAAGGCATTGGATAAAATGCATAGTGAGTGAGACGCTTCATACAATGAGGTATAATAATGGTGTCAGGTGTTGGAAGGTACATCTCAAGTTGTGTAACAGACCTTGAAACAGTTGCTCCATGGATGCCAAGTGTTCAAGCGTTTGTTATAGAGCTTTAAACAATGTCAATACGCATTTGTGTACTGTAAGCCATTGGTACAAATTAACGGTACATTTATGTATGGTAGATATACCCATCAACTATTACTAGTTGTGGCATAGGATGGTGATGAGAGGATCCTTCCAATTATGTTTGCAATAACGCCGGGAGAGTCAGGTGATGACTAGGATTTCTTTCTTTCTAGGTTGAGGAGACATGTATGCCCCTAACCTGATATCTGCGTTATATCGGATTGGGGTACTAGAATACTAGCTGCAACAGAGAAGCCTATAGGATCGCACACACCATCAATATTATCTAAGTCACATTGTGTCCAACTATTACGAGCAATATCAGTCTACCATTGAACGACGACAAGTGACCAACATGGGTATTTAATCGCCACCAAATATATTTGGTTTGTAATATTCAATTTGTTCTGAATGGAAGAGTGGTATGTAATTATCACTATCCACTTATATTGACAAGGTACGAGATCAATAAGGATCGTTTTCATGAGATGTTAATGATTTTGCAGTCAATTAATGATTAAGGCACAAACTACCTCTATAATATACCTTTAGATTAGTGGACACAATCATATGACGGCGGCCTAAGATATGGTCATATGACCTCAAACTTGGTTAAATGCATCAATTCTGTTTTAAAAGGAATGCGTTATTTACCAATAACCTCGATTGTGTAGGAGACATACTTCTGTTTGGCGGCAATATTTCCAAAGCAAGCAATGAGTTATAAAGGCCAAATGTTGGGAGGCCATGTATAGTGCCAAAAGGTTGTACAAGAAATTAATAAAGCCAAGGCTCGAGCCAAATCCATGGGCATAGTGTGAAACGATCGCGACAATCTATGATTTCGTATGATAGAGTTTGACAGATTGAACCAATGTATTACTGGTGGATAATATCGTGTACACTTGAGAAATAAGACTTGTGACTGTGGGAGGTTTGATGCACTTCGTTATCCATGCGCTTATGTAATTTCAGCTTGTCAGAATCTTCATTTGGATCCCATGAGTTATGCCGATGAAGTGTACAAATTAGAATACATGTACAACGTGTGGAGACACATATTCCCACCAGTCCTAGATGAACGTAAGTGGTCGCCTGTATCACTTGCTTCGTTTAAGTTGTTATTGAATAGAATTATGTTGCAAACCAAAAGGTTGACCATGCTCGACTAGAATACATGATAATATAGATCTCCGGGAAAGAACGAACTAACAGACGTTGTGCTGGTGGTATAGGAACTCAGGTCATACAATTTGAACATGTCCAAATCAAAATAGTTCTTAATTTATTAAATGAAACTATGAAAAAAATAATTTGTACAAAAATATTCAAAACAACTTCTGTTTTATTAAATGAAACAATATAAAAATAGTTTGTACAAATATATTAAAAAAATCAATGCATGTGCCGATCAAAATTAGTGTCACATGGGGGTGGTCGACGGTTACGCTCTGGATTCTTTCTTGGTTTAGCTTTCAACCGGGTTTGTGGTTATTCAGGATCAGCTTTTAGTTCTGGGTGTTGGGATGATCACCTACCTTGATAGAACAAAGATTGCGGAGGTGTTTGCATCACTCACGATGAAAGTGTTTGAATCCCATAAGACGATGGGGATTGGAAATAAGATGAGCTCCCCAACGGTGCCTTGTGTGGTCCATCATGTGACAATGGCCTATATATCGTCGATTGAGTCAGGGTTATCAGGAAATGAGATGTACCGAGCCATTCATTCCAACCTTGCATAGGATTGGGAAAATGAAACATATAAGGGTTAGGATACACACTTGGCATGATTTGAAGGGACTATGGTGTGGGCATCGCCGCTTGCTCCGTTGGGCCTAGTGATTGAGTGGGCGTTGTTGACGGGCCTGCCCGTTCAGTCATAGTCCTTGAATTTAAAGGCCTGTAACATCTCGATTTTAGCTTAAATAGGGACAGTGGTTTCGAAACCACAAATATGAGGTTAAAAAATTATTTTAATATTATTTTATGTGTTTACAATATGATAGCATGTGTGTGTGAAAGTTTCGTTATTTAATTTTATCGTTTAATAGCTCAATTTGAGAAAAAAGACTAAATCATGTAAAATGTAGAAGTTGCATGCTATAAGTTAAGAGTGTCTATTTGCCATGGTTTATTAAACCAAAGGTCCTTATGATGTTATTATGCCATTGATAAGGTTAATGGACATTAATGGCCTTATATTTGATGATTAAATAGCTTAATAACCAAGGGTAAAATGGTAAATTATGTATTAAGTATAATAAAACAAAACAAAAGCCATATTATCTTTATTTTCTCTTCATCTTAACCGAATAAAATAAAATAAAATAGAGCTTTGGAAGCCATTAGGGTTCGGTAACATTGATATTGATTAAGGTATGTTCTTTGCTCAGTTTTTTATGATTTTTACGTTTTTGTAATCATTGCTTCTTGTTCAAGCTAGCCCATGCTTTAATTTTTGAAAATGTTGATGATTTTTTGAGATGTCATTGATGAATTCTTGAGCTTTTGAATGTTTGATGATGAAAAATGAATATTTATCGATAGGTACACAAGTTTTGTTAAGTGATTTTGAGTAAAAATGCCTATTAGGGATTAATTTGTAAAATTTGTAAACTGAGGGGTTGAAATGTGAAATAAATAAAAAATATATGCTGCTAAGGGCACTATGATAATTCGGCCAAGCATGGGTTTTGTTGAATTGTGTGAATTTTGTGTAATTGTGAAATAGGACCTAAATTGTAAAAATGTAAAACTTTAGGGACTAAAGTGTAAAAATTCCTAAATATGTGTTTGTGGACTAAATGAGTTAATTTTGAATGTATATAGATCAAGAACAAAAGAAATTGGATTTAGATCGGGGAAAATCAAATATTATTGAATTGTCGATCTAGTCCCTCTATTTCGACTACGAGGTAAGTTCATATGCAAATAAATGTCTTTAAATTGAATTATATATGTTTAATTATCATTGAACTGCTATGAATGAGCAAATACGAACAAGAATCGATGAAGTTATGATTTTCGAAAGTCCCGTACCAACCCTAGGAATAGTATAGGATACGAATGTCATGACATTAGGATTATCGAGATGTAATTATATGTAAGACCATGTCTGGGACATTGGCATTGTATTGTGATTACGTGTAAGACCATGTCTGAGACATTGGCATCGTTATATGATTTCGTGTAAGACCATGTCTGGGACATTGACATCGATATATGATAACATGTAAGACTATATCTGGGATATGACATTGTCTAAGCTATATGTGATTTTTAAGTATCCTTAACGATTCCGATAAGTTCAACGGACAAAGTCAAGTCAAGAAAAAATATGTGAATGAGTTAAGTGACTCAAGTATGTACGACATTCATACGAGTATTGAAAAGGGAAATATTTGATGAATTCATTTACGATATTGAATATGTATACATTGGGAAAGGTTTGTAAGCTTATATGTGCTTACTTATAATTTGCCTATTGATGGAAATGATGTTTACTCATATGGTAATTTTATTTCTATATGGCTTATTAAGCTTTTAAAGCTTACTTTGTATGCTGTTTCCCTTTTTTATGGATTATCGAAGCTAGCTTGGATATCGATGATCATCAGGAACCGTCATCACACTATCGACTACTTGTTGGTTTTTTTGGATACTTTGTAAATATGGTATATGGCATGTATAGGCTAGTAAGTTGATGATAAGTTTTGAGTTATGATATTAGCCATGAGATTTGGCTTGTAAATGTTGGTGTGTATTTAACCATATAAGTTGGCTTAATTCATAAGTTGGATAAGTGATATACGATGCATATAATGTCTTATATTTTGGCAAGTTTAGTATGGATTCATGTGTTTGCTAGATGGTTAATTGATTTGGCTAATTATCAATGATGTGTCATGGTTGAAAAATGGCATGTTGTGAGTTGGTTTTAAGATGATGAATTGATATGTTTTGAGACATGAAATAGTTAATAAAATGGTGAGAAAATACATATAGAAGTTAAGGTTATGGCATATTGTTTTGGCATGATTTTGGTTATGGATTTGAGTAGTGAAATGGATGGAATTTAAATTGCATGAAATGTGCATGAAATGGTCATTTTTGGTATTTGTATGTGAAAATGATGCCAAATGAATGCTTTTAGGTACATGAATGATAGTGGGAATAATGGCTTAAATCAAGCCTATTTTCGTGCCACACGATTGAACACACGGGTGTGTGACTCGACTGTATGACCCCTAAATCTTAGTTAAACAAGTCAGTGAGTTACACGGCTTATACACACGGGCATGTCTACTGGCCGTTGTGGCACACGAACTGGCACATGGGTGTGTGGCCGGCTATGTGGCCAAGTCAGTATACCCTCCAGTTTTTACATGGTCATAGCACACGGGCGCGTCTTCGGCTATGTGATGCAAGTCAGTATGTATGTCTTATTTCCATACAGCCTGTGACACGAGCGTGTCTGATGGCCGTGTGAGGCATATGACCTGTTCACACGAGCGTGTGAACCCTGTATGGATAAAAATTTTCTAAGTTTCCCAAAGTTTTCAAATGTTATCAGTTTAGTCCCGAACCTCTTCCAAGCATGTTTTAAGGTCTCGTAGAGCCTTATAAGGGACAATGTGAATATGTTGAATGTATTTTGATTATGAATGCATAAATGTATGTGAATGATGTTTATTGATCAGTAATGCATTGTAGCCCTATTTCAGCAACGAATACAGGTTAGGGGTGTTACAGGGCTCCATCGTTCCCTTTCAACACGAAATTACCAACGCTTCTACTCTTCCAAGAGCAAATATGGTTTGCCATGGATCCTAAATCATGACATGTAATCCGGCTCACACGTTAACTCTGGAATGATAATCGGTTCACGAGTAGGTATATTTTATACCAATTTTTCCACATCTTGATATATTCTGAGTGAAAGACCGGCCAATATGTATTCGATCACCGTAAGACGATTTTGTGTTCTTCATTGAGCACATCAGGTGACACAAAAATTGATTGTCGAAATTCGAATTGTCGCAACACTCTATCTGTCTGGTGCATCTAGACAATAGCGTAATTGACCAATGGGACCTTAACATACCAGATATTTGGATTTATAGGGATTCATCTGGAATTACTATCCAAATTGACGGATCCTGGTATGGTGTCCATTGAAACTATATGAACGTCATAAAAATATTAGTTATATATATGATACTAAATGTGAAATACGAAATCAACTATGTTATGTATATATAGTTCAAAATGAAATAGATACTTACATGTGCTTCGGAACGTTAGTCTAATAGAAGCCATATATCTTCAAGAGCGGTAAGTATTCCCCTGTAACTCATCGAATGGTTCCACATATTTAAATAAAATTTTAGCATAAAATTATATTTTAAATCTATGTAATAATTGTAAAATCTAAAATAAATTTTACTTCGTTAAGAGTGGGAATGTATATGGGTTATTCACTCAATGATGTAAAAATGGAAAGCAAAACTGAGCCCATGATTGTAGCTGTGAGATGCAACCTCCAATTTTAATTTTATTTGGTTGCGTCGCCTGACATATCTCTCAGTACAATGCCGACAACACAGAAGACCCTCAACTGAGTTCGCCAGCTGCTTTAAAATTGACGAGTTTCAGTAGCCACCTCAGATGTACGAGGTTTTGTGACTTGCCCGGCATCAGGTAACCTCCAAGGATCTCAACGATGTATGCCTGAGCGTATCGTATTCTTTCTACTTCAGTCGGATCATCCCCTGGCTTCGAGAATATGTCTCGTAACCAGTCCATCTCGATCTGACCTCCGTAAGTATTATCTGGAATTACACCCAAAAGATCATAGCATATAGCTCCTCAATTAGTAGATTAAGCGAACCAGATAAGTAAGGACCCATCCACCAATAACCTCAATTGTAACTGCACATCCTCTAAAGTGATGGTACACTCTCCGCATGGAAGATGAAATGTGTGCGTCTCAGGTCTCCACCTCTCTTCGAACGCGCTGATGTGTTTCGGGTCCAACTTGCACCCCTGGCCTATATCGGTCATGTGCCAAAAACTCGCTTCCCTCAAGTAATTTTCTATCAACAGTGATGGAGGATCAGACATATTACTAATATAACATTGTAACACCCAATCTACCAACTATTATAAAAAAATATTAATTAAATCACATAAATGAAAAAAACTAAATAATATTAAAAAATTAAAATTAACCCTTACCATTTTTATTTGGTCGATGGAGATATATTTATCATCGAGACAAATTAATTGTCCGGCCATTGCTAACACGATCAAATTTCTTAGAAATTATAAAAAAATAATACTAATTTAGACAAAAATTAAAAACTTAGAGAGCTTTTAGAGCTTTTTTGAGAAAATTAGAGAGAAATTTGGAAGAAATGTAATTTGGAGGAAATTTTGTGTGAAAAAAATGGGTGAGGGTTTATAATTTTTTTCATAATCGTTGGCCCCAGCGGTAAAATTTTTATGTTGACCACTGGGGCAAAAACACGAGCTAAAATGCGCCTACGTAAGCGCGCTTTTGCCATGTCAAAAGTGCTTCCACGTCAGCGTGCTTTTGCTGACATGGCAAAAGCGCTTCCACGAGAAGGCGCTTTTTTGAAATTTCCCCTTAAAATGCTTTCATGTAGGCGTGTTTTGTGTTTTTTGGACCATTCTAGTAAATAATATTTTAAGTAGCCCATTTCCGTAAATAATGTTGGAAATGGGCCTTTTTTAGTAAAATACCCTATTTATCAATCACTTAATGTTAAAAGCAATTAAATTCATTTTCTAAATTAACATCAATTGTTATATTAATAAATTAAAAATCGAAACTTATTTGTTTTCCAAGGCAGTATTCCTCAATTTTAATGATCTCATTTCATGAATCACAAAGTTGTATTCCTAATTGGCCTACAACTAATGGTTGGGAATGTTTGAATTCTGATGGGTCGATAAGGATTGACGAGGGATTTGCCGTTGATGGAGGTTGTGTGAGGACTCATAATAGTGAGCGGATCATTGGGTTTGCTAGATATTTGGGTAATTGTACAGTGTTAGAGGCAAAGCTTTGGGGGATCTTGGACGGGTTAAACTTTATTTTGGATAGACGCTTCGAGAAGATCCTAATCAAAACAGATAGTCTTGAAGCTCTTAATGCGATTATGGAATATACTTCGGGGAACTCTAATTTTGCCATAGTCAGGAGAATTCATCAGACTTTGAAAATAGTGAAGTAGTGAGAAATTCAACATATTCCCAGAGAGGATAACTTAATTTCTTATAGTTTAGCCAAAACAGTTCGTACTAGTGTCACGGGACTAGATCACGTTAGTCGTAACACTAGGAGATTAGGCTTAAGACTGTTTTAGGATTCTCCTTTGAGGGTCTAGTTTATTTACTTTGTATATTCCTTTCTTTCTTTCACCAAAAAAAAATTAAAATTATGAAGTAATTTTTAAAAAAAATATTATTATCAAGTAACATAATTATTTGGGTTAGTATTTGGTGTAACTTTAAAATTTGTGTTTTCTAGAAAATTTTAATATTTTACTATATTCTTTATAGGGCACTTGTCAATTCACTAACTCAGCTTGTAGAGTCTAAAAACTCCATTGCCAATGTATCAAATATTATTCTTAATTATTTTGTGTATTTGATTTTTATAAACATAACAACTAGTTTTATAATGTAAATTCAACGCTTAAAAAATTCTATATTAAAAATTTTGCACACACTTTATCAAACATCTAAATTAGTTTGTATAATATAAAACAAATATTTTAATTTCTAAATTATAGGAATTTTTTAAAATTAAAACACCATTTTTAAATTTAAAAAAATAGATTAATTAAATTGATATAATTTAATTTGAATTTATAAGTAAAATAATTATTTTGTTCATGGTAAATAAATAAATAAATAATTCTATAAGCAAATAGAAAATGTTGTTAAGTATTTTTTTTAATACTTTAATATATTATAAGGACGCATTAAATTATTGTAAACCTATTTGTAAAGTGTTTTTTAATTTTAATTTCGACATTTTATTTTCAAAAATCAAAGTATTACATATTAATTGTAAATTTGTAATAGTTAATAGGAGATTGAACCAACTTCCAGCCCACGATTTATGGGGAAAAGTTGAAAATGGAAATATCGGGTCCATTTATTGGGAGTAAATGCAAAATGGACAGTGGGCTTCCCGGGTCAAACAGCACCCGAATCCAACCCGATAGCCAAGACAGATTCCCTATCCTTAAGCTATATCACGAAATCCAATTGAAAATCTGTGTGACATAATGGACAAGCGTTGAACACCATCAAGCCACTCGGCCACCCAATTCGAACACCCCAAATTTTCAGCTTTATCACCTTTTTCCTTTCACTTTTACAGGTACACTCACTTCCTTCCTTCGGCCTTTTTCTTTTTTATATAGCAAAATGATCTTCCTTGAACATTAAACACCAGACTATAAAAAAAAGCCTTTAATTTATCAATGACAGTACTGTTTTCAACTGAGTTGATTCCTCATGGCCTACCCTTTCATCCACAACAACTAAAACCAGTTTCAAATTCATCTTCACATCACACTTCTTTGGTGAGTTGCTTGAGCCATGAGGGTACTAAAGACAGTATTAGGAAGTCTAGGAACAATCAAAAGGTCAGGGTTTCAGCTGAAACAAGACCAACCCATCTCTCATCTTTTGATTTTAAAGAATCCCATTTGATGAAATTGCTCAATAGGTCCTGCAAGTCAGGCAAGTATCATGAAGCATTTTACTTTCTGGAATGCATGGTTGGGAAAGGTTACAAGCCTGATGTTGTTCTTTGTACAAAGATGATTAAAGGGTTTTTCAATGGAAGGAATGTTGAGAAAGCTATTAGGGTGATGGAGATCTTGGAAAAATATGGGGAACCTGATGTTTTTGCTTATAATGCATTGATCAGTGGGTTTTGTAAGATGAACCGTCTCGATTTTGCTAACAAAGTACTTGATAGAATGAGAAGTAGAGGGTTTTCACCTGATGTTGTTACATACAATATCATGATTGGTAGTTTATGTAGTAGAGGGAAACTTGATTCAGCTTATAAGGTTTTGAACCAGCTGTTGAAAGATAATTGTAAGCCTTCTGTTATCACTTATACAATTCTGATTGAGGCAACTATTCTTCAAGGCGGTATCAATGAAGCTATGAAACTTTTGGATGAAATGTTAGCCAATGGACTTAGACCTGATATGTTCACTTACAATGCAATTATAAGAGGAATGTGCAAAGATGGTATGGTAGGCAGAGCTTTTGAGTTTGTTAGGGGCTTAAATGCTAGGGGTTGTCAGCCAGATGTTATTTCTTACAACATTTTGTTAAGAGCACTTTTGAACCAGGGGAAGTGGGTTGAAGGTGAGAAACTAGTGACAGAAATGGTTTCTAGAGGTTGTGAACCAAATGTTGTTACTTACAGCATTTTGATCAGTTGTCTTTGTCGCGAAGGGAAGGTCGAGGAAGCAGTAAATGTATTGAAGATGATGAAAGAAAGGGGTTTGACCCCTGATGCTTACAGTTATGATCCATTGATTTCTGCATTCTGCAAAGAAAGGAGATTAGATTTGGCAATTGAGTTTCTAGATTATATGATCTCTGATGGTTGCTTACCAGATATTGTAAACTACAACACAATCTTATCTACCCTTTGTAAGAATGGAAAAGCTGATCAGGCTTTGGAAATCTTTGAGAAGCTAAGTGAAGTAGGATGTCCTCCAAATGTGAGTTCTTACAACACAATGTTCACTGCACTGTGGAGCACAGGGGATAAATTCAAGGCCTTGGAAATGATATTGGAGATGCTAAATAAAAGAATAGGTCCTGATGAGATTACTTACAATTCACTCATCTCATGTTTGTGCAGAGATGGGATCGTAGATGAAGCTATTGAATTGCTGATAGACATGGGAAGAAGTAAGATTCAACCAACGGTTATCAGTTACAATATCGTTCTTCTCGGTTTATGCAAAGTACATCGAATCGACGATGCCATTGAAGTGTTGGCGGCAATGGTAGAGAAGGGATGTCAGCCAAACGAAACAACTTACGTATTGTTGACCGAAGGGATTGGTTTTGCCGGATGGCGTTCTCAAGCTATGGAGTTGGCCAATGCTCTCTTCAGAATGAAAGCTATTTCTGAAGATTCATTCAAACGTTTGACCAAAACTTTTCCTTTGCTTGATGTTTACAAGGAGTTTGCTCTTTCTGATTCTGATAAGTAAACCCCTTTAACCTTGTCATACTTATTTCATGGAAGCTTTTTTATTATATCATTATTTTCCTGTTAGAAATGTGTTTTACTGAACCTTTGCAAGAACACCAAGCAAGGCCAGTGGCTCAGTTAGGTAACCAGGAGAAAAGATCACTTTTAGCAAAGACTATTTTAACTAAATATGAACAGCCTAGGTTATTAGAGAGAGGCTTCTCTGTGCTCTTTAAGTGAGACTCCGGCATGAAAATAAGAGAAGAGATTGCAAAATACTGGGACCGAACCAATAGGCAAAGCCCCGAGTACAATAAGCTACAAACCTATCTGCAGCACAATGGTATAGAACAATATCAAGTAGAAAATCTATCAAAGTATTATAGTAGTTAATAATCAGCAAACTAACTAAACTGTTTATTTATGTTCAACTTCAAGTAGAAAACTAAGTAAAAAAAGATGAAGCAAAAGCTCAAAAGCCAGTAAAGAGAAATTATTGTAATTGTACTAATTCATTGGTGTAAATAGCCTACCACATTAACCACAAGCTAAAAAGAGATTACTGAGCTTTAAGCTATTAAATGAAAGTAAGTTCAAACAGAAGTGCATTGGAAAAGCTCTCACCTCAAAATATTGGCTATCAAGTTCACAAAATCTTTAACCCTACACTGCCCTTTCTCTGAAAACCCTCCATGCCATCAACTTTGATACAACTTGGTAGCTTCTTGTTTCATTCCGGCATCAGCTATACCTTTGATTATTGTCAAATAAGTTGTCTCTTCTGGTTTATTCTGACTTAAGACCATCATTTCTAGAACTTGTATTGCCAAATCTATCTTCTCATTTTTACATAGCCTATGGATCACCATTTTATAACCACTATTTCCAACTGCGTGTTTCCTCTCCGCCATCACCTTTAGTATCTCTACTGCTCCTTCAACTTGATCTGCACGGCAAAATCCTCGTACTAAACATCGATGAGTTATGTCATCAGGATTGATCCCATCTCCTAACATCTGATCATATAATCCCATTGCTTTCTCAATATCACCATTTCTAGCCAAGCCATCTATCAGAGTGTTATAAGTTACCAAACCAGAGGAGCAGCTGCTCCTTAAAAATTGAAATAACTGAAGAGCCTCCTCTACCATTCCTTCTTTCGAAAGAGCTCCAAGAAGAATATTATAGGTAACGATGTTCGGAGAGCAATTTTGAGACAACATTTGATTAAACAAGTTGATGGCTCGATCCAAAAGTCCATATTTACACAAACCATTGATCAATATATTGTAAGTAAAGACAGTTGGAGGATGAGAAGTTTCCTTCATGATAGCAAGTATCTCATCGACTTCGTCCAACTCCCATGATTACAAAGAGAATGGATAAGGGTATTATATGTTATAACATTAGGCTCCATGCCTTGAGATAAAATATTATATATGACCAAAGCAGCATCCTCGTATTTCCCCTGCTTACAATTAAAACTAACCAGCGAATTGTAGGTAACAATGTCCGGATAACAGCCTTCAATGGCCATATCATGTAATACTTCCATTGCTTGCAAAGTTCCACAGTGCTTGCAGACTAGCTCAACGAGAATGGTATATGTAATTAGGTATGGCGGGCATCCCTTTCTCAGTTGATTCTTCCAGAACCCAACAGCCTGATCAAAATTCCCTTTGTCGAACATGCAGCGGATTATCGTATTGTATGTTGTCACATCCGGAGGGCAACCACTCAAGCTCATGTCTTCCAGAAGGTCAATAGCAGATCTTATCCATCCTCTCTTACAAAGATCGCGAACCATCATGTTATACGTAATATTGTCAGGAACCCCACCAGACATTATCATAACTTGAAGAATTTTGGCAGCTTTATCAAGTTCATCCAGTTTTAGAAATCCCCTTATTAAGTTTATGCAAGAAGGGAAATGAGGAATTTGATTCTTACATGCCATAACTTCTATCAACCGTAACGCACTTTTCAGTTTTCCATTTCTGCAGAGCTTTTGAAGAACATTGTTGTTGGTTTCCTCATCGTTTCTAACAAAAGGTCCATCTAAAGCTGTCATCAAAGAATCCCGAATCTTTTTTGGAACCATTTTCTCTTCGAATTTTCCATTAATTAACATCTTACCATCTTCTGAACTCCTCCTCCATTCATCTTGATCAAATTCATCTCGGTCAATACAAACACTTCTCTGTAGTCCTCTGCACCATAAAGACACCGCCTCTCTTTCCGAACGGTTATCTACCTTCCACAGCAAGTAAGAGCGGCTTTTACGACAACATTTGATTAAACAAGGTATACGAGATGTAGTTACATGTACCATTGGAAATGTCAGAGAGCTACAACCTGGACCAGCTTGTTTCAAACCCCATTGCAAACCATGAAAATGGCAAATCTCACCTAGACAGTTCTGAGGGGAAATGACATACCCCATCTCCTCCTATCCAATCAAAATATATATTTGAATCACCTGTTAACAGTCAATATGTTTGAAAAAACATAAAAATTGTGCTTACTCTTCAATCAAACTCAACTAAGATAAATTCCCAACAGAAAATAACAAATAAAGATCTCCTTATTTCAGGATTTCAGGACAAAATTTATTACTTGGCAAATAATTCCCTTGCTTTCTTCGCTCATTAATATGGTAACAAATGATTGAAAGTATAAAAAAGAAACGAAAAAAAATTTATCCAAAAACCTCAAACTCAACTACTCATTTCGTATAATTCAAGCCATTGACCATGTCACCTTCATAGCATTCAAAAGATTTTCAATAACCCCACCAAATATAAAAAGCCCCAGAATTAAAAAGCTTACCCGGATACTACGTCAAGGCTCAAATTTGAAGACCAAAAAGAAAACGTAATCGTTGGCGACTTTGTTTCTGGGCATTGAAAACGCAGCAAAGCTTTCCATTTTTTCTTCTTTTAGTAAGTACGTTCAGGAAGGTTTAAGGATTGCCGTTAATTACTAGGGTTCAATTTGTGGTTAAATTACATCTAAGTACTTCTTTTGTAAGCCCGTTTATGATTCAGTATCTGAAAGGAAGGGGAGAAAAAAATTTGAATAAAACCATTGCACCCCGAGTGAACCCAACTGATTTAACTCAAACGGGTTGATTTTGATGGTTTTTTTCAAATTGAAAATATCGACATATTTTTTTAATTAATAAAATATCTAAGATTAATAGTCATATATTCACTTCTCAATATTAGGACTGTTTAAGATTTAGGTTACTCGATTAAACATTTAAGAAGGTAATAAGTAAAATTAATTTAAATAAAAAATTAAATTCATTTAAAATGTTCAAATACTCAAAACCATAATCTAATCTAATATAATATAATTTTTTTCCAAATTTATAATATGTTAATTTTTCTTTTCTTTTAGGTAAATTATATAATTATCCCTAATTTTTTATTAAAATTATATTTTAATCATTTAATTTTTAAAAGTTACATAATTGTCATTATATTATCGAATTATTATATCTTAGTTCCTCCTTCGTTAACGAGGATGACATGATATGTTAATTTAAAGGGTTAATAAGAAATTTAACCCTTAAATTATAACTAAAATATCAATTTGATACTTTTAAAAAAATTAATAATAATTCTAAAAATTTAAAAGAATCTTAAAAATAAATAAGAAAATATTAATTTCAAAAAAAAAATTCAAACAATCAAGCATATTAACAACTGGCTAAACAAAATTAAAAACACTAAATTCTCAAAAAATAAGAACAATGCTCATTAAAAAATAGACATAAAATCTCATTTTGATATCCAAATAATTTTTTGGATCATTTTAATACTTAAAGTTTATGTCGGTTAACCAATTTAGTCCTTCTAATTTAATCCTCTTAATTTTTAGACTGAATACTATGCCACATATCTTTTTTCTCACATCATATATATGAAATTAAATTAAAATTTTAATTAAGAAATAATTATTTTTTAATTTCCTTCACCCCCAATCCCTTTCTCCCTCCCTCATTCTCTCTCTTCTTCCTTTAAAGAAACCCTGTAATTTTCTTCTTCCCTAAACTCCAAAAATTTCTTCTTACTTGGAAGACAAAACAAACGCAACCCCTGTAATTTACCTTTCCCTTCTTTTATTTTTGCTTTTCAAATTAAAGTTCTGAGTTTCATTTCTCTCACAATCCCTCCCAAACTCTTTCCAACTGCAGTATACACTGAAAATAGGCAATTCAACCTTTTGCAAAGATAAAATTTAATATGAAAATTAGGACTAAAAATCTTAATGAACAGTTCCTGCATTAAAACTTATAGCAGAGAAAAACACAGTGAAAGAAAGGACAAATTTCAAGCTTTTAATGGGAATTTTTTTTAAATGGCTAGTAAATGACCATCAAGTTCTAATCCAGGGATGCTAATCAAGCAGCCGACAACTTGGCCAAATCTGGAATAGGAAGATCGTCTCACTCACTTCTGCCAAATTCAACTTAATGCTTTAGGTTCTGTTTTCGTTCTTCGTTTTTACTTAAGCTTTCCATTTAATATTATATATATTAAAAATTTTGAATATTCTCAAAATACTTTAAAATTTATAGAATTATTATTAATTTTTTAAAGTATCAAATTAATATTTTAATTATAGTTCAAGGATTAAAATTGTTATTAACCCTTTACTTAATGGATGATGGATCAAAATGTGATAATTCGTTAATATTAAAGATAATTATGTAATTTTTAAAAGTTGAGTAGCTGAAACATAATTTTATTTATAGTTTAGGAACAATTGGTGCAATTTACCCTTTCTTTTATATATTATTAATTTATATCATAAAAATTAAATATATTATAATACAATATTACATTAAAATATAAGTCTATCAAAAGAAAAAAAAACACATACATTTATTATATTTAATTAATATATCAACATAAAATAATTGTAAGCTACTAATATTATTAATGCTTTGTGAAAATTAAACCAAATCAAATTTTCATATAAAAAATCACATAACAAAATTCATTTATAGCATTTGATATCTAATTTTTATATTTATCCATATTTTTTAAAAACACTCTGTACGTAATTGATGATTTACTATATTACTTCATTTTCTTCCTTTCGGGATATGCTATTTCTCTGCTCTTCTATTTCTCGGCGATTGAAATTAATCATTTGTTTAAGAAATTTGCTGCCAAAAAAAAGGACAAGTTATTTTGTCGTTTGTATTTGATTGCTGGATTGAGTTAAAATAAAGTTTGCTCATCATCCTACAATTCTCCCTCCCCCCTTCCCCGCCCCCCCCCCAAAAAAAAACAAATTTTAAGAATTGCTTAGTAGAGCAAAGACACTTGATTTACTACTAATGGTTCAGTCGGTCAAACAGGCTCCACCAAGACAAGGAAGGCAAAAAGCTTAACCAGAGCTGTGCTCACTTGTGCAATATCCCTTTCTTCTGTAGCTTTGGCTTTTTCTGATAATGGTTCTGCCAATGAATTTAAGGACCACATAGATATCCAAAGTCAGAAATACAATTGACACACAAAAAATAAGACTCTGAAAAAAACAAGTGGGAAGTATGTACTTTCTGTCTCACAAGGGCATCCTGATCTATCCTCTCCTTCCAGTTACTCTTTCGAAGCTTGATTGGTCTATTTCCCACATATTTACCTGCAACACATCATTTGTAAACCAAACATATATCAACACCAAGAATGCCCAAAAATAAATTGTCCAAATTTGGCTAATGATTGTGAAAGTACCCACCATTCATCTCTTTAAGTGCAGCTGCAAGGTCAGAAGGGTTAGCAAAGCTAACGAACCCGTAGCCCTTTGTTTTGCCGGTCCGTTTATCTCTAACAACCTGTTGGAAAGATAACATATGCGCACACAAATATCTTAGTTATCAAATTGTTTTCTAGGAACTCATGGATCCCTCACTGCCTTTTTTTAAAGAACAAAGATGGAATCCCAGCAGGTCAACCATAAGCATGACAGAAGGCATGCCATGCTCTCAGACAGAAATACAAGAAACAATATACCGCAAAAGTAATGCTGGTAATGGTACAGTATTAAACAAAATAAACCTGAAGATCATCATAGCTTAATCTTCATGTGCCAAAAAAAACTCATATCACACTAACAACTCAAAATGAGCATACTTACAAATCTGAATCTTATCACTCTTCTTAGCATGATTAAAACCCCACACGGTATAGGTGACACTGAGAATTCTTAATCCAATGCAATTGAGCAAATATAAGCTTATAGGGGAAATGCACCACTATATTCAAGTCAGAAGACCAGAAAACGCACAAAAGGTTTTACACATTGTTGTTGGTTGGGACGTGATATGGTAGTTCACGGACCAAAAAAAGGCTCTCTCAAGTTCAATGACATACAATAAAAACTAATAGATAAGGGGAAAACCATACACTTCCCATTTCCCCTCTTTAAGGCTAGACAAGAGGTAGGCATCCAACTTAAACAGTTTAATAGGTTGACTAACCTTATTCAGACTAGTTCAAAATCAATTCAGCCTGCTATGACTCAAACTACTCCATAAGTCAGGTCAAATATACCACACTCAAGCCCTAACCTGTAAGCCATTTTCCAGCAGTCAAGATCCAACATCAATCTCTACAATTTTGACAGGATCAAAGAATACCAATGAAAGTGGATTATCCATTAAATTTCAAACGTGCAGATTTAAGGCACAACCTACCTTAAAACACATAAATATATAACTTCTCTGTGCACTTCATACAAAAATCTGAACAGGAACTGCAAAGAGTTGATAGACATGGCAAAAAATGCTAATAAAAAGGAAATCTGAAAAAAAACCAAGTAATTGAAAACTTACTCTAGCCATGTTAAATGAAGGAAATCGAGCAAAAGCTTTTGAAAGAACATCATCATTAACTTCATTACCAAGATCACCACAAAATAAGCGAAAGTCATCTGCAGATTATCAACAGGAATAAAATATAAGAACTATAAAGCAGAAAAGCACTTGGAAACACACAGAGATATAGTAAGATAAGTAAACTTGAAAGTTGGATAGTTCATACTTTCTGGCCACTCAGCAAGCGTTGGATCCTCCCATGACTGACCAGCAGCTTTCCGTGGGATTGCTTTCTTCTTAGTTTCTGCTTTGTGCTCAATCTCACTGCTTGCAAGAGCAGCCTTTACGCTCTCTAGTGCTTCTGGGGTAACTATTTGAGCATCCCTTTGAAATAACTGTTGGGCCTGTCCAAATATACTGCAACTTATTACACAGGTGAAGGGCGTACTTGAACTCACAGCTATAAAATAAGATCAACCAACAAATAAAAGGCTTGGTTGCACTTCTACATATACTATATAGTGTTTTTTTCTCCGAACTTAACATAAAAAGCACAACAAAATAAGAAAATTTCTAAAAGCGACACTAATTCAAATGTAATGATTACAAATTGGAGCTAAAAAATTCATTTTTTTGGTTAAAATTTCAACTCTCTTTCCCACCGTTCTTGTTCGAATTTTGATTTCAGTTCTGAATAACATAACCCAGATAATTTTCAAGTTACTAAAAGAGTTGGTAAAACAATTTAAACCCGATATATCTCATAAATTCCATGAATTCAAATTTTCAAAATAAAAAAAATCGAAATAATATTTATAGTTTATTGTTCTGCTGACCTGTTGGTATTGAGGGAGAGAATAGACGCCGGGTACAGGAGCAACAGAGGCAGGGTAGACAGGAGCCGGGGCGACGGAAACGGAGGGGGGCGCGGAGGCATAATGTTGGGGCTGTTGCTGGAGATGAAAGGGCAAAGGAAAATACGATTGATTTGCCGTCGCTTGGTAGGTGAATTGAGAAGAGGATGAGGAAGCAGGAGGTGTAGCGGAAGAGGGAGGAACCGACATGGGTGAAATTGAGGATTTAGGGTTTTAAAAGGAGATTGTTTGGAGAGAAAGAAAAATTGGGGGAGAATATAGAGGGAAATTTTTCGGGAGGATGGGATCCAACGTGCCTTGCGAGCTGCGATGAAGATTTAACAAAGTCTTTTTAATTTTTATTTTTTTGGCCGTTCAGCGGTGCAGCCCAGGGGTCCTCAAAGCTGCCGCATTTGCTGTGAAGAAAGGCTAGGCCCAAGAGAACATAATTCGGCTTTGGACTTTATTGGAATCAAATCTAGAAGAGCTACGCTCAGCTCAGCTTGGTCTAGGCCCGCCCATTACCTTTTTTCTTTTATCGTTACGCCTTTTATTATTAAACTAAAACAGTAAAAAATTTGACTCCCTTTAGTTATTCTAAAATTTTATAAATTTGTTTATTGCATTCCTTAACATTCAAACTTAAGAAAAGATATTTGGTATATTGTCAGCAGAATTTTTAAGCTTCACAAACAGGATTAGGGATTGACAAGTGTCTATCGAGGAATAATAAAATATTAAAAAAAAGACACATATGATAATTTTTTAGTGTTGTTTGTGAAATAAAAAAAAAATACATTATCAGTATATTAAATGCTAACCCTAAATTTAAATCTACTTATAAAGCTTAGAAAAAGCACACATTTTGTTTTAAATCTACTCATAAAGTTGGGGGAAAACACCCCACTAAAAATAGTTTTATTTGGTAAATTTATTGATAAATGGATATTCATACAACTCCCATGACACCTGAGGAATTTATAGGTGCCTTAATTCTATTATTTATGTTTTTGTAACTTATGTTAATTGAAACCCTATAACTGAAGATATGTATGAGCTTATGGTATCTGTTAACTCGATCAATCATTTGAAATAGCCAAGAGGAGGGGTGAATTGGCCCTTAAAAAAATTTAGAAAGCAAGGATAATAAAATGAAACAATGAACACAAATAATTTCGAGTGATTCAGTACCAATTGCTTACCCCACAACCTTTGCTTTCCACCACTAAGAATTTTCCCAAATTTCCTAATTTGATTAACCTTTGAGGACAAAGTTTAACCATACAACTCCTTTAAGATTTCTATCCAAATCTTAAGACTTAAACCCTCTCAAAAGAGTAACCAAATAAGCAAACAATGAAACAATCCTTACAAGATTAGATTGTTTGCAACTTAGGCACACACCTAACGAGAAACACTCAAGCTTAGGTAATACAATAAATGCTCACAAGTGTTTACAAGAAAAAGATGAAGAATTTAAGCACAAAAGATTGCTATAGAAGGTTTTTTATCTTTCTTGATAGTTTTTGATCTTTTGTAATCTCTCTTATTGTTGTAGAAACTTTGGAAGTTGGTATTTATAGCCCCTAATTGTTTTCCAACCGTTGTAGTTGTTGAGGAATTGAATAGAGCACCAGAGCATTAATAGCTCCTGCAACAAAAGGTATCAATACCTTTGGAGGGGTATCGATCCTTTGGGCATTTAATGCCTCAATTCAATGATTGTTAGAGCCTATTGTAACACCTTTAACCCGTATTCGTTACCGAAACAGGGTTACGGAGCATTACCAGAATAAATAGATCAAATACAGGCATTTCATATCATTTCTCATTTATATAAGAAATCAATAATAAACAATCATACTGTCCCTTATATGAGCCATCGAGACCCAAAATATGCAATAGAAATAAGTCAGGACTAATCCGGGTACTCAGAGAATTTTTCACAAAATTTTAATATTTTTCCTAAGTGCAGGGTACACAAGACCGTGTGGTCAGGCCGTATGACTCACACGATTGAGAGACACGCCCATGTCTTAGGCCATGTGAACATTCGAAATAGGGACACACGGCCGTGTCTCAGCCCGTGTCTAAATTAGGATGGTTACTGACTTGGGTTACATGGCCAAGCCACACGCCCGTGTTGTAATACCCCCTACTTGTATTCATTGCCGGAATAGGGTACGAGGTATTACCAGAGTTTACGATTTTTTTTTAATTCAATATAGCCCCTTTTATAAATATCTAACCTTCCCTGCAATATTAAATCGAGACCAATCCACTTCAACCAAACCAATTCAACATAATTTCAAGATAAATTAATGCATATTTATAAGATAACGTCATCACATACCCAAACCAGGTTTGTTAACCATACTAATGGCTAACTTTATATTCATTTCACGTTAACATTTACTTTATTAGCTTATACATGCCATTGATTTCCAAAATAAAGTTTCTTTATATACCGAAATCCTGAGGTTGATAGTGTGATGTGTCTCCGACCAAATCCGACCTCTGAGCTCTTAACACTACAAAACAGGGAAAAAGGAAACGGGGTAAGCACTTTGTGCTTAGTAAGTTCATGTAACAAGAATTATACTTACCTAATATTTTCAATACAATACAATAAACATTCATATATCCATTCAATGCATTATTACTCTAATATGCACAAACTCAACATTCAAGTTAGTACAATAATTTCCATGTACCAATAATATATACCATGATTGATGAACTCATCAATATCATGAATTCCATTCCCTTATATTTTTCCATATTTATCTCGTTGAATTTATCAGAATTTCGATGGATTTTCAGAGGTACACTTTTAGTGTACAATTCTGGGTCCGTCAATTCATATTCATGTGTGCACGTTTCCATTTCAGAGAGCACACTCCCACGAACCTCAACCTTGCAGCGGGATTACCAGTCCAGGCTAAATCCCCTGCAATATAAACTCATAGAGTATTGTCGAGATTACCGGTCCAGGCTAAATCCCCTGCAACGACAATTACTCTAATGAGCTTGGATCTGAATTACCAGTCCAGGCTAAATTCAAACCCTAATTCGGATTACCCGTCCGGGCTAAATTCATTTTCCACATATTCTCCAGGAGGGCTATATCAGGATAGGATCACCCATCCGAGCTAGATCCTTTTTACCGTCAATTCCTTCTCAGAGATCCATCAAATTTTCCTTTCATTCAATCGGGATTTCTTCCCATTTTATCAAATATATCAATGTTTCATTAATTTTCATATAATGAACATTCAAATCATATTCACATCAATAACATACAATCTCAAGCATTTAAGAATATAATTCAAGTTACATGAACTTACCTTGATACTTGTTTGTAAACAAAAAAAATCTACTAATCCCGAACTTTTTCCTTTCCTCGATCTAGCTTCGTATTTGAATCTTCTGGATCTAAATAAATAAATTTAATTATCAATTTAATACATTTCATGTTCATATGCAACATTCTCTATAATTCAACTATTATTATTTATAGTTTATTCAAAGCTATCTATTTGAGTCATAGTCACTAAATCATTTATAACTCGAACTACGGAACTCCAAATTAAGTTCTGTAAATTTTCTCTGAAACTATACTCAAATATCTTCTTACCATAAAATTTTTAGAATTTTTGGTTTATCCAATAAGTACAGTTTATTCTTTAAAGTCACCCCTGTTCTGCTGTCTAACAGTTCTGACCCTTTTTCACTAAAAATTAATCATCTCTTCATACAGGATTCAAATGATGTTCTCGTTTTTTCTCTTAAAAATAGACTCATTCAGGATTCTATACAAATAAATTTAAGCCCCTAATTATTTTTATTCAATTTTTTATGATTTTTCAAAGTCAGAACAGGGGAACTCAAATTCATTCTGACCTTGTCTCACAAAATTCATTATATCTCATGATTTACAGATCCATTGCTTACACCGTTTCTTCTATGAGAAACTAGACTCAATAAGCTTTAATTCCATCTTTTTTTCATCTTCTAATTCGATTTATAAAATTTATGGTGATTTTTCAAAGTTAGTCTATTGCTGCTGTCCAATATTGTTTTAGTGCAAGCTGTTTATTACCATTTTCCCCTAAGCTTTTAATAAATGATAATTTCGTCCCTACTTAATTAGCCTCTCAATTGAGCTGATTTTTCTCAATTAACATTTTTTCTATCACCTTAAACTAGTTTACAACCTTTAGGAATTAGAATTTCAGCAATAGACTTTAATTCCAAGCATTTTCACAATTAGGTCCTAAAAATCAATTTCTATTGAAACTACCTAATAAAATCATCTCATAAACAAATTAAAGCTTTAATTTCATTCTATTTCATCATAAACTTACAGCACTCAACCATGGTGACTTTCAATTTCATCCATGAAATCAAAAACTAATGAATTTAATAGTAGGACCTAGTTGTAAAGGTCTTAGAAACACAAAAATTACAAGAAAAAGGCAAGGATTAACTCACTTGGTGCAAAAATTATGGAATACCAGCTTAGAGAACCCTCCTATGGCGTTTTTAGCTGCTGGAATTGAAGAGAAATAAAGAGAAATCTAGATAATTCCTATTTAGTCCTAGTTTTATTTAGTTAATTTTGCAATATTCCAATTTTGCCCTTAATTTATCAATTTTCCTACTGATTTCATGCCCTTGCCGTCCAGCTAGAGCTGATCATGGGCCGGGCGGTTCGGCCCCGCCCGAAGGCCCGACCGAAAAATAAGAGGGTTTGGGTAAAAATATAGGCCCAAAAAATGGGCTTGGGCAAAAAAACGAGACCCGTTTAGAAAACGGCCCGGGCCTCGGGTAAGAGTTTTTTGACCCGGGCCCGGCCCGGATTATATATTATATATATTTTTTATTTTTTAAAATTATTTTAAATTTTTAATATAACTATTTTTTATTATATTGTTAATTTGTGTATTGTTTTAAGAATTGTTTTAGTATTATTTTTATTTGTTTTAATATTTATTTTTATGTTTTTAAATATATTTGATTTATTATATTTTTAAATTTTTTATTTAATAAAATAAGAAAAAAAATTAATATGGGCCAGGCCGGGCCAGGCTCGGGCTTAGTAATTTTATTTCGGGCCGGGCTTGGACAAAAATTTAGGCCCATATTTCGGGCCGGGCCGGGCCTGGGCCCGGGCCTAGTAGATGGGCCTAAAATTTTATCTTGGCCCGACCCGGCCCATGATCACCTCTACGTCCAGCCATAATAAATTTTGGGTCTAATTTCCTTTTAAATCCTTTCTCATTAGACTCTTAAGCTATTTAATCATTCTAGCAACTTTTACACCTTTTACAATTTAGTCCTTTTCATTTAATTAACTATCCAAACATTAAAATTTCCTAACGAAATTTTAATACCACATTACTAACATTTCATAAATATTTATAAAATTATTTTCGACTCGGTTTTATGAGATAGAGGTCCTGATACCTTGTTTTTACCCAATTTCTTCAATAATTTCTTTTTCTAATTAACCACTAAATCGGTAAAATTTTTCTATCAATATTTTCATACGATTTTCCTATCATATCAATTTTCATGCAAAAATTTTGAAATAAATTTCT
The DNA here is from genome assembly GCF_007990345.1 of Gossypium hirsutum. NCBI lineage: Eukaryota > Viridiplantae > Streptophyta > Magnoliopsida > Malvales > Malvaceae > Gossypium > Gossypium hirsutum. The sequence continues at coordinate 106,763,269 of NC_053434.1, forward strand.
CTTTAAATCGGATTTGTGGTTACGAAACCACTATTCCGATAACTTTGAATTTAGGCCATTACACGTGTGCTAGGCCGTGTGAACATTTTAATTTACATTAATTAGGAGCAAGGGCTACAAGGCCATGTAACACCCCTTACCTGTATTCAACGCCAGAACAGGGTATAAGGCATTACCGGACTTATCACACAAACAAACATACACTTTTCGGGTTATACATTTGCGTCCAAATTTAAAACTTTTTGCATTTAATCATAAAGTCCCTAATACAAGCCTACAATGCCCAAAACATGCTTTAGAAGTGGTTCGGGACTAAACCGAGACCTTTAGGAAATTTTACAAAACTTAAAAAAATTTTCACTAAATGGGGTCACACGCCCGTGAAGATATGGGACACGCCCGTGTGGGCAGGCCGTGTGGTCACACACGCTTGTGTTCCCAACCTGAGTAACTCTTTGTTTGTCACCCAAGAACAAATTGAAGACACACGGCCCAAGTCACACGCCCGTGTGCTAGGTCGTATGGTTAATTTAAAATTTATGATTTTTCATTAAATAGGTGCAGACACACGGCCGTGTATCTGCCCGTGTACTCAATTCTAAGCATTCTATTTCTTAAAATTTAGGTGCAGGAGACACACGGCCTAAACACTTGTCCATGGGGCAAGCTGTGTGTCGCACACAGCCTAAACACACGCCCGTGTATCTACTTGTGTGGACAAAAATAAGGCTATTTACCAAGCCATTTTTCCACCCTTTATTGTACACACCTACACAACATAACATAGAACCAATCCAAGCATATTCATGCAACCAATATCCACAACCAAGACATCAACACAACATTCATGAAAGGCATCATTATATGAATATAATTATAACCAATATTGGCTCATTTCAAATGGCCTTATACAAAATGAATTACTAGCCAATATAAGCCAACACATTTGGCCAAATCAATTATGGCACATAACAAAATGACCAAGTCCACTGTACATGCCATTACTCAAAATGTTGAATTCATTGGTACCAAAATAATTGTTGATAGCGTAAATGGATCTCCGACGGTCTCCGAACCCCGAGCTAGCTTGGTGACACTATAAGACAAGGGAAAGAAAGGGGAGCAAGCTATATAGCTTAGTAAGTTCCTATGCAAAATTTAATTAGGTAAAGGACTAAATTGCATAAAATGCAAAAGTTGGATTCTAGTAGCTATAGGTATCAAATAGCTATAGAATTCAAAACTTAAGGTCCTTATATGACTCATCCATGAAAAAATTAGAAAAGGTAAAGGACTAAATTGGAAATCACTAAAATTAAAAGATGATAATTAAATAAAAAGAAATATTCATCTAATTTCATATCAACTTCCCTAAAATTTCCATGGAAACCCTAGGAGAGAGGAAGACAACTTACCAAACTTGAAAAACTATGGAATCAAGTCCCGTTTTTAACGATTTTTATATTTTTGAAATCGAGATCGTCTAATCTCTCTATTTAGGGGATTAATTTGAAAGGTTATCAAGGTATGAAATTTGGGTCATGGATGAATATGCTGAAAATTAGAAATTTAAGGTAGAAAATGAAAGTTTGTTCATAGATAAACAACTTTTACAAGGCAATTTTTTATGAAAACTTAATTTAGGGACTAAAATGGAAAATGGTAAAAACCTATGGAAAATTCTGAAATTTGTGAAATATGTGTGTTGTAAATGTTGTTTATAAATTTCAGCTAGGCTTGGAAAGAGGGTTAAATTTCATGAATTCATTTTCTGAGCCTAAGGACGAAATCGAAATTTTTGAAAATGATAGGAGCAAAATGACAATTTTGCCTAGTATACAATAGAATGCAAATGTATATGAAATGTGATAGATTAATAGTTAAATTTATCCATATAGATCCGGAAAGACCAACTATGAAACTAGATCGAGGAAAGCAAAATGTTTCAGATTAGTTGAAATTCAAAAACGAACCATTTCCAGATAATTTTATGTAACTTTACTATGTATGTTAAATGCTTGAATTTAATTGTATGATTGTGTTGATGTGAATGAGATAACATACATTATGAAAGAATCATAAGTTGTGAAATGTGGACGAATTGCCATGTTTCGGTTGAACGTTGAAATTCGATGGAGTAAGGTGATATGCTTGAACGAGAATAATATTCCAGATGTTGTAAAAAGGATTTAGCTCGGATGGGTAATCGAGCCTATGCTATAGATTGGATTTAGCCCGAATGGGCAATCCAAATTAAGCTCTTTAGAGTATATGCCCTAAAAAGGATTTAGCCTAGACTGGTAATCCTATAACATAATATGTGGCTCTAGAGTGTGCTTGTAAGTTTGTGCCCAAAAGGGGTACTTTTGAGTATACTAATAGGATGTCCATCGGCATTTCAATAGTTCAACGGAAAAAGAAATCTTGAAACAAGGAAAGGTGAGAGATTTATGGAACTGTAATGTGATGAGCTCAACTAGGTTTATTTGTAATTCATATGAGATCATGTGACTAACTTGTTTGAATAAGTGTATGTGGTTAGGTAACTTACCCAAAATTGATGGAATATATATTTATGTGTGCTTGTGTTACTAAATGAGGCCAGTAAGTTTATTTCTCATTATATGAACTTACTAAGCATAAAATGCTTACTCCGTTTATTTTTCCCTATCTTATAGTGCTCAAAGCTCGTGAAGGTTGGAAGCCGGTTGGAGCAGTCATCACACTATCCACTATCTCATTTTGGTATAAATAGAAATCTCATTTTGGTATAATGGCATGTATAAGCTTAATTGTCAAATTATGGCTTGATGATGATGTTTGTAATCTAGCCATTGGAGCGGCTAGTAATGGTTGTTTGATATACTTGTAATGTCATGCTATGCTAGCGTTATATATATATCAAGTGGTTTTTTTTAGTAAGTCTAATAAATGGATTAAACCAAGGTAAAATTTTGAACATGTATGCATGTAGTGGTATGCCTTATAAATGATGAAATTTGCTTGAGATGGATGCTTTAAGTGGTTGGATTGTATTGGGTATGTCTTAGTGTAGGAACATGGTAAATTTGGGTGACAAATAAGGCTAGGAAATGGCTTGTTTTTGTCTACACGGGCATGTATCTTGACACACGGCCTATCTCATGGGCATGTGGTCCGGCCGTGTGTCCCCTGCATCTTAAAAATGAGATACAAAATGCTCAGAATTGGGCATATGAGCAGAGACATGGGCGTGTGTCTCAGCTGTGTGGTTGACACGACCTTGAACACGGGCGTGTTACACAGCCGTGTGAAAAATGCACCTAAATTTTGAAAATAAAAATTTGCCACACGACCTAGCACACGAGCATGTGACTTGGCCATGTGCCTTCAATTTCTTCATACCTTAAAGTCAGAGAGTTACATGGGTTAGGGACAGGGGCGTGTGTAGTACATGGCCTGACCACACGAACGTGTGAGCCCTGCACTTAGGAAAAATTTTGGAATTTCGCGAAAAATTCCTTGAGTTCCCGATTTGATTTCAATACTTGTTTTGGGCCTCGAGGGTCCATATATGGGACGATATGTATGATCTCAGAAAATGAATAGTAATTTACGTAAATTAATTGAAAAATGTTCTTAATGTTCTGGTAATACTCCGAAACCCTATTTCGACGACGAATATGAGTTAGGGGTGTTACATTAATCCTTATTCTAATCCTATCCAATTTTTAAATATTATAATAACAGCCCATATATTTCACAAAAATTAGAATTTTTCCATAAATTTCCCATCTTTTCAATTTAGTTCCTAAATCATAATTTCATTAAAATTTCTTTTATAAAAGTTGTTTATCTATCAACAACCTTTCTTTTTCTACCATAAATTTCATAATTCATCTATATTCATCCATGGAAAAACCTTAGTACCTTGATAACTTTACAGATTAATCCCTGAGATAGCTAGATTAAACTATTACGATCTCGAAAACATGAAAATTACTAAAAATGGGACAAGAGCCAAATAAGTTTGCTTGAGCTCTTTTCTCTTAGCTAGGGTTCCATGTTTTTCTATTTAGGAAATATGATGAAAATGATGATATTTTCTTATTTTATTAATTTATCATCTTTTCATCTTTTACTTTCCAATTTCATCCTTTTTTTAAATTAAATTTTCATTGATGAATCATTATACTTTGTCATATAAGGACCTCAAATTTTGAATTCCATAGCTATTTGATCCCTTTAGCTATTAGAATCCAACTTTTCACTTTATGCAATTTGGTCATTTATCAAATTAAACATGTAATCAGTAAAATTTTCTTAACGAAATTTTTATACGACATTCCTATCATAATGCAGACCATGTAATAATATTAAAATAATTTTATTTCTGGCTCAGATTTGTGGTCTCGAAACCACTGTTCTGATTTCATTAAAAACGGGATGTTACACCTGTAATGTAACACCCTTAACCCGTATCCAATCGCCAGATTAAGGTTAAGAGATATTACCGAACTAAACATTTAATTATCACATTCACATAGTCATTAAACACAATCCAAAATCAAGCTGAAAACTATACAAACATTCAAGATCATATGCCATATTCGTATGGCTAAATATTTATATTTACAAAATATCGTTCTCTACAGTCTAACCTATACATGCCACATCAACTCCAAAATATAATAGTACCAAAATGACCGATAGTGTGATGAACTGCTGACGATCCACGAGTCGGTGGCCAAAATCGACAATCTAAAAAAAAAACAGAGAAACAAACAGCAGAGTAAGCTTTCATAAGCTTAGTAAGTTTTAAGCAATACAAACAATTAAAACTTGTCATTTAAATCGAGCATTTAGTATCACAAAACTCGTATTTTAATTACAAATCACTTGGCCGAATATACACAAGTACACCAATTATAAAGCCTATTGGCCGAATATATATATATGAATACACAAAGAAATTTCAGCACATACTTTACTTTACTTTATAGCTCATACAATTAATTTAAGTCACATACTTTCATATAATGACAGACATCGACCGAATAGGTCATTCTCTTATTCGTAGATATAGTAATCATCCACACACAAATATCGTTCTTTGATACTAATAATTCACTTTAAAAATAAATTCACATATGAGTACATAATACGTACCTGGCCATCATAATGTATCATACATAATCAATAGTAGTTTACCTCGAACATTTGAATTCATAATCTTACTCGAATCACCGGCGTTAAGCCTGCTAGGTTTAAAACCCGAATCCAGTCACCAGCACAAAGCCTGTGGGACTTTAAGCTCGGATATAGTACCAGCACTAAGCCTGCAGGATTTAACCCGGATATATTACCAGCACGAAGCCTGCGGGATTTAACCCGGATATATTACCAGCACGAAGCCTGCGGGACTTAACCCGGATGTATCGAGTGCCAAGCATATTTACTCACATGATAACCCAATTCACATAACATATCACATTAGTAATTCAATTTCTTCACTCGAATATAAGCACAAAAAAAATACACCTTCAACATAACTTTCGGTTTAATATTCATACACAAGAACACATAACCATTTCACTATCCCAGCTTAACTCCTAATAGCCATTCGGTTACATGCCATATACTCAATTTATTTATCAAACAACCTCATTCAAGTAGAGACAATAGGTTGCAATTCATCTATCATACTTATCTCATGACATCATCAATTATATAATAAATGTGATTACTCAAAACTTACTTCGGTATATTCGAACGGTCGCGGATTGGCTACTCTATTACTTTTTCTTTTCCCCTATCCAACTTTGATCCTCCTAGCTCTTGAGCTTAATTAAAACAAATAGATTTGTTTAATTTCTTAACCAATATTATTTACTTATTAATCACATTCGGCAATAACATATCAAATTCAATATGTATTATAATTTATATAAATATGCCATGATTCAAATTTCATATTTATTTATAATCGAAAATGGCAAGAACTTATCAAGCCATGAAAATCACTTGTAGCTCAAACACAAAATGATCATATAACCCTAATGACCGATTATTGAACTTATACCTAGTTCGCATACACAAGCAAAACTCACATAGCTTATCTTGCTTTCTTATACACAAATTTAACCATCGCAAATATTTTATCAAGAAACACCCTAATCATTTTAGCCAAATTTTCTATTACCAAATAAATCACATATATATAACACTACTCATTACACATATACATCAACTATCAAAAATTTCCACTCCTTAGCTATTGCCAAATGCTTATATAAGTCTTGAGTCATCTTTAACACATTTATCAATCTTCCAATTCAACTTAATACAAAAATAATATCATTTAAACAGCCAACACCAAAACATTTGTTCAAATGGACCTAGCCGAATACCCCACTTAGCTAAATGATTCACACAAATCACTAATAGCCAACTCAAATTCATCCTTAATTTCTCCTATAACGAAATTATCAAAATTTAATAAGAAATACATCAAATTCCATGACCAAATTTGCATTTATAATAAAACAAAATCCTTGCATCTCGTCAATATGTCAAATTGTAAAAATTGCTTAATTCATCACCTAAGCAACATGAAACTCCATTACAATCACAATTATTCATTCCTTAAAACCAACATTCAACTATCAATAATTTAGCAAAACTCATGTAAATGGCCGAATGCTATATCCTCAACCAAAACTAAAGTTTTAACATGGGCTACGTAGGAAACTATGTAATTAACTAAATTTTCACAAGAATTTGAAAATAGCACATGAAACATACCTTAATTTGGATGCTAAAATAGCCGAAAGTTTGATCTCTCCTATCCCCTCTCTTTTTTTTCTTTTTAAGAAATCGGCAATGAAGAACAAAAGTAATTAACCTTGTTCTTTTCACCCATTTACTTATTTTATTATAATATAAAATTGTTATTACATATTATAATACATTTATATATATAAATACATATAAAATTTATACTTTTTCAACTACTAAACCACATGGCCGGCCACTATAAAAAAATGGCAATTTGACATGCACCTCCTTATGATTTTTAAACCATATAGTAATAAGCCATCACATAAATACTTAGCACATTTTCAAAATTCTCACACAAGTCCCTTTCAAAAAATTTCAATCAAAGCACCACAAATTCACATATGCATTTTCACACAACTTAAGCACGAATTTAACATTCAATTATTTTCACGACTCGGTTTAGTGGTCCCGAAACCACTTCCCGACTAGGGTCAAATTAGGGCTGTCAGATATAATATCGATACAATAGGGAGTGTGTTGATACTTGCTATGAGGTATCAATACCTTGGGGAAGGTATCAATACTTGAGCAATTTTTTCTTTGATTTTTCAAAACATCGAACCTTAAAACAATATTGATACTAGACAGGGTATCGATAAATTTTTAAAGGTATCGATATTTTCTTTGGTTAATATTCTTGAACATCGAAGTTTAAATCAATATCGATACCAGGTAGAGTATTGATAAAATAAGAAAGGTATCAATACTTTTGATTTTTTCTCAATATTTTTGAACTTTGGAGCTAATTTTGGTACTGATACTAAGTGTGATTATCGATACTTGGTTCAAGGTATCAATACCTTAGTGAGGGTATTGATATTTTGATCTCTGGGAGCAATTTTCACTTGTTAAAAATGTTTGAACCAGATCACCTCCTTCAAGATCTTTCCTCGTCTTCATCACAGGGTTCGGTTTGTACAAACTTTAATCATGCACCAATACGAGGGTCTTTCTTGTATCCAATATGTCAAAGTGAACCAACACCAAGAGTTTGTGGTAAAGGAGGATCGAATCGAGTGGGAATTTTGAGATGTTTGAAGATGTAAGAGAGATAGGTTCCAAAAGGTAAGGTTATGGTACTAAACAATTCTTTTCCTAAAACCTTGGTAATGTTGTTAAACATGATCAAAGCAAGGCCAGGACACCTATTATTTTGAAAACAATCAAGCCATCAATAATCAATGACTCGAAGGATAACATGTTTTAAAATAGGCCTTAAAATCCTAGTGAGAATAAGGTGAAGAAACCAACTATGAAGATTAAGCTTGGAAGCATTCGAGCTAGAAATGACTAAAAGGCTAGAATCAAATGACCTTTCTCATTAGAATCGCCACTAGGAGGAAGTTTTAACAATTCTTAAAAGTTTTCAAGGGTAAGACGAATATGAGTACTCAAAATATAGGAGTTGATAGCAACAACGATCTCACTGAATGGGTCATGTTCGAGTAAAGCATTGTAATAAAAAGCTTGAACAAGGTTGGCATGGGTGGAAGGATGAATTTTAAAGAAATCAACCCATTTCCAATTGATTACAATTTAGAGAGAAGCAAAATTAAAATCAGCTAAAGTTTCAAAATCTAGAAGAGAAGAAATGTTAACTTTTCGAGAAGTAAAATAAGTGTAAAAACGATTTCTCTTTTTGAGATTTCTAAAACAATCATTTAAAGACTCACTTGGATCACTAAAGGGGTTAGACGAAGAGACATCGACACGAGATCGTTTCTTAATAGGCATGGTGACTAATAAGTATGCCTAGACACATTAAGGAACTTAAAGACTTGGTTCAGAAATTTTATCGAACACCTTGTAGGCAAAGGTTTAGAGAAAATTTTTCGAATCAATTTTTGGGTTGGGCAAACCCCCTGCACCAAAAGCATAATATATATGTATCAAATTACCTCAATATCAATATTAGAAAAAATAACACATCAATTTTATTTTCTTTTTTAAATAAAAAGATAAGTTTTTACCTTGAAAGTCTTAAAGGGATGAAAAACCAAGGTGAAAGAATTGGAATTTTTGATAATATGGAGAGATGGGATGTTTTTTTTTTGATAAATTTTATAAAAGTTGAAGGAGGATTGAAAATTTTAGGTTTCGGTGTTGAGAGCTTTTGATGGTTTGTAAAACGGTTGAAGAGAAGTATGAAAAAGTTTTGCCCTGGTTTGTTTTAAAAAACACGATATAAACCCTTTTAAAAAACCCAAAGGTTTCATTAATTTTCAATACTTTTGTTAAAGTATTGATACTTCAATGCCCAAATTAGTTCAAAAGTGCAGAAAAGTTTCCTGAACTTAGTTCTAAGGCCTAAGATGCATTAAACTGATTTAAAAAGCTATTTTTGTTATTTCTAATGATTTCATACATCTAATTATGTAGAATTAAGGAATGATGCATATGAATCATAAAAAATCATAAAATTATCAAAAATTGATCATTTGTATCAAATAAAGTCTATTCAAGCATACTCAAAGGAAATAAAAAATTTTATACTAGACCAAATAGATAAGTCATGCAACTTTAACTGCCCTTATCTATTTGCATATGAGAACCATAAAAATCACTCATACATGTTTTTTCAATTAATTTTAAGCCATAAAACATGCTAAAAACATCAAAGTGTATAAAAGCATTGGAACACAAAATCAAGGTAAGGTAGTGATACCTAGTTCTCTCTTAAGTGTCCAAAACATTTATGTATCTAGTGGCTTAGGGAAAATATCAACTAATTGATGCAAAGCATCAACATATTCTAGAATGATATCTCCTCTTTAGATGTGATTTATAATGAAATGATGTTTAATTTCAATATGCTTGGTTATAGAATGTTGGATGAGATTTTTAGTGAGACAAATAATACTAATATTGTCACAATTAATAGGAATGGTATATACATAAATTGTATAGTCCTTTAGTTTTTGTTTCATCTATAAAATTTGAGTACAACAACTACCGATGAAGATGTATTCCACTTCGATGGTAGACAATGCAACATTGTTTTGGTTCTTTGAAAATCATGATATAAGCAAGTTGCCTTATAATTGACAAGAATTGGAGGTGTTTTTCCTATCAAATGTGCAACCTCAAAAATACACATCCAAGGAGGTATGCAAGCTAAAGGACGAGTCTCTAAGATACCAAAGGCCTAAGTTAGGAGTGTCTCTAAGGTATCTAAAGATTCTTTTAACGGCATGCAAATGTGATTCCTTAGGACATAATTTATATCCAGCACACAAGCAAACACTAAACATGCTATTCGATCTACTTGTGGAAAGATAAAGTAAAGAACTAGTCATTGACCTATAAAGTTTAACATCAACACATTTACCTCTCTCATCTTTGTCAAGCATTGTAGAAGGGCTCATAGGAGTAGCTTGTGGTTTGAGGATATCCATCTCCAACTTCTTAAGCACTTCCCTTGTATACTTAGCTTGATTGATTAAGATGTCATCTTTCCTTTACTTGATTTGGAGCACCAAAAATATTATGAATTCACCCATCATTCTCATCTCAAATTCACTTTGCATTAGCTTAGAAAATTCTTGACAAAGAAGATCATTAGCAACACTAAAAATAATATTGTCAATATTTATTTGTACTAAAAAAATATCTTTACCTTTTCTTTTAATAAAAAGTGTTGTGTCAACCTTCCCTTTACTTAAACTTTTTTCAAAAAGAAAGCTTGATAATCTTTCATACCACGCTCTAAGAGCTTGTTTTAAACATACAAAGCTTTTGAAAGTTTGAAAACATGGTTTGGAAATTTTAAGTCTTTAAAATCGGGTGGTTGTTTAACATACATTTCTTCATTTATAAAATCATTTAGAAAAGAACTTTTAACATCCATTTGATATAATTTAAAATCATTAAAGCATGCAAAAGGTAAAATCATTTTAATGGCTTCCATTCTAGCTACGGGAGCATAAGTTTTATCATGATCTATCTCTTCCTCTTGAGTGTACCCTTGAGCAACAAGATTAGCCTTGTCCCTCACTATGTTACCATTCTCATCTAGTTTGTTTCTAAAAATTCACTAGTACCTGTAGTAGATTGTTCACAATGTCTCTAAACTAAGGTCCGCACTTTAATCCTCTCAAATTGATTTAACTCTTCTTGCATAGTCAATATCCAATATTTATCATCTAATGCTTCTTTAATATTCTTAGGTTCTCTGTATGAGATAAATACAACATAATTACAAGTACTTCTAAGAGAGGATCGAGTAGTTACCCCTTTGGATGGATCTCCCAAAATCTTATCATCCTTCACATATTTGTACCCTCTTGGATGACTAATTTCCCTTTTCCTATAGAAAGAGTTCCTTTAGTAAATCTTGTGTTTGTTCTTGAATATTTTTATTTGATTATTGATCAAATTTATCATTATTGTTCAATGCTCTTACATTATCATCATCAACATAAGAATTCTTTCTAGGGAGTTAAGATCATCAAAAACAACATGTATAGACTCTTTAACTGCTAAAGTTATTTTATTAAAGATTCGATAAACTTTAAAGTTTAAAGAATAACCCAAAAAAATTCATTCATCACTTTTTGCATCAAATTTGTCAAGATTGTCTTTTCCATTATTTAAAACAAAACATTTGCACCCAAAAAGGTGAAAGTAGCTAATGTTAGGCATTTTGTTTTTGAAAAGTTCGTATGGATTTTTCTTCAAAATAGGCTTAATCATTACTCGATTTACAATATAACAAGTGGTGTTTGTGGCTTTCGCCTAAAAATATTTTGTCAATTTATTTTCACAAAGCATGGTTCTAGCCATTACTTTTAAAGTTTTATTTTTCCACTCAACAACTCCATTTTGTTGAGGGGTTCTAGGTGCTGAAAATTTGTGGCTAATACCATTCGAATAAAAAAAACCATAAAAACCAAGATTTTGAAATTCGGTTCAATGGTTACTCCTAACACTAGAAATTGAGTAACCTTTTTCATTTTGATTGCTTTTTGAAAATGTGATTAAATTTTCTAAAGTTCCATCTTTAATACTTAAGAAAAAAACTCAAGTAAATCTATAGTAATCATCTACAACTACAAAAACATATTTTTTTTCCACTCAAGCTAGTAGTTCTAATAGGTCAAAAAGATCAATTTGAATCGATTGTAAAACTTTACTAGTAGACACATCATTGATAGGTTTAAAAGAAACTATTTTATGTTTGCCTTTAACACATGTATCACAAGTTTTATTTAAATCAAAATCAAATTATGACAAACCTTTTACTAAATCATTTTTAGCCACTTTATGCAATATGCTTATACTAGCATGTCCTAATTTTCTATGTCATAACCAAGAAGTATTTTCATTTTTGGCCATAAGAAAAATGTTTGAATCATGCAAATCAACTATATACACCATGTACATGTTTCATACTCTATGACTAACAAACACAATCTTATTAGAAACAGTGTCAATAACTTTACACCCATTTGAATCAAATATGACATTGAGACCTTTATCACATAACTGGCTTATACCCAAAAAATTATGCTTAAAACTGTTGACATATAAAACATTTTCAATAAAGATTGAAGAATTTTTACCACCTTCAATGAGTCCTTTAGAGTTGTCACCAAATGTAACTGCTCCTCCACTTTTTGGCTTTAGTTTAATGAAATGAATCTTGTCACTGATCATATGTCTTGAGCATCCACTATTAAGGTACTATGAGTTTCCACTTGAATTGTTCACCTTGAAGGAATGTTCCTTCCTTTACAAACATAGATTTAAGTTTAGATTTTTGGTACCCAAATTCTTTTGGGTTCATAAGCATTAGTTCCTAAAATTCTAGTCCTTTTTGGTATCCATTTAAAAAAGATATTCTTGTCTGAAGTAGTGCTAAGTCCTTTAGGGACCCATACACTGTAACAGCCCGTTTTTAGTGGTGTCAAAAATAGTGGTTTCGAGACTATAATTCTGACAAGTGAGTAAAAATTTAAATGTTTATTTATTGTTCATAGGGTTAAATTAGACTCTATTAAATTTTCGTTAAGAAATTTTAAAGTTTAAATTGTTAATTAGGTAACAAGAACTAAATTGAAAAAGGTGCAAAAGTTAAATTTTACTAATTAAATGGATTGAATGGCCTAGGAAATGTAAGTTGGTATATTTAGAAAATTTTACTAATTAAATGGATTGAATGGCCTAGGAAATGTAAGTTGGTATATTTAGAAGGTAATTATGCCATTTATATTAGTGGTGGACAATGATGGACATGAGTTGGTTATTTTATAAGTGTTTATTAAAAGGTAAAGTAGTAAAACAATAAATAAAAGTATATACAAGTAAAATAATGTTATCATCTTTTTCCATTTTCTTGTGTTTGCTGAAAATCACTATTGTTGAGCTTGAGAAAATTTAGTCAAGTTTCTTTTGGTGCATGATAAAGAAAGAATCAACTGGACTTGAATAGATGAAAAGCGAAAGTCTCGAATTAATTCTCGACTTTTATTGATACAACTATTGTGGTCAAGGTTAGTTCGTATGAATTTTATATTTATTAAATTTTATTTTGGTTGATTATTTGTTAATGTTATATTATTTACAATTGATTCGGTAATAATTCGATAATTGCATATTTGACGACAAAAGTCCCTTTTGAACCTGGAGAATGCTTAGGATACAAATGACATGTCATTAGGGATTATATGTTCAAGGGCTGGTCATTGATGTCCTACCAATTGCTGAGGTCCTACATTTGTTGCAGATTCTGCATAGCTCGTATGAGCAGTATCGTGTAGCTAACATCCTTACTCACAGCTTGTGTAAGCATGCCCATTTCATAACTCGTATGAGCATTATTGAAAAGGCTATGGTTATATGAAAAGGTGTTCTTGAGTATTCAATGTTATTTTATATGGTTCAACGGGTAAGTAGAGTAATAGAAAGTGTACAGCCCAATTTTGGCCCAGGCTAAAACAAACCCAAACTAATACCCAATTACACAGTCCAAAACCAAACTAGACCTAATACCCAGTTACATTAGCCCAAAGCCATCAATGGCCCAAGATATTTTTCATAACAGAAACCCTAGCCCCTTTTTCCCTATGCGCCGCTGCCTTCACCTGCTAAGTTAGGACGCTCGTCGCTTGAAAATCACCATCCTTGGCATCTTGCACCAAAATGGTAACCTTGCCTCGTTGACCTTCCTCCAACCTGCAAACAAACCAAAAGGGGAACAGAAACAGCAACACGCAAAGGCAAATAGCAACAAAAATAAACAAAAGAAACTGACAATAATATTTATTCGGCTAGATAGCCACAAGAACTTCAATGTAATATTTTTTACAGATAGATTTCGAATACAAAAAAGGAGTGAATCGAAATAAAAAAAAACAGCAAATCAAAAGTTCTTTTCGTTTCTCTAAGGTATTGTTCAATATTGCATCATCTACTTTCAACATAGCAAAATATATCAATATATTTTCGAAATAAATTTTCTTACCTTTTTTACGAATCGGAAAATGAAAAGTTTCTTCTATTTTATTTGCTTTTTGGAGTTTTCATCTCAAAAAATGGGTCAAGGGAGGAGAAATAGCCAAAATGGCCTTTTTCCGGTGAACTCTGGCCACCTTGGACGGCGGTCACTATCGCTGGCGGCTAGTGGCCACGGCGGAGCCATGGTGGCGCTTGGCCGGACTTGGAGAGAAGGGGGAGAGTGTTTTGAGAGGTTTTTGAAAGCTTTTTTTTAAAAAGAGGGGTAGAATGAATTTTTGGTAAAAAAAATTGATTTTTAAAGCTTATCAAAACAGCGTCATTTTGATTTAAAACACCAAGCGCAAAACGGCGTCGTTTTGATTTAAAACACCAAGCGCAAAACGACGTCGTTTCACCCTTAGGATCCGTGTGTTGACCCGACCTGCCAGGAAGATCAGCCTGTTTTCAACAAATGGGTTATTTCCCATTTTGCCCTTCCACTTTTTTATAGTTTTGCAATTAAGTTTTTTTTATTTCTAATTTTGCCCATAAATTTTGCTTCGATTTCATTTTAGCCTGGTGCAAAGTACTGCGTTTTGGAGGGCAGGGATATTTTCCCTTTAGCCCCTCCTTGTTATTCGTGCACCCGATTCGGTCCTTTTCTCTTTTATTTATTTTCAGATTTGCCTCAAACTTTTGTTTTAAGTTCAATTCAGTCATTTTGTTGTTATTTCGACTATTTTATTAAATTAATTAATTTTAACATTATTATTTATTATTATTTATTATTATTACTATTATTTTTATTACTATTATTACTACTATTTTCGTTATTATTACTATTACTATTTTTTTTACTATTATTATTATTATTATTATATTTTCTTTCTTTATGTATTTACCTATACGTTATTATTATCTTAAATAATTTAATATTATTATTTTTAGCGCATATTTTTTTATTTTTTTTATATATCATTATTCTTGTTATTATCGTTTTATCATTTATTTTATTTATATCCCCTTAAACAATTTCAAACTTCAGATTATTTATTATTTTTATTATTGTTATAATTATTATTATTAGTTTTATGTTTAAAACTACTTTACCTAATATTTCTTTCTTTACCCATTAGTAATTACTATCAATTTTTTAATTAAATTTTAGTTTTGATTTGTTCATTTACTTTTCTTTTTATTTTATTTTATATAATTGGTTGGTTTTATTATTTTATTATTTACCTTTTTTTTTTGCTTTTATATTGTTATTCATGTTATCGCATTCATCATTATTCTATTATGCAAATTAGTATCGTGATTACTATCCTTTACATTTTATCAAACATTTTATGTCGTTATCTCTACAAATTAATGTCGCATTAATTTTTACCTGATACATAAAATTTCATTTTTTTTAATAAGCAATCTTTCATATTTTGGAATTCGAAAGGTCGTTCCCTAACTTACGGGATTTCGACTTTCTCGATGAATCCAAATAAACGAACATTTTTGAAGCGCGAATTTTAAATATTCTTGGGTATTAAGAAAATATTGTATTCTAACTTACGGAATATAATTTATTTTTAAAACTGAGATAATCAAATATCTTTCAAAAAATAAATAATTTTCAGTGTTTATCCTCGTTTTAGGGATTTAAGATATTGTTCCTAACTTACGGGACATAATTCTTTTCCTCGATTAACATGAGATACGCTATTTTAAGGAAGGTTCGTACTTTTAAAATCTTCTCAATTTTCAACACTAAGATACTAATTAATCAACTAGGTACCAATTTTGGGCGTTACGAGGGTGTTAATCCTTCCTCGTGCGTAATCGACTCCCAAACCCATCTTTTTGAATTTCGTAGACCAAAATCGTTGTTTAAATAAATAAAACTGTTTATTAAAAGTAGCCACTTTTCGCGGTGACCCGATCACACATCAATCAAAAAGGATTGGTGGCGACTTTCATTTTTCGTTTTAAAAATCAAGTTAATCCGTTTTTCAAAAATGGTTTCGATAGCTTGGCTGGGGACTTATATGTGAGAGTCAAGCCATGAGTTGATTGCTTTTTGTCTTTTTGTCGAAAACTGATAATTTGATTTAAATCTATGATCCTTTTTGTTGCATTTCATTTTTGTGGTTCATTTTGATATGTTTGCTTTATTGGTTTGAGCCTTTTGGTACATTTCTGCATATTGCATTGCATGACCGTTCGGTTATACCTTTTAAGTAGGAGTGAGAAACTACTCATTCGTGAGGTTTTCACCTCCGCATGGGATAGTGAATCACTTTCGGGATACATCTGTACCTATATCTTCGTGAGATTTTCATCTCCGCATGGCCATAGGGAAATGTATTCCCCTAAACTAAACTCGATCCATATAAGCCTATAATGGGTGAAGATCACAGAATCTGCTGGTTTAGGTACATTTACTCTAGGACCAAACTGCATATAGCGAGCCTTAGGAGCTCACCCTAGGCATAGCCACACCAAACCATTAGCGGTCATCCAAATAAGTGTTCTATTTGTTATTTCTTGCTTACTTTAATTTTATATGAATTGTACTGACTCGAGTTTTTTTACTTTGCTTGTGATTGCATGACATTTTCATCATAAAAAAGGGTGTCAGTTCAAGTTCAATTACTAAATAGAGAGCTTGTCATGGAGAACGAATTTCTTGATAAAGTGGAGGATAATGCGGTTGTCCGTACATGGTCGGAGAAAACGCAATTAAAGAAATGAGATAGCTTAGCGGAGGGGTATACATCGGAGCTATGAGACTTCACCCGTATCAACATGACACAGAATAATCTTCAGAAATTGAAAGAGGTATGGGCCCAATGGGACGATGAAATCAAGCAGCTATTTTACGACAATTATGGCGATCTACCCTATTTACTTGACATCAAGATAGATAAGCATTTGTTTCGAGCTTTGGCCCAATTCTGGAATCCAGTCTACAGTTTTTTTACTTTCGAAAACGTAGATTTGGTGCCCACAGTGGAGGAATATAAAACCCTACTTCGTTATCCAAGGGTTTAAGTTGACGAAGCCTATTCTAAAGTCACTAATGTCCTGACTTTTGTGAAGAAATTAATGAATATCAAAGAAATTAGTGAATAGTGGGTCGCGGCTCGGATAAAAAAAAGGAGAAAGCTCCCTAGAAAAGTTTGCGAGATCTGATCTTGGCACACTCAGATGTGAAGAAGAGGGTTGATGTTTTTTCTTTAAGCATCTACGGGTTAATTATCTTCCCTAAGGCGCTAGGGCACGAAGACGAGGCGGTTTCTGATTTGTTTGACCGACTGGATAAGAGGGTCATGCCAGTTCTAGCAATTTTAGCCGAAACATTCAGATCTTTGAACACGTGCCGAAGAGCTGGTGAGGGCTGATTCATAGGATACTTGAAACTATTGCTGGCTTGGTTCCATAGCCATTTCTGGAAGGTAGACAAAGTTTCATATCGGGTGTCCTCCGAGAATTACTCCTCTTTAAAAGAAATAGTAGCTACGTCGAGGCGAGATGATATATCGGAGGAAAGGTGGATAGTGATCCTCCAAAATTTCCAAGAAGAAGATATCGATTGAAGAGCCCCTTAGATGGTCCCCGATGAGATCTTGTACCGATATAGGGATTTTGACTAGGTTCCCCTACTTGGGATATGGGGAGCCGTCGGAGACACTCCTTTGCTTGTTTTGAGGTAGTACAGATCAAGAAAATTTATACCAGCAACCCAAGGGCTAGTTCAGTGTGAGTTTTCGTATAGGGGAGATAACTATAAGAAAAAGGTACGGGAAATATGCAACGCTTGGAGCCAGACTCGCCGAATGAAAAGATTGGCTATAGGTCCAATGACGATCCCTGAATATAATGGGTGGTGGAATAAAAGAATCAACGACAATATACCCAGACCAAGTTAAGAAGGCGCGCAACCGATAGAAGAATATCTGCAAGTGATCCCATCCGAGCTAGAGATCATCAAGTAGGATTTTAAGAAAAGGAACTCGGATCTAGAGAAGAAGATCGAGCAGTTGGAAAAAAAATACATCTAAGATTAGACATTGATGTTCAAAAACTAGAGACCGAGAAATGGAAAAAAATGAAAGAATAAGGATGAAGAAGATTTGGATAGCTTAAAAACGGATTACAAGAAATTGCTCCTATCAATGAGAACTGTCAGTTTGGGTAAGACGTCGGAGCAATGGTGGCAAGAAAACAAGGAAGAAAAGACTAGAGCCGATCAATGGGAGAAAAAGTTTCAAGATGTTTGGATACAAGAGGATACTCTAAAAAGGATTTTGTTAGAGAACCAAAATGAAAAGGAGAGGTCAAGAGCTCGGGTAACAGAGTTAGAAAAGTCACTACATCAGCAACGTAGTCGCAACTCCGTAATCGAGTTAAGGGTCAGCCTAAACAAGATTGAGGAGATGAAAGGAAGGATAGAAGAGCTTGAGACTGCACTACAAAATAGTGAACTTCGGGTTGAACTGCTTGAAGCAAACAATGAACATTGGAAAGAACAGCTCCATTGTTCTCAAGATCACACCAGAGATAGAGATTATATCATGGGCAAAGCTATAGCTCAAGTGCGAAAAGTGGCTGACCATTTGCAAAACCTGGCAGTTCAGGCTGATGTACTAAGCTTAAAATATGAATCAGAATCAGATCGAGGTCGAGAATTGGCTTGGCTTCTTAGAAAAGTTAAGGCATTGGGTATTAGGGCAGATCTGTATATGTAATCCGTTTTATGTAAAAAGAAATTGTTTTCTAGTAAAGTTGTCCTAATAAAATTGAATCAGAATTAACGCTTCTTTTTGCATTCATATATTTGCATTACATCGTATCATATGCATTAAATTTCACGAAAAGACCCTAATTAAACAAAATTATTTCAATTAATGTAGAAAATTACAAGAATCAACCAACCAAACATCGTTATAGTACTTGCACCAAATCCAAATAAATGGATCAAAGATTAGAACAATTTCAAAAGGAGATACAAGACCAGTTGCAAACACGACTGCAAGAACAACTAGTAAAAATACAACAGGAGATGAAGGATCAGATAATGGAATCCCAAAGAAACATGATGAGCCAATTGGCGCAGTTATTGACGGGAAAACGTAAAAAGGGGAAGAGCACTGCGGTCAACTCAGGGGATGATAATGGTGATCCTATTTATCCCCACGGTTTTACCCCGATAAACGCTCAGATATAGCCAGAGGTATACCCACGAAGGGTACTCGTTACAATCAGACCCTAACAGTATCAAACCGGTACCTCAGCGCTGATAAATTACCAAACAGGCTCAGGTTCCAATCCGAGGGGTAATCGAACAAATCCCGTTGTTCTAGATCTGGATGATATGGCAGAAATAGAAAAAAAACAAGAGTAGAGCTGCCAAAGCAACTCGAGGACCGATGTATATGGCTGGAAGAAAAATTCAGAGTAATGGAAAACGTTGATTATCATTACGGAATTGACACCAAGGACCTAAGTTTGGTCCCAGATTTAGTGCTCCCTTCTAAGTTCAAAACTCCAGATTTTGAAAAATATAATGGGACTAGTTGTCCAGAACTCACATCACCATGTTCTGTCGAAGGACGATAGGATACATTTACAATGATCAACTACTGATCCATTGCTTCCAAGACAGTCTGATCGGGTCTGCCACTAAACGATACAATCAACTAAGTCGTGGCAAGATTAATTCGTGAAAAAATCTGGCACAACCTTTTATGAAGCAATACAGTCATGTAACGGACATGACACCCGACATAATCATATTACAGAATATGGAGAAGAAGTAAAATGAGAGCTTCAGGCGATACGCCCAACGGTGGAGAGAGGTAGCCACACAAGTCCAACCACATTTGTTAGAAAAAGAAGCAACCATGCTCTTCATTAATACCCTGAAGGCACCTTTTATTAATCACATGCTGGGAAGCACAACTAAGAGTTTCTCGAACATAGTAATGTCTGGTGAAATGATAGAAAATACGATAAAGTGTGGGAAAATAGAGGCCGGGAAAAATGCCAAAAGGTCAGCCCCGAGGAAGAAGGAACACGAAGTAAATAATGTAAGCACATATAACAAAAGTTATTCTAAGCCGATCACAGTAGCTCAGCCAAGGACGGTAGCTATTGGCCATCAGGGCCCTCCAAGGCAATATTCTAATACAAGGCAAAACACGGAAATACCCTAGTGATCATTTCACGACCTAAAAACGATGAAGCAGGAGTAAGAATGGCACTGAGAGTCATAATCCAAAAACCTGTATCCTTTCTTTAAAAGGATAACAAAAAGGTTTCTTGGAACTATGACTGTAACGTGACAATCCTGGGAGAAGAAAACACGGTTAACACTTCAGAAGAGGGTCAAAATACAAGTTTTTACACTCGTAGTGGGAAACGCTACAATCTAGCGAATTCAAGAGCGGAACCCGTAAAAAGAAAGGCCTTGGGGGTAGAACAAGAAAAAAAAAGACAATTAGAGTCGAATCACTTATTAACGAGTCAGTGACTGAAAAAAAGGCTAGAGAATTCTTGAAATTCTTAAAGCACAGCGAGTACAGCATTGTAGAATAGCTACAGAAGTAGCCAGCTAGCATCTTAGTGCTAGCTTTACTTTTAAGTTCGGAGACACATCGTAGCGCGTTGATAAAAGTGTTAAACGAAACTATGTCGCTGATGATATCTCTATTAACAAACTGGACCGTCT
Source organism: Gossypium hirsutum (assembly GCF_007990345.1). Taxonomy (NCBI): domain Eukaryota; kingdom Viridiplantae; phylum Streptophyta; class Magnoliopsida; order Malvales; family Malvaceae; genus Gossypium; species Gossypium hirsutum. The sequence continues at coordinate 106,784,246 of NC_053434.1, forward strand.
TATCAATAATATAAGCACCGATAATTTCATATTTTTTAATAACGATGAAATACCGCCAAGAGGAATAGAGTCCACAAAGGCTCTACACATCACCACTCGCTATAAGGGATATACATCACCGGACTATTGATTGATAATGGATCTGCACTGAATGTCCTGTCCCTATCCACATTGAATAAGCTGCTAGTGGATGGTTCTCATATGAAGACATGCCAAAACATAGTGAGGGCATTTGATGGCACCGAAAGGAAAGTAATGGGGAGGATTGAAATACCCCTTTTAATCGGTCCAAGCACGTACGAGGTGGATTTCTTAGTGATGGACATTAAGCCTTCTTACAATTGCTTATTGAGGAGGCCATGGATTCATTCAGCGGAGGTAGTACCGTCACCGCTGTACCAAAAGCTAAAGTTGGTAATCGAAGGTCGGCTGGTAACGATAAATACGGAAGAAGACATCATTGTATCCGTAACCAGCAACGCACCTTATGTGGGGACAGACAATGAAGCGATATAATGTTCCTTTCGATCGCTAGAATTTGTAAATGCAACCTTCATTGTCAAAGGGAATAGAATCTCGGTGCCCAAAATATTCAAAACTACAATAATGGGCTTACAACTGATGGTTGGGAAAGGAGCTTCGCCTGGGAGGGGGCTTAGAAAACTTTTACAAGGAAAGGTCGAGGTACCCATGCTCACGGACAAACAAGACCGCTTTGGCTTAGGATACAAGCCTGATGCGAGGTAAAAGAAGGAAGAGATGCAGAAGAAACAGGAAAGGTGGAAAGCACGACTAAGCGAGAAAGAGGTCAAGTAGGAACCGATGACCTTTTCCCATATATCTAGAACGTTCGTGTCAAGAGGAACCATTCACCCTGAGTGAAAGATGTCAAAGGGAGAAATTGCTGAAGAAATGATTGAAAGTTTGAACATTAAAGCCATATCTGAAAAAAGAATGGGAGAAGAAAACATATCAGGCATTCGCCCTTACGAACCAGAGAGCGTTTTGAACAATTGGACTGCGGAGGATATCCCTGTAATATTTAGAATTAATTCAGAGTCTCCAGATATCAATGATATGAGTGACGCTACTAATGACTCAAAATCTCCTTTTGAGTAAGATATTCGTCCAGATGAGCCCCAGGATTTTGAAGATGGTGAAGAATGTAGTCCATCTCCCGATTTGTTAAGGATGATTGAACAAGATGAAAAACAGATCCTACCTTACAAAGAATCGGTGGAAGTCGTGAGTTTAGGGGAGGATAAAAAGGTGAATATCGGAGCTTGTATCACCGCGGAGACAAAACGTGACCTTATTGAATTACTCCAAGAGTTCAAAGATGTGTTCGCATGGTTGTATCAAGACATGCTTGGGCTAAACACTGATATCGTGGTACACTGGCTCCCCATAAAGGAAGAGTGCAAACTAGTCCAATAAAAGCTACGAAGAATGAGGCTTGATGTCTTGCTGAAAATAAAAGAAGAGGTCAGGAAACAATTTGATGCTGGTTTCTTGCAAGTGGTTAAATACTCAGAATGGGTAGCAATATCATCCCCGTCCCTAAAAAATATGGAAAAGTACAAATGTGTGTATACTACAAGGACTTGAACAAGGCCAATCCAAAAGACAATTTTCTATTGCCACATATCGACACTTTGGTGGACAACACGGTGGGTTATTCACTGTTCTCTTTCATGGATGGTTTCTCAAGATACAACCAGATAAAGATGCATCCTGAAGACATGAAGAAGACCACTTTTGTAACCATGTGGGAACATTCTTTGGAGCAACATACCAAAGGGTCATGGTAACCTTGTTTTATGACATGATACACAAGGAAATCGAAGTTTATGTTGATGATATGATCGCAAAATGCCAAACAGAAAAAGAACATGTACAAGTCTTTAGAAAGTTGTTCTTGAGATTGAGAAATTTCCAGCTGAAGCTTAATTCAGCAAAATATACTTTCGGGGCTAGGTCGAGAAAACTGCTAGGATTTATAATCAGTTAAAAGGGGGTCGAAATCGACCCAGATAAAGTAAAGGCTATACAAAAATTGCCTCTGCCAGGCACTTAAAAAGAAGTTCGAGGTTTCCTAGGAAGACTAAATTACATCGCACGATTCATTTCACAACTAACTGAGAAATGCGACCCTATATTCCGTCTCCTTAAGAAACACAATCCAAACGTTTAGGATGAGGAGTTCCAGAATACTTTTGACAAAATCAAACATTATCTACCCAATGCCCAGTATTGATGCCACCTAACCTGGATAGGCCGCTGATTTTGTACTTGGAGTATTCGGGAATTTCATGGGATGCGTGCTTGGTCAACATGATAAGTCAGGAAGAAAAGAAAAAGCAATATACGATCTCATTAAGAAATTCACTGAATGTGAGACAAGGTATTCGTCAATCGAGAAGTTATGTTGCGCCTCTATCTGGACAACCCGAAGACTGAGACAATACATACTATACCACACAACTTGGCTCATCTCAAAACTGGATCATCTAAAGTACATGATGGATTTGACTGCTTTGAATGGAAGGATGGCCGATGGCAAGTTCTGCTATCCGAATTTGATATAGTCTATGTGAATCAGAAAGCTATAAAAGGGAGTGCAATAGCAGATTTTCTGGCCAGTAGAGCTCTAGAGGATTACGAGCCTTTGAACTTTGATTTCCCGAATGAAGATCTAATGTATGTTGCAACTACTGAAGAAGACTCTCAAAAAAGTAATCATTGGAAAGTAAACTTCGATAGGGCCTCAAATGTTGTGGGTAACGGAATTGGAGCAGTCATGTTGTCTCCAAATGGAGATCATTATCCATTCACTAGTAAATTGGATTTTGATTGCATGAATAATATGGCAAAATACGAAGCATGCATCATGGGCATCCGTGCAGCCATAGAACGTAAGATCAAAGTGCTAGAGGTATATGGGGATTCTGCACTAGTGATCTATCAACTCAAAGGTGAATGGGAGACGAGAGACCCCAAGTTGATTGATTATCAAAGACTAGTTCTAGAGCTAATTAAAGAGTTTGATGACATCATCTTCTGCTATTTTCCACGAGACGAAAATCAAATGGTTGACATTTTGGCTACCTTGGCTTTAATGGCTAAAGTGAACAAACAATAAGATATGAAACCTATCCAGATGAGTCTTTATGAGACTCCGGCTCATTGTTACAACATCGAAGAAGAAGAAAAAAATGACGATCACCCTTGGTACCATGATATACTACGATATGTGAAAAATCGTGAATACCCTGACCAAGCAACTGAGAACAATAAAAGGACGCTGAGAAGACTAGCTAGCGACTATGTCTTAGATGGAGAGATTCTATATAAAAGAAGAAAGGATCAGGTATTACTAAGATGTGTAGACACTATCGAGGTTAAGAAAATCTTAGAATAAGTCCACAAGAGTGTCTGCAGAACACATGCCAATGGTTTTACAATGGCCAGGCAAATTATGAGATTCAGATATTATTGGTCTATCATGGAAGGAGATTGCGTCAGTTATGCTAAGAAATGCCATAAATGCCAAATTTATAGAGATAAAATTCATGTACCTCCCTCACCTCTTCATGTTATGACTCTTCATGGTCTTTCTCCATGTGGGGCATAGACGTCATCGAGTCAATCTCACCTAAAGCTTCTAATGGGTATCGATTCATCTTTGTGATCATCGATTTCTTCACCAAGTGGGTAGAGGCTACTTCTTGCGCCAATGTCATGAAGTCAGCAGTTAGCAAATTCTTGAAGAAAGAAATTATGCCAGAAAGGATCATATCTGACAATGCATTGAACTTAAATAACAGTAAGATAGCGGAGGTCTGTAGTCAATTCAAGATCAGGCACCATAACTCGTTACCATATTATTCAAAAATGAATGGCACAGTGGAGGCATCCAATAAGAACATTAATAAGATCGTGGGGAAAATGACTGAAATTTATAAAGATTGGCATGAGAAGTTACCATTTGCTCTCTATCCTTATTGAACATCTGTCAAAACTTCAACCAGGGCAATGCCTTTCTCTCTAGTTTATGAAATAGAGGCGATTTTACCTATTGAAGTCAAGACTCCTTCTTTCAGAGTTTTGGCTGAATTGAAATTAGTAAAACAGAATGAATCCAATCCCGATAAAATTAACTAAACTTAATTGAAGAGAAAAGGTTGAAAGCTATCCGTCACGGTCAAATGTACCAAAAGCGAATGATGTAAGCTTACAACAAAAAGGTTTGTCTCATAGAGTTCTATGATGGGGACCTAGTATTGAAAAAGATCCTGCCCAAACAAAAAGATCTCAGAGGGAAATAGATGCCAAATTGGAAAGGACTTTATGTGGTAAAGAAGGCTTTTTCCGGAAGAGCACTAATTTTAACCGAGATCGATGGTGAAAACTTGTCTAATCCTGTGAACTCAGATTCAGTCAAGAAGTATAATAAACCGTAATTTAGACATATTTTCCCCCATGTTTAACGTATTTTATGGATGATTTTCCATTAGAATTGGTGAATTCGATGCTCCTAATGCTTTAATTTCATGTTTTACACTTAGGAGAGCATAGGAAAGCGAAAGGAACGAGAAACGGGCCAAAAACGGAGAAAATAGGCGAAAGTACGAAATCAACACGGCTTGGACCTCCTCATACGGGCAGACCACACAGTCGTGTCAATCTGGCAGAATTGGAGCACGACTCACACGAGCATAGCACACGGCCGTGCCATTCTAACAAGCTCGAACACGGCCTAAAGTAATCACACACGGGCGTGTCGCTACCGAGCCTAAGGTAAATCCAATCCGGAAAAGGCCACTTTTGAGGGCTTCTAGGCATTCCAAAGCCTATAAATACACCCTAGAAGAGGAGAAAAATAGAGACGGAGAATAGAGGGTAAGGAATTACTTCAAGGAAGCCGATTGATCCATCTCAAAAGTTGAATTCATTATCAAGACTGAAGATCTCCCCTCGATTTCCCTTCAGGAGTTTCGGGTTTTCTTTATGTTTTGTATTCTTTATTTTTCTGAGATGTTTTCTTGTTTAGTTATGAACTAAATCCCCTAAATACCTAAGGGGAATGAAACCTAAGACGAATCTTGTTACTATTTTCTGAATCGTATGATAAATATTTAACTTGTTCTTAATTCTTGTTTTGATATCCCAGGATACTGATTCAAGATAAGCTCTTATTCAGAGGAGGAATAGACCCTGTCTAAGAGTATATTTATCATAATTAAGCGGATTTGATTGCGTACCTAGAAATAGGGTGACAAGATTTTGCCAAATTAGGGTGAAACCTAATAAGGGGATCCATAGATCAAGTTAATGCAACCCTAGAGTGTTAGTTAGAGAAAAGTCTCGGTTATTCAATCTAGGGATTAGACATTTTTAGTCTTGAATAGGGATAATAACATAACTTAGGGATCTCTATGGAACAAGTTGAATGAATAAATAATCTGATTCAGAGCCAGAATAACAAGTAAAGTCTAGGTGGATTTTTCTTTAGGTATTGTCTTCATTCAACCGATTTTCCCAAAAGCAATTCTCCAATTCTTTTATATGTGCGTTCTTAGCTTGTATAATTAGTTAATTAAAACAAAACCTAATTATTCTTAGGCTAGATAATAAAAAGACAATCATTACTAGTACTTTTAGTTCCTTTGAGTTCGACAATCCAGTCTTGCTAAAACTATACTACTGTTCGATAGGTGCACTTGCCTTTTTTTCGTGATAATAGTTAGTCTATGTTTGATCTTCATTATAAATATTTATTACTTATTACGAATCACGCGATCAAAGTACTTCACTTAAAAAAAAAAGGAAAAGGAGAGGCCAAGGCGAAAACCCATAAAAGGGCGCCTTGAGACCAAAAAGGTTTTGAGTTGAAAACCCAGGAATGGGCAATTCAAATTTTAATCAAATGTGGGGACATGTAGTAGTCTTGCTATCCCCGAATTAACAAAGAGGAGGGATATTACATCTTGAGGCATCAACAAAGCCTTCTAAGTCTTCTAGATACATAGCAAGTTCAAAGGGTCCTCGAGAAGCTGTAGACAGAGAAGCTCATGCTGCGATATCTAGGGCACCTATTTTTATCTTATTCATTTTGTATTTTAGCAAAATGTGCTATCTTGACTAATTTATTCTCATTTTGTATTTTAGCAAAATTTGCTATCGTGATTAATTCATTTCGAGCTTTGTTCTCAATAAAATTGTGTCTTGTCCGTTATGATAATCTTTTTCAAGTATTTTTCATCGAAATAATGATTAATAGACTAGTAATATTTAAACAAAAGGATTTTTGAGTATTACTTTGAAAAGTTCTCTAAATAGTACAAGGACCTGAAGCGGGACCATTGGTCAAAACTATCCAAAGTTAAGGATTGGGATCATTTGAGAAAAGAATAGTCTAAATTATGACTATTTCTTCGGGTTTTCTGTCAAATATACCAGTGAACAAGAAGGCATGGTGACACATCAGTAACAAAACCTTGATGAACAATGGGAAATGACAACCTAAGCATTAAAAAGGGATCATTCTTGAAAAATGACATTCTTTATTCATGCAAATATCATTAATACACATCTAGTTAAGAGCATTTGATTCATTTCAATCATGACATCCTAATCGTTAGGCATAAACAGACCCATGAAATAGATCCCACAGGTCATGTTTCCCAGAGGACGGTGTAACAGAATTGTGGAGCAGATTAAAGCTATAGATCTTATCTCCCTAAAGTTGTAGTAGAGTAGATTGATGATAGCAAATCTTATCTCTCTGAAGTTGTAGTAGAGTAGATTAAAGCTATAAACATTATCTCTCTGAAGTTGCAGTAAAGCAGGTTGAAGTTATAAGTCTTATCTCCCTGAAGTCACAGTGGAGCAGACTAAAAATCTCATCTCCCTGAAGTAGCAGTGGAGCAGATTGATCTTATCTCCTTCAAGTTATAGTGGAGCAGACTGAAAATAGCAAATCTTATCTCTCTGAAGTTGCAATAGATCAAATTAAAGCTATAAACCTTATCTTTCTGAAGTTGTAGTGGAGCAGGTTGAAGTCACAAATCCTATACCTCTGAAATCACAGTAGGTCGGATCAAATCTACCATGGCGAATCTTGTCTCCCTGAAAGTGCAGTGGAGCAGATTGAAGCCACAAATCTTATCTCCTTGAAGGTGCAATGGAGCAAATTGAAGCCACAAATCTTAAATTACAGTATAGTAGATTGAAGTTACTAATCTTATCTCTCATAAGCGGCAGTCGAACAGATTGCAGATAGCAAATCTTATCTCTCTAAAGTTGCAGAAGAGCAGATTAAAGTTACAAACCTTATCTCTCTGAAATTGTAGAGGGTTAGAACAAAGCTGTTTGAAGAATAAAAGAACCAAAAGAAGTCAAGCCTCGGCAGGTCCAGGCAAAATTGGCATTTTTAAGTCTTTGCTCCATCCTCGTTACACGACAACGAGCAAAGAGGGGCAGCTGTAATAGGCCTATTTTGCCCGGCCCACGCCCAAATTAGATAAACAAAACCAAATAAATAATTAATCAAGTTCAAGTCCAATTGTTACAAGCCCAGAATAATAATAAAAAAGCCTAATGGCCTACATGGCCCAACATCTCAAGCTAGCAGGAGACCCTATCTTCCCTATGTGCGCCCTCAGCGCGCACATCGCCCGAGGGTCGGTTCCCCTAGCCACCTTGCACCAGAATGGTAAAATCCACCATTGACATTGCTAAACCTGCAAAAGAAATACAGAAACAGCAAAGGAATGGCAGAGAAATAGTAACAAAAAGAAGAACACGCAAACAAAAAGAAAATACTGTGTTTATTCGGCTATAAAATCCACGAACTGGAATGTAATTTTTTACGGAATATTAATGAAAAACGAGACCAAGAGTTTCAGAAGGTGATTTTTTCTTTTTTTTAAAGCATAAAATAAACAAATAAATAAAGTTTACTGTCAGTTCACCTACTTTCGTTGCCGGAGGGGAGTTTCACCGACGTTGAAGTTTCAAAACCTTTAGGAGTTGGGCTAGGCTTCGACGACAGAGAAAAACATACGAGCTAGGGCTAAAAATTGCCTTTTTTATCATTTTTCTCTCTCTCTCTCTCCTTTGCTAATGAAAGGCCTTGCCTTCAGATCTTTTTGAAAAAGAGGTTGTGAGGGATAATTTTGTGCAGCCCTGACCACCGACCACAGTGGACCACCGGCGGTCTTGTGGCCGGAAAGGGAAGGGGTACGAGAGAGAGGGAAACTGAGAGAGCTCTCAATATTTTTGAAAAAATGAAAGTTGATATTTCTTTCTTTTTTTTTCTTTTCTGTTTTTTGCTATTTATATAGGGTGCAATACGACGCCGTTTTGGGCTTAAGCACCCATGGCCAAAAAGACGTCGTTTAGGCCATGACCCTAAATCTGACCCGAATATCCCTCAGGATCCGTGTGTTTTCGCATGGATGGGAAATTTACTATTTCGGTCCCTCCGCTTTCTAAAGGCTGTTCAATATGATCCCATTTTCATTTTTTTCTTTTAAATTTGGCCATTCGATACCATTTTATTTCTGATTTGGTCCTTCGATTTGCCAAAGAATACAACGCATTTAGTGGGGTTTAGGGTATTTTCCCAGTTAATCCCCAAACTTTTTTGCGTAGTTCATTTTAGTCCTTGAGCCAGTTTTAATTATTTTATTATTTATATTTTGACCCTTTCTATTATTTATTTATTCCAATTTGTCTTTTTGATTTTATTTAAGTTATAAGTGAGTCCTTTTTTATTTTAATTCATTTATTTACTTGTTTAGTTATTTAGTATTCTTTTTATTTATTTGTTATTTCATTTACCTTTTTTGTTTATATATTGTTCATTCATTCATTTACTTATTTTTATCCTTGTATTCACTTATTATTCTCTCATTTTTTATTAGTCGTCCATTTTATCTATGTCTTCATTATCATTGGTATTTTATTATCTATTATTATCATTATTATTATTATTATTTATTCATCTATTTATTTATTACCCATTTTGCACTTATATATATTATTCTGATTTCTATTATTATTATTATTATTATTATTTTATTTGTTTATATATTTTATTACAAATTGTACTCCTAATTTCATTTATATCTTAATTTGGTCCTTTTATTTTTTATAATCTTTAATCATTTTCCTTAATATTTATTTATTTATCTATTTATTTATCCCTTCACTCACATATTTTATTATTATTATTATCATCATCATCATATTTTATCTCGTCTTTGCTATTTTATTTTTTATTTTTTTACATTTAAAAAATTCAAACTTGACATTATGTATATCTATTTTACCTATTTATTTATTTATTAATCGATTCATTTTTAAACATTTCTATGTTATTATCGCTTGTTTTTATATCATGCATTTCCGCTTTATTACTTTACTTATTCATTAAGACTAGTATACTAATATTGTGTTCATCTTTGTAATTACATCGTCATATTTATTATTATGCATATTTATACTTGATTCATGATTGCTATCTTATATTTGTCATCAAGCATGTTGTGCCATTATCATCATAAATCCATGTTGCATTATCGTTTATTAAATACAAGTTTATATTTTAGCCATACTCAAACGAATTAAGTGTATATCATTTTTAATATTTCATTAATTTTTACTCAAATTCATAAAAGAGGAATTTTTTTAGGCAATGTTCTGCATTCAGAAATTCGAGAAAGTCGTGCCCTAACGTACTGGGTTTCGATTTATCCTCGTTTAACCTAAATAGTGGAATATCCTTTTAAATTAAAATACATGAGTTTTGAAAAAAAAAGCTTATTCTCGAAGGTAAAATGTCGTGTCCTAACTTACTGGATGTGTCATTAGTTCGAGATAAGAAGGTCTTTAACATCTATTTCGATTTATCTAAGCATTTTTTGTAAAATTAACATTAACACAAAGAGGAATCGTATTATAAAACTCTTTTCAACTTTTCTACTCTCAACACTAAGACACCAATTAATCAATTAGGTACCAATTTTGGGCGTTACGAGGGTGCTAACCCTTTCTCGTACGTAACTAACTCCCAAACTTATTTTCTAAACTTCGTAGACCAAAATTATTGTTTTAATAAACCAAACATTTTATTAAAATGATCATGAGGTGATCCAATCACACCTCATAAAAAGGATCGATGCCAACTCTCATTTTTCATTTTCATTTTTTTAAAAATAAAAAACTGACCTTTTCAAAAAAAATGGTTTCGACAGAAAGGTTTAGATATAAAATTCCAGATATCGATGATTTTATGAAATGGTAAGATGAGTTATGAAAACGAATGAATAAGGGCATTAATCACATATGTGAAGTAATGTGAGTAAATGTAACTCATTTCATAATGATGTGGATTGTGGTGTTTAGGAAAGTCAATTACTATATGATCTAATGAACATGAGAATGATTAAATATTAAGGAACAATAAGTTTAAGTTTCTCTTATATGAACTTACTAAGTATTAAATGCTTACATAGTTGTTTTCCTCTATTTTTATAGATCATCAGAACGCTCAATCGGTTGGAATCTTGTCGGAGCCTATCACGCTATCCGCCGATCATTTTGGTAGTTTTTGAACGTTTTGGTTATGGTTATAAATGGCATGTATAAGGCTCATGTGCAAGTTTCAAGTAAAACCAAATGAATTCAGTTAACCGAATTAATTCGGTCAGGGGTCAGTTAATAATTTTTTGGAAGTTCGGTTAACAGTTAATTTGGTTCAAAATCGGTCAGTTAACCGAATTAACCGAATTTAATAAATAATATTATAATATATAAGTATTTGGTCGGTTTGGTTCATTTTTTGGAAATATAAATTAAACAGTTGGTTAAGTCGGTTAATTTTTTTATATGTTTTATATTTGTTTTAACCAAAAATAAAAAATATATATATAAATTTCGGTTCGGTTACTTTTTTTGAAACAATTTCGGTTCGGTTAACGATTAAATGTTTAAAAGGGTTGGTTAATTCGGTTAATGGTAATTTGGGTCGGTTAACCAGTTGAACACCCCTAGTAATAGGTGTATTTGTATATGGTTAGATACTTATTACAAATGTTATGTATTGAGCTTGGTATAAGTTTACTTGTGTATGTGCCTTTAATATTGGTGTGAATATGTTTATATAAAGTTGTTTTGGTCTTTTGATATAAACCTTATTTAAGTGTTTGAATCATAGTAGGAACGAATGTGAATGAATAAGAGGAAATGATAAGTTTAGTATGAGTTTTATATATGAACTTATAAATTTGAATGCAAATTAGTTTATATGTAATGTGAATTGAGGTTGATAATTGAATTGTAGTGTCAATGAGGACATACTGATTAGGCACTTAGGTTGATTGTTTTGGCATGTTTTAGGCTTGTTTAAATGTGTCTTTAAAGTTTGGAAATGGTTGATTTTGATTTGGCTTGGTACCTAAGTTTTGGATGAAAGTATGTCTCGTTTTTTAAGCTTTTTAAGGTGCACACGACTTGGGCTTATCCACACGACCGTGTGTATGTGCCTTATTAATTTTAAGTGCAAGATTTTTCACATGGTCACAGTGACTTACACGGTCTGAGTACACGGGCGTGTGGGGTAGCCATACGGGTTGGCCTCTTTCACACGGCCGTGTGACCATTGTTTCCAAAATTTTCAAATTTTTCTATTTTGATTCAAATTTGTCCCTGATTGTTTCCAAACTATTTTTAGGGCCCCGTAAACTCGTTTTAAAGCTCGTAAATTTTATTTTGCTATGAATGAAATGCATATTCGATTGGTGTTATTTAAATTAGTTAATGAATAGATTAGTTATGTAAATTGTGTTGATATGTGTCGTAATACTTCGTAACCCTAATCCGGTGACGGAGATAAGTTAGGGATGTTACATACACTCTTAACAAGTTTTACCTTGTAAATTCTTAAGGGACCTCTATGCCTATAGAAATTAAAGTTTGATTTAACAAAGTTTGTTTTTTATTTTTCTCATTTTTTAAATCTTTTTGGAGAAACTTTGTTAGATAAAGCTTTTTCCTTCTCAAGTAACTTAATTTGCTTTTAATGATCCTCATGAACTTTTGAAAGTAAATTATGCAAGTCAAAATTCTTTTTCTCAAATTCATTAATAATTTTCTACATTTCCTTTACTTTCTTCTCAAGTTCATGATTTGTTTTGGAAAGTAAGTCATTTTTAACGTACAACTTTGAAATATTTTTCTTGTGTTTTGAAACCATGACTTTAAATTCTAAACCTAAATCATCATAGGCATCTAGTAACTTATCAAATGAATAAGAAATTGAACTAGATTAGTTAGAAGTTACCTTAGAGTCTTCAATGGCCATAAGGCAAAGGTTGGCTACTTATTGTTCTTCATCATCACAAGAATCTTCATTGCTCAAAGTAGCAACATTGGCCTTACGTTTTTGTTTGCTTGACTCATTTTTCTTCCATTCGAGACAATCAAACTTGATATGTCCCAAGTTTTTACATTCATAACAAATTACAAGATTCTTTCTCCTTGTTGGATTCAAGCTTCAATCCTCTTTTCTTTGAAATATTCTTCCCTTGTTTGACTTCATAAATCTCTTAAATATATTAGCAAACATGGCCATTTCTTCATCATCATCCACTTCATCACTTGATTCATTTTCTTCGTTTGTAGTGGATTAGAGAGCAACGACTATTTTCTTCTTTTCAACTTTCACCTCTTTAACCCTTTCACTGAGCCTCATCTTATGTATAAGCAAAGAACAAATAATATTATCTAGAGTGAGTGTCTCTAAATTCTTTGCTTCTTTGATGATGGTCACTTTAGATTTCCAAGACTTTGGCAAGCTTCTAAGCATTTTTCTCACCACCTCTTCACTGGGATATGTCTTCCCATATGACTTGAGCCCATTAATCATGATTGTAAATCTATCGGATATCGTTTTGATATCCTCCTTGAGCATTATCTTGAAGGTTTCATAATTGAGGGTGAGAATTCCAATTTTAGACTTCTTTAATTGGTTTGTTTCTTCATGTGTGACCTCTAGCTTATCCCAAATCTTATTGGTATTAGAACAAGATGACACCCTACTATACTCCTCCAGACCAAGTGCACAAAATAGACCTTGGCATTAAGTTGAATATTCCTTCTATCTTCTTCGTTCCACTCTTTTTTACTCTTTGGAACCATTATCTCTCTTTCTTGCTTTTGAGGAATAGAGGGACCATCCATTATGATACCCTAAGTCGCAAGATCATTGGATTGAATGAAGAGTAGTATTATTGTCTTTCAATAAGAGTAGTTTGCTCCATTGAAATATGGAGGCTTTGAGATAGATTAAGATTCTCCATAAAAAAACTTTTCTGGAAGTAGACGTCATTCTTTATAGAATATGTTGATGATTGCTTGAGCTCTCCAAAGTTCTTCTCTTAATTGTTAAACTGTCTTTAAAGACTAGCTCTAGTACCAATTGTTAGCTCGATTGATCAATTGAAATAGCCAAAAGGGGGTGAATTATCTCTTAAAAAAATTGTAGAAGCAATGATAAGAGAATGAAATAATGAACATAAATAATCTAGATTGGTTCAACCACAATTGCTTATTCAACTACATTAGCTTTCCACCACTAAGGATTTTCCCAAGTTTACTAATTTGATCAATCTTTGAGGACGAGGTTTAACCTTACAACTCCCTTAAGATTTCTACCCAAATCTTAAAACTTAAATCCTCTTTAAAAAGTAAGCAAATAAGCAAACAAAGAAACAATCCTTACAAGATTAGAATGTTTGCAAGTTAAGCACACACCCAATAAGAAACACTTGAGCTTAAAAAATATGATAAATGCTCACAAGTGTTTACAAGAAAAAAAATGAAGAATTAAAGCACAAAAGATTGGTATAAGAGTTTTTTTTTTATCTTTCTTGATAGCTCTTGATCTTTTGTAATCTCTCTTGTTGTTTAGAAGCTTTTGGAATTTGGTATTTATAGCCCCTAATTGATTTTCAATCGTTGTAGTTGTTAAGGAATTTAATAGAGCCGTTGGAAGTTAAAACTAGAGCATTAATAACTCCTCAACAAAAGGTATTGATACCTTTGGGGGGTATCAATCCTTTGGGCATTTAGTGCCTCAATTTAGTCATTGTTAAAGCCTATAATATTGATATAATATGAAATGTATTGATACTTGCTATGAGGTATCAATATCTTGGGAGGGCATCGGTATTCGAGAAATTTTTTCTTTGATTTTTCAAAACCTCAAACCTCAAAACGGTATCAATACCAGACAAGGTATTGATAAAATTTTTAAGGTATCGACTTTTTTTTAAGGTATTGATACTTTTTTATTTTTGCTTAATTTTCTTAAACATCGAAGCTTAAATTAGTATTGATACCAAGTAGGGGTATCAATAAAATAGGAAAGGTATCGATACTTTGTTAAAGATATCAATACTTTTGATTTTTGCTCAATATTTCTGAACTTCGACGCTCATTTTAGTATCGATTCCAAGCATGAATATCAATGCTTGATTCAAGGTATTAATACCTTAGCGAAACTTTAAACCTTGGAAGCAATTTTCACTTGTTAAAAAGTTTGAAAAATATTGTTAACCACTTCGAACTTGTTCAAAATATTTTCTAAGTGTTTGAAGTGTAGATTTAAAAGTTTATCTCTTAGAAATTTTTTGAAATAAATTGTCACTTGAAATTTACCCAAGTTTTATTCAAAAGAATTATATTTATTATATAAAAATATTTATCAAATAAAGCTTAGTTTAATAGTATAAATAAAATTAGAATTATCCTTTCAATTTATTATAATTCTCTCACTTTTATAACATTTTTAGTTATATTTTCTTTTCTTTTCTTTTTTTTAAAAATTTTTAAAATTATTAAAATTTAACGTTTGAAAATGTCTTAGAGATTTTTTTTAAATTTTTTTTTCAAAAATTTGGATTTTTTAAATTTTTATAACTTTTTAAAAAACTTATAAATTATTATATATTTAAAAAATATAATTTTTGAAAATTTACTGGAAATATATATTTTTTTATTTTTTTATATATACTTTTGAGTTGTTAGGACATTTTCATAATTTTAATATTGTATAAATTTTCAAAACAAAATTAGTTATAGATAATTGTAGACTTACATGTCTATGCTATTCACTGGGTCTCTCCCTATCTCTCATAGATCGTCTTCATAAAATAAATTTAAACCGTATAGATCCTAAATTGCCTTGCTTATTTTCTGATAGACTAATTTACTGCTTACCTTGTAGCTTATCAATATTAATAGTCATTATTTATATTCAATTGTTATTATTCTTTTCACGTTTAAATTATATAAAAATTAAATTATCTTATTTATCTAGAAAGGGACTAATTTTTTTCTAATTGTACACCACAAGAACTTTTTACATATTTCTGGAATTTAATCTATTACTATTAAAAAGTGAGTAAATAAGATTATTTTGGAGAGCACTCGTAATGAGGGTATTAATTAGACCTGATTATGGATTGGGTCCAATCGGGTTCGATTTAAGTCGATATAAATGTAATAGGCCCAATTTTCCCGACCCACTAAACCAAAAAAAAACACACAAACCAAAAATAATAATAACAATAATCAGTCCAAGTCCATTTACAATGTGACCCAATTGGTCCAAATAATTAAAAACCCTCAGCCCAATAGGCCTACAACCTAAACAACTTCAGTAGAAGCAGAAACCCTAATGTGCCGCTTCCCCCTCGTGCCTCTGCAGCACGCACGCCGCCCGAGGCCTGATTCACCATGTCTGCCGCCGTTTCATCGAAATGGCAAAAGGTTTGCCTTTCTCTCCTTCGTTGACCGAGCAAACTTGCAAAAAGGATAGAAACAAGAACACAGAAACAAAGCAGAGAAATAGTAGCAGAAACAAAAAGCAAACAGTACCAAAATTTTTGTAATCGGCTATAAAGCCACAAGAATCAGATTGTATTGACACACGCGATATAAAAAAAAAAGAGAAATCAATCAAAAGAACGAAAGTTTCAAAAGGTGCCTCTTTTATTTATTTTTATTTTTATTTGAAAAAAATATATAAATAAATAATAAAAATTTTACCTTCGGTTCATCTTCCGTCGTTGTCGAGAAACTCCGACAATCCAAACGTCATAGAACCCATTTGGGTTTCAACGAAGGTCGAAAATGCAACGAAGACGAAGGTTTTCCTCCGCGATTTGCCTTTTTTTTCCCCTTCTTTTTTTTATTTATTATTTCAAAATACATCATAGATCTAGGTTTTAAAGGTTTTTTAAAAAAAAAAGGATTTGGTGATTTTTTTGGCCACCGTGGACGGCAGCCGCCACGGTGGTTTGGTGGCCAGAGCCTAGGCCAGACGTGGGGAGATTGAGAGAGAGGGGAGAGCTTTTTTGAGTTTTTTTTTTTAAAAACTTAGGCATGAAATGATTTTTTGTAGAAAATTTAGCTTAAATAGGCCCCTAAAACGACGTTGTTTTAGGGCTGGCTTCAATAGTCCCAAGAGGACGTTGTTTCACTCTTGACTCACGCGCCGACCCAACCCGCTCCAGAGGATCTGCATGTTTTCTAGCGCATGGGTTATTTGCGCAATCAGTCTTTTCGCTTTTGCGATGCGCTTCAATTTAGTCCTTTGTTACCTTTTTTAGATTTTTTAAATTTGGCCACTGATTTTTTTTGTGCTTCAATTTAGTCCCCAGTTCGTTGATTTGCAAAGGAAAGGACACTTGTCTTGGGGATGGGGTTAATTTCTTATTTAGTCCCTGCTTGTTTTTGCGCATTTGATTTTAGTCCTTTACTTTATTTTATTACTTAATCTATTTATTTTATTATGATTTTTACTTTAAATTTTGCTTAGATTCTAATTTAGTCCCTTACTTTCAATCTTTTATTTTTCTTTGTATTTATTTATTTATATTTATACATTTATTTGTTTTTTTTCTTTTTTTGTTTTTCTTTTACTATATTTATTATTATATCTATTATTGTTACTATCTATTTATGTATTTTATTACAAATTGCACCCCTAATTTCATTTATATTTTAATTAAGTCATTTATTTTCAATACTTTATATAATATTTTTCTCTATATTTATTTACATATTTATTTCTTCGTCTCTATTATATTTAAAAATTGGTATTGTCATTTCATGCGCATATTTTGTCATTAGTATTATTATTGTTATCATTGTTATTATTTATTTATTTTATTTTTTCTTTGATTGTTAATATTGGTATTAAAGTGATATGTATTATGAATTGCTTATTAGTACATTTATATTGTTTTCATTCATTAGCGTAACATTTTATTCTTATATCATTTTTAATATTACATTAATTCTTACCCAAATACGCAAAAAGAAAATTTTCGAAATAAGATAATGTTTTATATTTGGGGGATTTGAGAAATCGTACCCCAACTTACGGGGTTTCGATTTTCTTATCGAACTTAAATACCAAATATCCTTTTAAAATTAAAATACATAAGATTTCAAATAAAAAAAATAAAAGGCAAGCTTATTCTAAAAAATACGAAGTGTTGTGTCCTAACTTATGGGATGTGACATTTTGTTACTTCAAGATAATGAGACATTTTATACATTTTGATTTATTCGAGTAATTTTAATCAAGAATAACACAATATAAAGAGGGATCGTATTTTAAATTCTTTTCAACTTTCGACACCAAGACATTAGGTAATCAACTAGGTACCAATTTTGAGCGTCACGAGGGTGCTAATCCTTCCTTGTACATAATCGACTCTCGAACCTGTTTTCTGAATTTTTGGTAAACCGAAAAACATTGTTTTAATAAATTAAACCTTTTATTAAAAAGATTAAGTTTCGAGGTGATCCAATCACACCTCATATAAAAAAGATTAGTGGCGACTCCCATTTTCGTTTTTTTATAAAAGTCGATTTTTAAAAAAAAGGTTTCGACAATAAAGTTTTAGGTTTATTCTCCAGGTCAGGGTCTAACTCGGCCTGAAAATAGACTTAAATTTTGCCCAAGCTCAACCCGGACTAAAAATGCTAAGCTCGAGCCCAATCCCGACCCATCTGTATTAATTTTTCTATTATTTTTATATAAAAATAAATTTAAAAAATATAATACATCAAATATACTAAAAACATTAAAATAAATATTTCCCAACAAATTGAAAATACATTAAAAAAGTATTTATATTAACAAAATAACAAGAGTTATATAATATCCAAACAATAACAACAAAATAGTAGTAATATAATAGCAAAATGGTAGTAAAACTGTAACACCCTCTACCCGTATCCGTCGCCGGAATAGAGTACGAGGTATTACCAAGGAGTACAAAACACTTACAGATAATTTAAATAATTTATCTTCACCAACATTTTAATACATTTATGAATCAATTTAAGGTATTCAACCAAGCCTTATATTTATCATCACTTGTTCATTTCGTAGCCATATCAATCATGATAAAATCATAATTATTTGTAACTCAAACTTACTAAATACAAGCCATACCAATGGCTAGTTACAGTTATATCATTCATAAGCCAACATTGACTAATCAATCAACCAACATTGACTAATCAATCAATCTATACGTGCTATTATAATCATAATTCATTTACCATACTTACTAAAATAGGCCGATGGATAGTGTGAGTAATCTCCGCCGAGCTTCCCAACTATCGAGCTTCCGAAAAATCACTCATTTAAAATTCAATATAAACATAAAAAAATGCAATCATATTGATCACGAGCCCTAACACATAACCCCATCACCCTTGTCAGTCGTACACTTCATATAAATAACAAGAAACATGTACCGGCTCAATTCTCATTAAATTTCTCATATATATATACACAATTTCATGTTATGTAATCATATAACATATATCAGCCATATCTCTGTAATTTAAATATATTTTCATAACAACTTATCTTGATTTCATACTATTTCATATTTGAGTTTAAATAACCAAAGTAATTGAAATATCATCTTTATGCAAATAGTACACATGAGATACATAATTCCATAATTATGAATGAACACATTTATCAAACATATTTCATATTCATATATCAATGTCTCATGTCTCCATATATCAAAAATCATCATTTTCATGAATTTCGAGTTCAATTTCATAATTATTTGTCTCGTGTTCAGTTTATTTCATGTCGGAACTTTATTCATTAAATCATTTGAAATATCATTACATATGGACAGTACACTCAAGATGAACAATTATATAATCACAAATGAATTCATTCATCAACCAAGTTCTATACTCATGTCATATCAACTCGTACTTCCTTATATCACATAGTTCCATGTAACACTTACCAAACTTTGTCAAATTAGTGAACGTCTTACGGAATTGAGTACTTCATTTTCTCGATGCCATAGTTCAACTATGGTCTTACACATATTCACATAATGATGTCATAGTCCAGCTATGGTCTTACACATATTCACATATCGATGTCATAGCCCAGCTATGGTCTTACACGTAATCACATATCACATATCGATGCCATAGCCCAACTATGGTCTTACACGGATCACATATCTCACTTATGTAATATCCCAGATATGGTCTTACACAGAAGAACATAATCACATCACACCGATGCCATAGCCCAACTATGGTTTTATACGGATCACATATCACATGTTGCCATGGTCCAACCATGGTCTTTTCTGTCAATTCGTCTTAGCCAATGAATGAAAGTACTCAACCCTGCGTTCTACTCAATTTGAACATTTAATTCAATTTTCATACTTACAATATTTACAATTTAATAACAAACATATGAAATAAGACATTATATCATTACTAATTCAACGTTTATCATTTATAATCGGGCATGTGATCAATTTATACACAAGTCATTCATATATTTTTCCTCCTCCTCCTCTCCATCCACATCCTTAGTATAAAGAACACACTTGTAAGTAACATTATCCATAATTTTCACTAATTACTTATGTGAATATTCAAGCTATCCACCCATGTCATAGTCACTAAATTATTTTTATCTTGAGCTACAGAACTCCAAATTAAGATCTTCTAATTTTTCCTGAAACTAGATTCACGTATCTTCTTACTATAAAATTTTAAGAATTTTTGGTTTTACCAATAAGTACAGTTTATTCTTTAAAGTCACCTCTGTTCCGTTGTTTGATAGTTCCGACCCTTCTTCACTAAAAATTAATTATCTCCTCGTACAGGATTCGAATGATGTTCTCGTTTGTTTCTCTTGAAAATAGACTCATTCAGGATTCCAAACATATAAATTTAAGCCCCTAATTGTTTTTCTACAATTTTTTATGACGTTCTAAAGTCAAAATAGTGGAACCTAAAATCATTTTGATATTGTCTCAAAAAATTTATTATATCTCATGATTTACGATTCTATTGCTTACATCGTTATTTTATTCATCCTCTAATTTGATTTCTACGATTTTTGGTGATTTTTCAAAGTAAGACTACTGCTGCTGTCCAAAACAGTTTTAGTGCAAAATGTTGATTTCCATTTTGCCCCAAATTTCACAGTTCATACAATTCAATCCTTGCTCAATTAACCCCTCAATTGAGCTAAATTTTCTCAATTAATATTTTGTTCTATCATTTTAAACTACTTCATAACCCTTTAAAATTAGAAATTTAGCACTAAACCTTATTTCCAAACTCTTTCACAATTACGTCCTAAAATCAATTTCCATCAATTTTACTTGATAAAATCATCATATATCAAAATTAAAGCTTCAATTCTATGTTTACTCGTCGTATGCTTCTAGCACTCATCCATAACAACTTTAAAAATTAGTTATGTAATAAAAAATTAATCAAATAGTAAGTTGGACCCAATTGTAAAAGTTCAAAAACATAAAAATTTCAAGGAGAAAGTAAGAATTAAACTTAAATGAAGCTAGAGTATGAAAACCAGCTTGAACCCTCCTCCATGGCTGTTTTTCAGCTGATGAATATGAAGAGAAATGAAGAGAATTCTAGATATTTCCATTTAGTCCTATTTTTATTTAGCTAATTTTGACAATATTCTAATTTTACCCTTATTTCACTCATTTCCTGATTTTTCTCAGCTATTGCCGCCCAAAATATCTCTTTTGGGGTTATTTTCACTTTAGGTCCTTCCTCATTTGACAATTGAGCTATTTAATCTTTTTAGCAATTTTTACACTTTTTCAATTTAGTCCTTTTTATTTAATTAACCACCCAAACGTTAAAATTTTCTGACGAAATTTTAATACTACCTTATTGACTTAATAAATATTTATAAAATACAAATTTTAATACTACCTTATTTATAAAATTGAGGTCTCGATACTTGTTTTCCTCAATTTCTTGACTTAATAAATCTTTATAAAATACAAATTACTAATTCAAAAATCTCTCAAAAATCACATTTGACTCATAATTATTAAATAAATAAATTTACGAGCTTATTTTCCTAATTTAGTAGTCTCGAACAACTATTTTCGACATCATTGAAAGTCGGCTATTACAAAAACAAACGAAATAGTTGATTCGAGTCAGGCCGGATCGAGCTTGAGCCAAACTTATTTAGAAAACGAGCATTATTTTTTAATCTAAACTCATTTTTCAAATCTATACTTTTACCTAAACCCTTTCACTTTTCGAATGAATATTTGAATCTAAGTGAATAACTTGATTCAGGACCAAGTATTAACAATTACTATCGACAATAAATATTCTGGTTTAAGAAAATATATATATTGGATTAGATTTAGTCACTTTCAAATCAAATGTGACAATTTAATCTATATAATATTCAAAAGTGAGTAAAGTTAAAAATGTACTTAAAAAAATAATGATGATTAAAAATGATGTCAACTATTTTTTTAGTAAAATCTATTGTGGTTAAAAAAGGAAATGTAACTTTTAAGAAAAACATAGATACGTGTACATCCATTATTGGTAGAATTTCAATATTATAAAATAAATATTAAAAATTATATAAAAATACTTTTTCAATTAATTAAATAAAACATAAATTGAAAAGAAATTCCGTATAATGACCTGATGGTCAGGGTATTTACAGCTCTAGATGTGATTTAGATTCGAATCGCGTTAGCCATATTTATTGTTCGAGCTTTGTCCTGTAAAAAAAAACATAAATTAAAAAGAATAATTTTGTGAAATAATTATTGCCAACGAATACTTTCATTTCCTAAGAAAAATAATATGATTCAATATAAAATGTTTTTTTCGACGGATATTTCATAAAAATAATAATTTTAGACTTTTTTTTTGATTTATTAAAATTTAGATTTGATAATTGATATCAAGGTTTGGTACCATTTACAAAGGAGATTTTGATCGTTTGAAAATTTTGGATTTTTTTAATCTAATTTATAAATTATACATTTTTAGAATGTTATATAATTTTTCATTTTTATTTTTGGGTTTTTATATTGTTTTTACAAATATTTGGATTTGAATTTTAGAATATTTTTATAATTTTCTGTTATTTTTTAAGTTCAACCAACAATGGATTTACATATGTTATTGTTTTTCATTGTCTTACTTTTTATCACCTCAGCTATCCTTATTTGCTTAATTTTGAATTGTGAAAACCTTAAATTATGTCGTTTATTTTAGAACATATATCAACGAAAACAATTAACATCATCTTCAACTGTACATATTTACAAAAATCTCCTTTTCCCTTGGATCCATTTGAGTGTTTCTTCGCATTACTGTTTAAAGTCAAATTTGATCAAATTGCCGAGGTAATGGATATTGTCTGCTCTTGCTCCCAATGTACAACTATAGATTTATTTCTGATGATGTTTTCAATAAGTTTATCTATGCTCCAAGCTTGGATATCAGATTGTCACGCCACTATTAGTACCCATCTTAACAGCAACACCCATGTCTGAGATTGCCATCAATGAAAATCCCGATTTTCTTGTCAAGGTTGTGATCATTTTTTCTATGCCATCCAACAGTAATGTGATGCATTTCCATGCTATTCAGATGAAAGTCTCCTGGGCCACTTATTCTATTCATGATAATACATAAACAAAATAATTTATTTATTTATTTATATATTATTTGTTTTTTATAATAAATAATTTTATATTTGTCATAATTAAATTATTAAATTAAAACAAATGAAAAAAACATTTTTTTTTAAAGAAAATGAACAAAAGATATTAAATTCAATTAAATTGGTCCGGCAGATGAAATTTTAGGCTGTCCTTCTCCTATGATAATTAAGAATTTAACTTTACCAACCAACTCACTAATTAATTCAAACCGGTTTTTGTCTCTTAATTCTGAAATTTAAATTTTAGGAATAACAAATTATTAATACAAACAACTACTCATTAATTAATTCAAGAAAAAAAAAGGAAAATCTGAAGAAAATAAATTATATTAATTTCTTATTTCAGGTTATGCATGAATTTGATTGTTTGTATTAAATAAATTATATTTTTTTTATTTTTTATAATTTCAAAAATATCGTGGTTAAGAAACTGAAAACAACATAATATAAATATTTAATTTTTAAAATATTTATAGTTTGTATTATTATCCAAATATGTTAAGAATAACAATTTTAATATTTAAAAAAATTCAATATTGTCTTTTTAAGGTTATCAATTGGCTATCGTAAAAATGGGAGTACCTAAAAATTCAAGATAGTTGAGTGATTAAAAAAGACAAAAACGAATAATTGAGTAAACATTTTGTAATTTTTTATAGTCAGATGGACAAAAAATAAAATTACTAATAATTGGGTGACCATTTTACAACATTTCATGATTAAATGACAAAATAACAACAACTATAATTTAATGAACTAATTTATCTAAAAAAATTAATTGTGTCTTGAAATAACAAGACATAAGTGTCATTGAGTAGAAATTTTTTTGTAAGTGAAATAGTTTTATAATAAAACATCAAATAGTATCAGCTACTAAAGTTGTAAGTAAAAAAAAATATTTTTCTTTTTAGAAAATTGTATATTTTTACTATAATTAAAATATTTTTAAGTTTTTTTGAAGTGATTTAAATTTAAATCTATTTTTGAAGTAATTTAAGTTCTATATGTATACATGTATAGTATTTCTTTAAACAAAATGTTTTTAAAGCTTTAAACTAGATGAAATTTAAATCTATATTTGAATTGTATAAATAACAAAATTTAATAAATTTAAAATCTTAAATTTTAGATATTTTATTAAAAAAAATATAAATTATAAATTTCAAATTCTAATTCTATTTTCAGTTCCAAATGCTACCTAAATAAGTTGTGTAATTTTGATTTCAACAAGCAATAACTAAGGGGTACTCTCCAAGATTCCAACTACCATATTAATATGTAGTGGTTTAAATGATTAAACCTAACTTCTAACAATATATATCTGCTTTAAACTTTATCATGTGTTTTGGTTTGTTGGGTTAGGGTCGAGTTGATATAAAATTTTAGATTCGTTTTTTATTTAAAAATGAATTTAAAATTCTGCCTAATCTCATTTCAGATTAAAAATGTTAAACCCGAGCCCAATTCGGTCCATCCATATTAATTTCTTTTAGATTATTTTTATATAAATATATATATTTTTATTCTTCATGTTCGTCTTACTGTTTATGTTCGGAGTTTGTGGCTGGCCCTCTCAACAATGTCGTCTCCAATGTTCGAAAACATTAAAACACAAAATACAGTAAGATAAATATTTCCCAACAAATTGAAAATACATTTTAAAAAATCTTTATAATTAAATAACACTAAAATAGTTGCAACTTGGTAAACAAATAACTCTAATAGTATCAAAATGAATAATAAAATAAAAATTATACAATATCCAAAAAATAACAACAAAATAGTAGCAAAACAACAACAAAACAATAGCGAAACAACTAATTCAAGCCAAAAAATCCTACCCGGGGCCCGACATGTTTGGAAAATGAGCATTATTTTTTATTTAAGCTTATATTTTTGTCCAACTCCTCTCACTTTTTGAATAAAATTTTAGATTTGAACAAATAATTCGATACATAACCAAATTTACCCATATTGATATCAGTCTAAGCTTTCATGCTCCAAGAGAAGTTAAATAAGTCACGAATTTCTAACATTATCCTCAAACTGTAAAATTATTTATTTAAGGAATTAAACTCCGAGACACAGTAAATAAAAAAAATATTTTATAATTTAATGTGAGTTATATGATTTTAGAATCGATTTTAAGGTTTAATGATGTGTCATCGAAGACAATAAATTTTCGTTGATCTGAGAAAGAATATGCAAATTATTATTATTATTATTTTAAGATATCCAAATTATTTTTTAACATATGCCTTTTATAAATAAAATTACAATATTTAATAAACTAATTAACATATTTATAGATTAATTTAAACTAAAGAGAAGTAGCATACTCGTGTCGTTACAATTTCCAACGGTTCAAATCTTATTACAATTTTATTTGTACAGAATAACAATTATAATAGTTTATTAATACCACTCTTCCTAAATCATCTCAAATAAAAAATAAAAATAAATCATCATGAATTAAAAGTAGGCCTACTCATGGGTCGAGTGATTTATTTAAGTATGAAAGTTTGTCTTAAAAATAAGAAGATTTAAACAAAAATATAAAGTTCGAAAAATAGACTTGAGTAAAATTCAAGATTTATTTTTTATATGGACTAAGTTTTGGATAAGATATTTTAGCTCGAGCCAGAGCCAAATATATTATGTTATAAAAAATATTATATTAATTATATATGTTAAATAATAATTATATATTTGTATTTATATTAAATTACTAACTCAACAATAATTAAATTCATTATCTAAATTAAAAAATATAAAAAAACTTAACCAGCTAACTAACCCAACAAAAAATATATTTAATACAATAAAATGTTTATTACATTTATTTAAAATTTTAATATAGTAAAACATTTATTATATTTATAGTAGTGTTTTTTAATATAAATACTTTTTAATGTGTTAGAAAAATTATATTTTAGTATTTTTAGTGCATTTAATGTTATATTTTTAAAATTTTAAATAAAAATTAATCTAAAATAAATAAAATATGGGCAAGACGAGTCGAATTTGGATTTATATTTCTTAAATTAAACTAGATTTAGACAAAAAGTAAATCTATTTTTAAGTCGAGATAGGCCTGAACTTGAAGAATAAATCTAGATACATTATATAAGCCTAATACAATCCGATTCATGAGCATCTCTAATTAAAACTAATAATTATTTTTATATTATATTTGTCTTTGCTACTATTCTTTGGGGGGTGGGGGGGGGGGTTCAAATAGAATTGTTTGATTGAATTGTTGATAAAATTGGTGATTATTAAGGGGTTATTTGCCAACTGGCTTGGCTAAAAGAAGAGATATTATGATTTTTCCTTTGTGGCTAAGACCTTTTTATGCATTTATTTATTTTAACTTTTGGTATATCCAATTTCCATTTACAAATCATTATAATTTCGTACACGTTACTTTCTTCTTCTTGCTAACCCCTTCTGACCAAAATTATTTGTTAGAATCCAATACTAAGTCTTTCTTGCTTTTGTTCTTACGTGTTTATTTATTATTGTATATAATTACAACATTTTTAATAAAATAAGATAAAACTTTAATAAAAATGCGATTAATTTTAAATTTAGACGACACTTAAAATATTAAACATTTTAATCATTAAATCAATACACAAATTAACTAATAAAATATGAGAATTCACACAAAATTTTCAATACCTCTAACATTGTTATCTAGCAAAAGTATCATTCGCATTTACGGATTTGATTTTTATAACTATAATACTAAAATATTTATAAGCAAAGTTAAGCTAGGTTTGTATCCCAGCAGGGGCGAAACCTTGCCACCCTAAAATTGAATTTTTTTATTTAGATTTTTATTTTTAAATTTAAATTAATAAAAATAAAATTATACTTTTACCTCTTCTAAAAATATAAAATTTTAATTTAATCATTTAAAAATTATAAATATATAAATTATTAAAATAATAAAATTATAATTTTGTTATTATAAAAATTATAATTTAATTTCAACCCCTAAAAAATTGTTCTAATTTTACCCCAATATCCGTTCTATATAAAATATCAGCACACATAATGTTTGTTAAAGCCAAATTGAGCTTGAAATATGGGGATTTAACTTTTGTTTAAATCTACTGCATTTGTAAACAAATAACTTAATTATTTTTTAAATTTTTATAAAGAATTATACTTTTTAAATTTAATATTTAATAAATTTCGAGTCCCGTCGAGTCGAATTAACGAATCTTATTATTTATACTTAATGTTTCATTTACATGGATCGATTATTTTACATACATGGATCGATTATTTTACTAGTAAGTGATGTACAAGCTTTTAGATTAATTTTGAATAAAGGATAAAATGAGAGTGGGGCAATTCGAGAAGGAAAGTAAGACTAATAGGTAAACATTTATCAAAACAACGTAATTTTGCAATTTGATATTTTTTACTTTTAAATTTAGAAAATGTAAACATTTATCAAAACGATGTAGTTTTGTTTTTTCTTATTTAGATTTTCGGATAACTCGAATTAGGGGTAAGAATTCGATCAAATTGAGTGAAACAGTTCGAGTTAAATTAGTAAAATTAATAATGTTAAATTAAAATCGTGTACAATATAACTATTTCCATGTTAGAACACATAAATTTGAAAACTTTTTTAAAGCAAAAAAAAAATTTAGTATGATAAACTTGAATCATTAATCACTTATTTAGATTCCATACTTATTATTTTATTAAAATTTATATATATATTTTAGATTTTTTTAAATTTATACTTTTAAAAATACAAATTTTAAAATTTTTATAAATATTTAAAATTTAAAAAATATTTTCAAAATTTGAAAATTACTTTATTTTTTTGTATTTTTTGTTAAGAGAGATCAATTTGCTTATTTTTAAAATTACCAGGGGCTAAAATAGTATTTATACTAATCTGTTATTCGAATTATTCAAATTGTAAAAATTCAACTCGACTTGAACTCGAAATCCAAAATTTCTTATTCAAGTTGACTTGAATAATTCGAATAACTTAATTTAATTAACTCGAAATTTATTTTTTTAATTTTTTAAATCAGATCAAATTTTGTTCACCCCTATTTATATATACTAAAATTTAGAATTAAGATAATATATATATTTGAAGTTATTTTGAGTCAAATAAAAAGATATAAATAGAAAAATGAATTTCAAATAATTTTCAACTAAATTAGTCATTTAAATTTTTTTCTTTTGTTAAATTTTTTTAACAATTTTTTTATAAATTTTGATTGTATGTATTTTTTTAATACAATATTTATGACTACTTTTAACATTTTTTTAATTACTAAATAAAAATAACACTCTTCAACGCATTTAAAGTAACATTCTTTCGCATCGAATGCCAAATTGAAAGGAGATTCAACTTCCTTTTGTCAAGTTTAGAAATTGACTTTTCAGTAATAATAATGTTTTTAAAATTAAAACGTGATAAATAAATAAATGACCTTATAGAAATAGTCGGTCCATACTATAGTTGATGCCAGTGTGAGAAGAAAGCAGAAACTTTTATCATTTGTTCCATGCGGCGTCCGCAGGAAAGGAAAACAGCCCACAGGTAAATAAATTAATTAAATTTACAAAAAAAATTTATCCTGAATTTTCTCATTTACCTTTTTCTTTTAATTTTTTATTCATCCATTAATGAAAAACCTCTTCACCTTCTCCTTCCTATTTTCCCCAAATTACCCCTCTCAATAAATTAAATACCGTTTATGCTTTCAATTGCTTCATAAAGACACAACAAAAAACTGAAACAAATTTATTAGGTCTATAGAAATTTAACCTTTTTTTATTAAAAATTGAATTTTCAATTTATGAAAATCTGTTACTTCTTGAAGCGGTGAATTAATTAATCTTCCATATTTACCCTTATCATCTTCATTCTTTTCCTTGGAATTGTTCTGCGTTCAGATTTTATTTTGCA
Organism: Gossypium hirsutum; assembly: GCF_007990345.1. Classification (NCBI taxonomy): domain Eukaryota; kingdom Viridiplantae; phylum Streptophyta; class Magnoliopsida; order Malvales; family Malvaceae; genus Gossypium; species Gossypium hirsutum. The sequence goes on from NC_053434.1 coordinate 106,813,318, forward strand.
GGTAGGGGTTTTGATGGTCATATTTGGATTTGTGGGGTACCCTTGTAAAACAAGGAATTTTAGGAAAAAAAAATATTATTGGTTTTTTATTTTATCAAAAAAAATAGTAACCTTTTTTTTCCCTCTGTTGATTTTGATTTTTCTTCTGGTGTTAGGGTTAGGGTTAGGTTTAGATCCGTTTAAAATCAGATTCAACTTTTCAATTCGTTTCCACTTTATATTTTTCTAAAATTTTTATTATGGTTTTAAATTTAGAAAATTTTTAGTGATTCCTTTTTCTCCCTGAAAAATTGGTCTAGTCAAAAGGAGTTATTTCAGCTGCTTAAGTGAAGTCAAATTATAGAAATCTTTTGGATCATGTAAGCTCCATTTTTTTTAATTTATTTAATTTTTAGATTTATTTTTAGGGAAATTTTTCTTGAATTCCCTTTTGTCTGATGATGACTATAAAATAGGAAACTAGAATTTTATGAGCTGTATTTTATTTTCTTTTGTTCTGAAAATTTTCTCGATCAAATTATTTGTTTGTGTTCTTTTAGGGTTTAGGACTGCTTAATCAATTGGGAAAGTAATGCAGGACCTCGACCATGGATTTAGCTGGACATTTATGTAGCAAATTGTGTTTAGGTCTCCTGATTTGATTCTCTTTATATATATATAAAAAGAAAACCGGAAAATCTGTTCATGAGTTTGATTTTCAATCTTATCTTTGCATATGAATTTCTGAAGGCTACAGTTGATGAGTTTTATTGATGAAAAAATTTCTGATCCAAGAAGGGTCTGCATGGTGTTATTTTCCTGTTATGTAGAACTTTCTGGAAATATTATTTTTAGAAATTTTGATTGCAAGGTTACATATTTGAAGGATCATGATTTTGAAGGTAGAAAAATCACATAGATTTCGACTGCATCATTGCTTCCCTGGTTTTAATCGATTATATAAAAAATGAGAATGCATTAGTCTTGTTGATTCACCTAATTAGGCTATACTAATAATTGGGGTAGGAGTTTTATCAAATGAATCTTATGGCTCTTTGTATAACTTCAGGTGGTTAGATACAAAATTATATTTGTATCTTCATTTCAGCTATTATCTATGGCATGATTATAGGATTTGGGGATTGACTTACGCATGAGTCAAAGGAAATATGATTTATCAAGTGTTAGGCCAGCAACATACTTCAGCATTGACCCTTACAAGTATAGCGAGAATGAAAATTTATACCAGGGATAAGACTAAAGCATAAATCTTGTGAATTTTATATTATGCGGTCTCTCTCTCATTCTCAATTAGCAATTATCAGTATCAAATATGCAGGAATATGGTCATGCCGTGTTCTTAGCATCCTCATATCTTCTTAGTAGTACTGAATTGTGGTTTTCTGGAGAAAACCTGGGATTTATTGTAACAGTTAATGGTTTGATTTTGGAATGGAGTGAAGCTTTTGGATTATGTTTGTCTATTTGTTTTCTGAATAACTGCTTTCTATTTCTGTGTAGATAAAGTTGCTTTTTACAGCAGTTCAGAATTATGGTTAGGATGTTGGGATGCTGAATTGATTCTTAATTAAGGTAGGCCTGTTTTGCATTCGACTATTTCCTATTCCAGATACAGGTGCAGTGCTTGAATTGTCACCTGTTGTCTTGTGTAGCAATACTGATGGGGACAGAACTTATGAGAGTTTGTGTTAAAGAAGAGAACGATGATATTCCACCAGTTCCACCAGGTTTCGAGTCATATGCATCTTTTACTCTAACAAGGGGGGCACAAGAGAATGTGAAACATGAGAGTGATAATGTAAAGTACTGTTCAGCCTCTGCAACCACAATTAGTTCTGTTGCCAATCCTGTCCAGAAGGAAACTGAGTTGGGCGATGTTGAAAGCACAAAGATTACAAGGTCTTTGAGGCGAAGACCTTGGATAAACTATGGTAGATACGATAACAGTCCAGAAGACAAGCTTGATTGTGAAAAGCTTGATCAAGTTAGTTTCTTCTTCTAACTTATTTGTTGAACCTTCTGTTTTCTTTTCTTTGTTTTTTTGAAAACTTTGTTTTATAAAAGTTCTGGATGCTGATTTTGAAAAAAATTCAAAATAGTATGCTATCCCTTTATGGCAATTCTATATGTTGGTAGTTTCATGTATGCCATTCATTTGAGCAGAATCAAAGATTGAGACATAATCTTCCTAAAGGTGTCATTCGTGGATGTCCAGAGTGTAATGATTGCCAAAAGGTAAGTTCTTCAACTTCTTTTGTTCTTTCCTAGTTTTGTTAACCTTTTACACGTTTCGCCATCTAGCAGCACCACTCTTCTATTGTCGTTTGTTTTTTTGACCGTACGATTATATTAATCAATCTGTAGTAGCAACATCCTAGATGTAAGAATGACTTGGAAATGCCTTATAGTTAAGTTTTGGCTAGTTTATATTTTAATGTAGCTTAAAGTGACAATGACTGGTAATTGAAAATGGAGCTAAACTATAGAATCTGGATTGTACGATTGATATGCTGTTTTTTCTTTCGTTAGCCGTTGTCTTCAAATATTATTTCATTGATATGTTAAGTGGTGGAACAGGTGATTGCAAGATGGCATCCAGAGGAAGCATGTAGGCCAGGTGTTGAGGATGCGCCTGTGTTCTACCCGACAGAAAAGGTATTCAATGTTGCTTACAACTTTGAGTTGTTTGAATATCATAATTTGCCCACTATAGTTGTTACTGGTTAAATCTGCAGTTCTGAATTAGAGAATTAAATATCTTAACTGGTTTTGTATTGTTTCTTCAGGAGTTTGAAGATACTTTGAACTATATAGCTAGCATACGACCAAAAGCAGAAAAATATGGAATCTGTCGCATTGTTCCTCCATCTTCTTGGAAACCTCCTTGTCCTCTCAAAGAAAAGAATATATGGGAAAATGCTAGATTTGTTACTCGTGTGCAGAGGGTTGACAAACTTCAGAATCGTAATTCAATGAGGAAAATGTCAAAAGTTAATAACAGTATGAGGAGGAAAAGGAGAAGATACATGAGAATGGCTGTAGACTGTAGTTCTGATAGTGGAAGTATCTGGTCTGCTGATGCCGGATTTTGTGAAGTAGAGAGGTTTGGGTTTGAACCTGGTCCAGAGTTTACTCTGGATAAATTTCAGAAGTATGCTGATGATTTCAAGGCTCAGTACTTTAGGAGGAAGGAAAATGATGTAGATATGGAAGGTAAAGTGACCGTTCTGCCAGATCTCCATGAAGCTTCAGTTGAGAATATTGAGGGTGAATACTGGCGCATAGTGGAGAAAGCAACTGAGGAAATAGAGGTAAGATTTGTGAATTTGGAAAAATATCACCTTTCCTTTCTGTTGATTAATTTACTTAGTGCCAGCTGCCGGAGCTATTGAAGTAATGGTCCTGCTCCAGGAGGCTTTGTTTGGACCAAATAAGGGTTTGTCAATACTATTTTTTTTAGCCTTTCTTAAAGTTGAGATGAGTTTCTCAAGGCTGGGAAGTTCCAAATTGGGGATTCTAGAAAATGTCACTAGGAGAATCTGATGGAAAAAGGCAATGATGTTTCAAGTAGACAAAAGGAAATAGTTCATAGTTATTTCCAACAATTTTATTCTGTTAAAGTATTTAAAAACCTCACATCAACAGAACTGTTATTTTTCACTCAAACAGAGCAATCAAGCTCCTGTTTTTTTTTATCTGCGCTGTTCTTTCTCTCATTTAAACTGGTTGCAAAGAGGAGTTGCTAATTCATATGCTCCTTTCCTTTTCAGGTCTTATATGGGGCTGATCTGGAAACTGGGGTTTTTGGCAGTGGCTTTCCTAAGAAGTCCAGTCAAGTTGGACTTGCTTCCAACGAGAAGTACATAAATTCTGGTTGGAACCTAAATAACTTCCCCAGGCTACCTGGATCTGTTCTCAATTATGAAAGCAGTGATATTTCTGGGGTTCTGGTTCCCTGGTTGTATGTAGGAATGTGCTTTTCCTCCTTCTGTTGGGTAAGACTTCCCTTGTGTGATTCGAACTCTTGGCTCTGGTATTTTCTGATAATTTTGCATTAACCTAGCTTGTGAGAAATGAATTCATGTCTATTTATTTTGTTTGGGTGAGTTTATACCCCATTAGGCCCTCTCATAGATCATGTGCCTGTAATTTGGCATAATAAGAATAGTTAAGAAGGTTGGTATGCCTGAAAAGTGATCAGATCCTGGATAGCACTGATGTGAAACCATGGATGAATTTGTTACTAAAATAATGGAAGAAACTCTTAACAAAATATTAGGCCACCTATTGCACCATTCAGATTTTGGGGATGTAGTTTTATGTTTTTAGGTGTTCATCGAGCAAGTAATGATTCTTTTGACTTATGAGTTTTTGAAGTCTCATTTAAGGCCATTACTAGGCTCACCTGAGGATGCTTATGATTGCTTTTCTTTCCATTTGTTTTATGTGGATGGGACTAGCATGTTGAAGATCACCACCTATACTCGTTGAATTTCATGCATTGGGGTGCTCCGAAAATTTGGTATGGCGTTCCTGGAAAGGATGCTCCTAAACTGGAGGAGGCTATGAAAAAGCATTTGCCTGACCTTTTTGATGAGCAACCTGACCTGCTTCACAAACTGGTGAGTTAAAAGATCTATGATTTGGTGTTCATATTTGTAATTATACCTAGGCGAATTTATCTAACTGTTTTGGAGCATGCCAATTGTTAGTAAGAAGCCAAATTTATCAGAGTATACTCTTGCTTCTTGAATTATGAGATAATCCTGGTAGCTGATAGCTCTTTATTGAGATAGCATGTTTTACTTGGATCAATCATTTAGTGTCTTGGTAAAATCAATTCTAAGCAGAACCTGGCACAACACAATTCAAGGGGTACTGGCTATAATGATTCCTAATTAAAAATTTTCATGTTTAAGAGAAGATCACAAAGCGACCTTTCCAAGCCACTAGCAAAATGATAACCTGAACTAGTTTTAGGTAATATATGAACTGAGTGGACCTGAACTTGCTCTAGTCTCTTTTCTACTTTGGATATCTGAGAGATGTGAGGATGTGATATGGACACTTTAATTGCAATAGGGTTTTTAGTTTTATTTATTTATTTATTATATCAGGTTTTACTAAGAGTTTTAGTTTTACTATATTAGGTTTTTGTTTCCTTCATACACTCTAAGTTAGGAATTATATTTTATGTCAATTAGGACTCTTTCATTTGTTATTAACAGTCTATAAAAGGCTGCCAATATGAAATAAAGAGGTAAGCAATTATTCTATCAAAAGAAACGTTATTTTGAGAGGGGGTTCAGTCAAGGATGAATCTGCCTTTTTGAGTAACCATAGGTCGAAGCAAAAATTCTTTCTCGTCTAGATCTGTGACTAGATCCTACGCCAAGTCGCATATCAACTTGGTATCGGAGCCAGCTGTCATGGGTGACGAAAAAACTTTGACAGCCAAGCTGGAGGCATTCATGGAACAAATGGCTACAAGGCAATAAGCATTAGAGGAGCAGGTGGCGATGTTATCTCTTTCGGTCCAAAAGACAACGAAAGGGGATTCAAAAAAAAATAATGAAGAACAAGGCAGCAATGGAGGCAAGAAAAGAAATTCAGATTTGCAACACGGTGGGGCCATGGTGCCACGATACTCTAAGATGGAATTTCCCACTTATGATGGGGTTGGAGATCCTTTAGGATGGTTAAAAAGATGCGAAATTTTTTTTGGCAATCAACGGACCAACGAAGAAGACAAAGTCGGCCTAGCTTCATTCCATCTTTTAGGAGAGGCACAATTATGGTTTGATCAAATCGAAGAAGAGGAGGCAAATCTGGATTGGGAACGCTTCAGAGAGTGTTGTCATATCAGGTTTGGGCCGCCTATGAGTAATAACCCCTTGGGGGAACTGGCAAACTTGAGACAAACTAGGACGTTAGAAGAATATCAACGCCAATTTCAATCACTACTCGCTAGGACTACTGATCTTAAACCTCGACAACAAGTAAACCTTTTTACTGCTTGATTGGTAGAGGAACTTAGAAACCTTGGAGTTGCAATGAATATGGCTCGAGCTTTGGAACTTAAACAAAAAGTCTCTTCCAAGATGTTATCTCAAACCAATCTAAACTGGTCAACTTTCCAAAACACTGACAACAATTCAATCATTCCAACAACTCAGAACATTGCAAAGGGAGGGGGACAAACAATAGAACCAACAGGGAACAACGGCAAAATAGGTTCTTCTGCACCATTTATTAAGAGATTGACATGGATAGAAATGGCGGAAAGAAGGGCTAAAGGGCTGTGTTATAATTGTGATGAGTCTTATTCCATGGGACACAAATGTAAAAGGTTATCTTGGATAGAAGTACCAGATGTTGAAGGCAAGCAAGATGATGATGGGATAGATGATTTTGGATAAGTTCTGAAGTTTATTTTGAATTTGAGCTTGAGGACAAGCTCAATTCCGAGAAGGGGAGTAATGATATGGACACTTTAATTGCATTAGGAGTTTTTAGTTTTATTTATTTATTTATTATATCATGCCTTTTTGAGTAACCATAGGTCGAAGCAAGAATTATTTCTCGTCTAGACCTGTGAGTAGATCCTACGCCAAGGCGCATATTAGGATGCTTTTCTGGTTCACTATCATATTAGAATACTGCATAACAAGTCTGTACATCATGTTGCAAATGTACTGGATGTTTTTAATTAACTGTTCGTTGTTGCATGCTACGGAAGATTAAATTTGTAGTCGTAACCCATAGTTGATATTTTCTCCCATGTATGCTTAATTACTGTAATATCACTGCACAATACCAAATATGCTCTGACCGTCTTTCTTTCATGCAGGTCACTCAGCTGTCCCCTTCGATACTAAAATCTGAAGGGGTACCTGTCTATCGATGTGTTCAGAATGCTGGAGAATTTGTTCTGACATTCCCTAGAGCATATCATGCAGGGTTCAACTGTGGTTTCAATTGTGCAGAGGCAGTAAATGTAGCTCCTGTTGACTGGTTACCACATGGACAGATTGCTATTGAGCTATACCGTGAACAGGGAAGGAAAACTTCCATCTCACATGATAAATTGTTGCTTGGAGCAGCAAGGGAAGCAGTCAAAGCCCACTGGGAGCTCAGTTTATTGAAGAAGCATACTTCTGATAACTTAAGGTGGAAAGGTGTATGTGGAAAAGATGGAATTTTAGCTAAAACTCTCAAGGTAAGTATTATATCCATTATTTGTCTTTGGGCTGATTTATTGTGTGGGACTTTATGAATTCTTGCTTAGTTCAGAATGTAAATGATCTAGATCTGAACTGTGTAAATTTCATTCTTAAGCTAGATTTTTGCATCAAACTCAAATTGAATGTTTGGTAAACTTTTTATGCGGTTTTGGAATAGTCCAATCTCTAGTAATCGTTGTTCCCAAATCTCTAAATATTTATTTGCATATATATGCATGTAGATAAATTCATGCGTGTATATTTCCATGTTTATTGTATACGTCCATTTAGACCCATGACCTATTATGCTGTATGTGTATATGTAAAATTCATTTTGTAGAAAATACGTATGAATTTATCCCTGGATTTGAATCTAGTATTCAATTGCAGAAATACACAAGTCATTTCTATATTGTTGATAACATAACCTGTATCTAGTAGTTAATTTAATTTCAGTCCAAATTCTGAAATAGAATTCATGTTTACCACGGTTTTGTAATATTTATTAACTTTTTAGCATATAAGCAATGCTTATATGACCTTGGGTTGATTTTGACCCGCTTTATATATTTTTATTGCCCACAGGCACGTGTTGAGATGGAACGTCTAAGCAGGGAATATTTTTGCAGTTCCTCTCATACTGCTAAAATGGAGAGCAATTTTGATGCTACCAGTGAGCGAGAATGCAGTATATGTTTTTTTGATTTGCACCTTTCTGCAGCAGGTTGTCATTGCTCCCCTGATAGATATGCATGCCTGAATCATGCAAAGCAGTTCTGCTCATGTGCTAGAGGTTCCAAAATTTTCCTATTTCGATATGATATAAATGAGTTAAATATCCTTGTTGAAGCAGTGGAAGGAAAACTAAGTGCAATATATAGGTGGGCAAGACTAGATCTTGGGCTGGCTCTGAGTTCATATGTAACCAAGGACAATATAGGTGGTAGGTTATCCCATGCATTGGAAGGAGTACATAAAGAAGTTCCTCAACCATCAGTAATTTCCTCCAGAGAATTACCAGGAGAAGATATGTCGAAAAAGAAACCCTTGATATTAGCTCAAATTTCTGCTCAGATGTTATTGCTACAAAGAAATAAACAATCAGAGGCTACTTTACCATCAAAAGATCCAAATTCTAAGTTGAAGAAAGGGGAATCCGTTCTTTCTGCTTTAAACTTGAGCATACCTGGAACCCAAACTGCCATGACAAGTGGAGTGAAGAAGCCTTCATCTCCAGCAGTCGTTAATACTATTCTTCTTAGTGATGATGAAGGTGATGAAATAGAGAAACCAGTTTCGGAAATACCAAAAGAACATTCTATCAAAGAGCATCCAGAAGCCTCAGTGAGGGTGGCACCATCTGGTGAAAAAGCAAGCACATGTAATTACAAGAATAAGGCTATCTTAACTACCCCTCTAACTGATGCTCCATTTACGAATCAAAAGGATGCCAATTCCCCTGATGTACAAAGAAATAATCATTCATCTCATTATTCGGAAGTGAAAGATGAGCATTCTGGAAATGGAATCACATTGCTAGGATCTAGTCGCCAGAATGATTTTTGCCATTTAGAATCTGCCACTGCAGAATCTGGTAGAAATGTTCAGGATTCTTCTAATACCATAGAGATGGATAATAACAAGAATAATCTGTTCACTGGTGAAAGCAGCCTTCAGCATCTGGTGCCTTGGGGAAGTGAAAAAGTTGACAAGGATAAGCATGAGAAGATGGGAGCCGTTGCCTCTGCAAATTTAGTTGACAACACAAGAACTAATGTAGGTGGGCCGTCTTGCTCTCAAAATAATGTTGACAGAAATGTCCGGCAGAAAGGTCCTCGCATTGCTAAGGTAGTGCGTAGGATCAACTGTAATGTTGAGCCTCTGGAATTTGGAGTTGTGCTCTCTGGGAAATTATGGTGTAACAGCCAGGCCATTTTCCCAAAAGGTTAGTTGCATTGGTGTTTACTAAGGCTGATGCATGTCAATATGCTAAGTATACTAGCTAGATGTATTCACTCGGTTATTCTAATCAATGCAGGATTTAAGAGCCGGGTTAGGTATATTAGTGTTTTAGATCCAACAAATATGGCATACTATGTCTCAGAAATTTTGGATGCGGAGAGGGATGGACCTCTGTTCATGGTAATTGAAAATTTTATGGTATCAATTATGTTTTTGTACCACTATCTTATTAATTGGACATTTTTATCTCTTACCTGAAAAAATGTTAAGTGTTTTTACTACATTTTTATCTCTTACCTGAAAATGTTGTTCTTACTCATATGCCTTCATGATTTTGGGAACTCATAGTAGACACGGACAGATTTATCTTCGTTCCTGAATTATTTGTCTCTGATGTTCATTGTGTTGATCTTTGCAGAGAGCAAGAAAGTAGCTTATGTATGCAATGTATCTTAATGATATTTGATTGTTAGGCAGAATTGACTGAATCTTGCCATCTGATCTATAGGAAACAAATCACTCCTCTTGTTCTCTAGCAGACTTGATTGTTTTAGATAATAGTATAATTTTCTAAACAAATACCATTTGGAGTGCTTGCTGTCATCTTTTCATCTGATGAATTTTAACTTCTATTTTAAAAGTTATCTTCCAACTTAGTTTTGAATTTCATCTTTGGTTAGAGCAAAGTGGGCAAATAATGACCAGAAATGTATTGTTCTTTAAGCATGCATGGCCTTAAATGTTGATTTGGTTTCAGGTATCTGTGGAGCACTGTCCCAGTGAAGTATTTGTTCATGTTTCAGCTGCCAGATGCTGGGAGATGGTGAGGGAGAAAGTTAATCAAGAGATAACGAAACAACATAGACTAGGAAGGACCAACCTCCCACCATTGCAGCCTCCTGGTAGCCTTGATGGGTTTGAGATGTTTGGTTTTTCTTCACCAGAAATTGTGCAGGTAAATTAGTTTTTACATTATTATATGAAAAATGTTGGTCAACTAGGTTATTTTAACTGTTTCTCCCCTCTCCCTTTATGCATTGACTATTATTAATGGCTTAACAGTTTGATTTTATGGTAAATGCTTAACTCTGACATTTGAAGTAAAGACTCATTTCTCGTATGGTTTAAACATAAACCAGGCCGTTGAGGCAATGGATCGCAATCGAGTTTGTATGGAGTATTGGGACTCTCGGCCTTACTCTCGGCCTCAAGTGCAGTTCCTACAACATTCTCATACCCCTAGTAATGGTGTCAACTTGCTTAGAACATCTGGGGAACAAAATAATGCAGGGGCTCCTCAGAACAAATGCCTGCCCAGTGAAGTTGACACACTACTAGGTTTATTCAAGAAGGCAAGCTCTGAAGAATTAAGCTCACTTTGTAGCATATTAAGTGACAAAAGGTCTCCCGAGGATGTAGACCGTGTGGCTCAACTCCTTAAGGAGGAGATTCGCAGTCGTCGACCTACATGATTGAAAATTTTTTTTTGGTGATTCGGATTCAAAATTCGAGTCGATATATCCCACATTTTTCGTCACTGTAAATATCAATATCCTGCCTTCACACTGCACGTACAGCCTCCATTCAACCCACCATTCTTTCAGGTAAGAAGAGTGATAAGAGTAGGTTATTTTCCGGTGGGATTTTTGCATACTGACTGATTTTTGTAGCATAAGAAAGAAAAATGCCTTCTGAAAGTTCAACTGGTCGATTTTCGAAACCATCTAATGTCATGTTGGCCTCCAATCTTCAGCGGCTACCACAATCTGCAATTCTGCATTTCCACTTAAAACCATTTTAATTTCACTTATTTTCATTAAAAAAAGGTTAAATATGGGCCAAAGGATCAGTCTGTATACAGTTCTGATATAAGGAAAAAATATAATTATTGTATTTCTCACTAAAGTTATTTTAGTTTTACATTAGATCATGTCTACCTTTTTTTCAAACCAATCTGCAGAATGTGTCACGGTCTGCCTAAGTAGGGCCATTCTTGGTGCTACAAGTCCGAAATGGTGTGCGTGCAAGAATGAGTTGGGGGGCTGCCGGAATGTTTCGGGATACCCCAGAAGTGTTGACCTAGTCAATTGAGGTGAGAGGCTAAGTTGCATGAGGATCAAACACCTTACCAAATCCTTTTTAAACGTTTCCTGGTCTTTTGTTTCTCTCACTCCTCTTTTCTTGTTTCATTCTTTCGTTCTCTTTTCAACTCCTTGCAATTGTAGCGTCTTTCTAACATATTCTTCTATAGAAATCACAACCTACCGATGCACGTAGACTCTGTAATATCCCAAATTTTCAATACAACATTTGGTATCGTTGAAAATAAGTTAGCTAAAAGAGAGATCAAGGAATTAATTTCATATTTGAGATGGAAAGAGTTGCAATTTTGTCAAATTGAGAAAATGCGAATTAATAATGATTATTTGACATGGGAACGATATGGAATATGTAGTGATAGGATGAGGATCACATTTGAACTAAATTGGATAAGATTTGAAAGTAAAAGGATCAAATAATAATTTTACCGTGAAGAGAAAATAAGTTTAATTTTTATTATTGTGGACTTATGTTAAAGAATAATTATGGTTTATGAAGTTTGGATATATTACGTATTAAATTTAATGTCAACAAAAAGTGGTAAGAAACTGTTGAAGTGTAAAATTTTCGTATAAGGGTATTTTAGTTATTTCACATTAGATTTATGTTTTAGAAATATTTTAAGTGGAGATATTATATGGTTGGGATCAAATTTGTGCCATTGGATGTGTTGATAACATGGTGAGTAAATGTGGATTACACAAATTTTATTTGGACTCTGACCAACTTTGACTTGAATTATTTTTAGGGTTAAAAAAAAAATCCTTTCGCCTCTACAAGTTGACCTCCTCTCTTGTGAAATGGAAAATTTCCCTTCTCTTTTTCTTGCTTTTTCTCAAAATCAAGTTAATTTTCAACACCCAAATTTTGATTTCTGGTTAAAGTCACTTAGAAAATCACTTCCTAAACTCATTTCCACTGTATCTTTTTCATCCAAGTTCAATGTTTCATGAATTTAATGAGAGAAAATTGAAAATAGTGAAAAGAAACTTCAAATAAGATAAGAAATTATGTTTCTATCATTCCTACTTTCTACATTTGGGATTTTTGTTGTCAGAAAGCTAATAAGCTTGAGTATTGATATTTTGTTGTATTTTTTAATTTTTGAGAAAAAAATTCATAAATATAAAGATAATACATTTCAACGCACTTGAATTCATATATTCCTATATTGGTAACAATGCCCATGCTAATCGAGCTAAGAATCAATCGACACTAACTTTATCTTTGATACCATAAATATATGTTTGGATAAATTGTGAAATGAATGATTAAAAGTATTATGTGTGCTAATATATGATAAAGTCTGTCTTGATATGTTAAGAAAATTTGAAAGAAACTAATAATATTAATGAAATTTTTCCTTTTTTTTAATGGTAGTGAGTTCTATCTTGAAACATATAAAAATGAAATTGTGATATATTTTGAGAATTTAAGTGTTATAACATGATTCTTGCTTGGAATAAAAATATAGTTAATATGTTATAAAAAAGTAAATAGTCATAATGTGAAATTGAAACTAGGCTAAGAGAAAGAGTGATATGATAGGGCAAAGATTAATATGAGATATGAAATTGATAAGGTAATGAAATTGCTTAATAAGCATTGGTATTCAAAATTATATGAGATAATTGTCTAATAAAGTGCGTTATGGTGACATTGTCACCTAATGATCAAATGAGAATGTGAATTAAGAAATAGGAATAACTTGAGTCATGAGATAATTTGTTAAGTGCACATGTAAACACATGAAGCCATATATGATGATATAGGTTACTTAGGTGACAATGTGATAATGTGGATGAGTATGAGTGACATTTAGGTGTAAACAAACATCAAAATGTGATATGTGTGAAATATAAGCTCTATTGGGTGATTTGGAAACCATGAAAACATATTATGTTATGCAAGTATATGAACTATATCAAATTGATTAATAAGATGAAATGCTTTTATGAGCTTGATACACTAGCAAGGATTCAATAGGCATGTCCTAAGAATTGGATGCTCACTTATATGGGCATGTGCGGAAGGGAGTTTTGATACAGTGCCTTATGGCATAGCACATTTGTGCTCTTGATATGTTTGGAGGGTATGCAATTCCTATCTATATCTTGTGTGTTTGGCTAGGGCACCTTGGGTGCATTATCTTTGGTGTGTTTTGGACAAAATTTTGTATATTCGAGTCTACATTACTAAAGCTACAAAATGCTATGAAATCGAATTTGATAATAAATCAATTTGGAATGCAATAAATAAGTAATGAACTTAGTCCACAATAAGTTTGTTGGAAAAAAATAAATTTTTGGAAGTTTTGAGACATATTCTCGATTAGTAAAGGTGAAGATTTGAATCATAAAAGTATGTTTTTATATTCTACCCCATGAGGCTTTTACAATGGTATATTATATGCTCAAAATGGTTGAGTGATGAATGAGAAATTGATGCTCAAAGTAAGCCACTTGTAAATTATGTCGAGGAAAACGGATAGCTTACTCCTACATTGATTAGATATCAAGAGTGGAATATGTTTATATATATGAACCAACTTGGTAATTATTGAATGATTAAGTTAATGTTATCCTTTGCGTGTAAGGAGGTGCAAATCCAAACCTATTAGGTTTGGGGCACACTCTTGGTCCAAGATCTTCTATGCTTGTAGATAATTAAGCCCAATAAGTAATTTTATTTTTTCCTTTAATTCAAGACGTTTAGTCTGTCATTAACGTGTGTGCAACAAAGTTTAGTCTGCAAACTTGTAAATCAAACTAATCTACTCAAAATATGAAGTGAAAACTTGACTAAGAGGCATAAATTTGAATATTAGTTGAATGCATATGAGAAATATGAGTTGTAACCAAGTTGGTAAATGTTAAAGCAAATTGGTTATGGATAAAAGATTTGCCTAAAGAATATATATAAGGTGATCAGTTTGATAAAGATTAAGTGACTTAGCAAACGTGTGAGACAATTCGATATTTGGTTTAAAGTAGGCATGTATGTTGATATATGTGAGAATAACATGTGAGATAAGAAATATTTTTTAAGTAGCCCTTGGCTTAATAAGAAAGAAAATCAAATTTTGATGTGTTAAGCTTTATTGTAATGCTTCTAAAACCACTATATAGGTGATGCTATATTGAGAATATGCATAGTAGATTTTCTTGGTAAATAAAATATGATATATTAGTGATAGTAGAGAAGAGTATTGGATACCAAATAAATTTGAAATAAGTGGTGTATCATGAGATGTTAATCTGAGTATAGACTAAATTGTAAAGTTATGGAAGTGAAGGGGTCAATTGTAAAATTTAAAAGATGTTGGATTAAATTGAAATGCTAGGAAAAAATGGACTAAAGTTGGAATTTTACCAAAAGTGAGAAATGACTCAAAAGTGAAAATAAAAGATTATAAAGGGAAAAATAATCATTTTTCAAGTGAATTTATATTTAGTAAAATTACCAAAATACCATTAGACATGTGTATTGAATTTGAGCCATTGGATTTATTTAATGAAGTGGGAATTAATGTAAACCTTTGGATTAAAGATAATTATGTACTTATATTATTTATTAAATTATGAATTTTTGAAAAAATATTAGCCATTTAATTTTAAGTGAGATGAAATGGTAACCCTTGGATGGAAATTATTATATTTAAGATATTTTATTCTTTTTATTATTTTATATTATATAATTATAAAAAGAAAAATGAATAATTTTCTTTACACTGTTCCTTATACAAATGTGTAAGCTAGGAGATAAAGAAATAAATTTTTATTTTCTTACAATTTGGTCCTTCTCCATCCAATTTCATATTCTCCTCTCAAAACCTTTGATTTTTAAGTCAATTTTCAAGTGAAATCGAGTCTCCAAAAACATCAAGAATTTTGTTTTCATAATGGAATTCATGAGTTCATAGGTGCAAGTGAGAGAAAGTTAAGAAAGTGAGAGAATTCAAGGTGAAAAGGTAAGAATTCAAGTGTTCTCTTGTGAAGTTTCTGTTTTGATGAGTTTAGAAACAAGAGATAGTGATTTCTAGTATAGATTTTGATTATATTCATGGTGTGTTCATGAATAGAAAAAGAAAAAAAATGATGGAAGTGTTGTAAACAAAG
The DNA here is from genome assembly GCF_007990345.1 of Gossypium hirsutum. NCBI lineage: Eukaryota > Viridiplantae > Streptophyta > Magnoliopsida > Malvales > Malvaceae > Gossypium > Gossypium hirsutum. Next base: position 106,828,721 of record NC_053434.1, read on the forward strand.
GAAAGGAAGTGACAAGGGGTGAAAAGAAAAAAAGTGAAGCAAAGGGAGTGAAATCTACCAAAAAATAGGTAAGTACCCCTATGAAATCTATTTACTTTAAAATGGACTAAATTGAAATATGGTATAAATTAAGTAATGTGAATGTGAATTTAATTTAAAATAATACTAGTGTGAAAGAATTAATGAGAAATGATATTTAGAAATTATAAGAGTTTAAAGTGAGTTAATTGATTTATTATGTGAAAGTGAAAATACGTTCTTGATCGTGTACTTGATATGTTAGAAAGTGAGACTAATTTGAATAATATTCAAAAAAGTAGTGAAAAGTGTAAATAAGTGATCTTGAGCTAGAAATTATTATGTGATAAGTGAATTAATTAACAAGTAACAAAATTAGTAAAGTGAAAGATAGTAAGTGACATTAAAAGTTAAAGTATGAACAAGTGCTATCACAAGTACTCATAAGTGATTTTTTATGAAATAACTATAAAGAAAACAAGAAGTGAAAGTTAGTAATTAAGTGATCAGGAAAGTGAATATGATAAGTGATATATAAAGTTAGTGAAAGAATATTTAATAAGTGGATTAAGTGATAATTGATGTTAATTATTCGTGTAAAAGTATATACTTGAATATGACATGTAAACATAAGAAATAAAATTAACGTGTATAAGTGAATAAGAAAGTATAAAGGCCGTAATAAACAAGGTAGAACTGGTAGGATATAATTGATATGTCATATGAATTCCATCTACCGCGCTCATGCTTAGCACTTATGTGCTCGCGTTTCTAGCACTTTTGTGCTCGTGTTGTTCTGCGTATCCTTCTTGGTTCTCCATCATTTACTAAGGAGTACATGAAGTAAAGGCTAATCGAAGAAAGTGCTAAGTGAAGTAAGTTTTAAGTGAAGAATTTATACTTGAGACATGTTACATTAATAAAATATTTGATATACTATAGTAAAGTGATTATAGCAAGGCATAAATGAACTAGTGTAAATAAATGAAATTTATGTTAATACTAAGATAAGTAAAGAAATCATGCGAGTACTTATTAAGCTTTCATGAAGTGTTCGAGTGTGCTGTTTTCAAACGTGTAGATTGCACAAAGTGATCGAGTACAAAGTGTTCGAGTGTGGTTTGCCAAATCACATTTCCTCAACAAGGTAAGGAAAATGAAGTATGAATTGCAACTTATGGACATTAGTGCGACATGCATATAGATATTCTTTTGGTATGGAGGTATTAAATAGATAGTGAAATGTCATAAGGACGAGTTGTGTTTAAGTGGATAAGTTTTGAATCTTATGAAGCATATTACTTGATGATTGAAACTAGATGAATATGTGGTGTTTTGAATGATATTTTGAGGTATTTTAAGCTTTAAGAATGATTGAGAATAATTGGGGTTGATTGGAGTATGAATTGGTATGTTTTAAAGTGTCTTTAAGCTTGATTTTGACTCCACTATTTCCAAGACTCGATACTTACAAACTTCGAACCTAAAAATCTATAGTAATAGGCTCCAGTATTGATATTTCTTGATGCCTTGCTTCAAGAAAATGCTATTTTCTAGGCCTCCTGAAAGGTCTCCGAATGACTCTGGAATGCTCCCACTTCATAGTAGGACCCTCGAGAATGGTTTTAAGTGTCGTATAAGACCCGAATAAAGCCCAAAACATGTGTGAAAGTTGAGAAGTGTTATAGGCAGTCAAATGTGACATCTCTTGCTCAAGTTACAAATTAGACTCAAGTAAGGGGTGTTATATTTTTTATATGTGAATAAATCTAAAATTTATTGATGGAAATGTGTATAGCTTGAAAACAAAATTAAGATTGATATGGTATAAATTAGAACACATTAAATGATTAATAAGTGCTAGTTATGCAAGTGACCTTAATAAGTGAAATGAACTCGTGTATGGTAGCTTACTTGAGTGTTGAGTCCTAATGTGAAATTAGTTATGAGAATGACATAATTGGGCCCAACCTTATGGTTATAAAAGATTCAACACAATTATGTATAAGGGAGGATAAGAAATCCTTGTGTATTTACTAAGCTCTTCGAGCTTATAGCATTAGTTGTTTAAATGTGTAGGTAAAAGAAAAAAATTGGGAGGCTCAAGACCTAATGCGTCCCGAAATTTATTAAAAATTTGATTAAGGTAAGTGCACCTATTAATTAATAATATAGCTACAGTGAGCAAATATATTTTTTCCACGAAGAGTAAAAGTACTAATAATTATCGTCTTTCTATTATTTAACCAAATAAATTGAGTGATTGATTAAAAACTAAAATTAACTAAACTAATTAACTATCAAACATGACAAAGAATAAATCAGGAAATAAATGATTAACAACCAAGAAGAAAAACAATACTCAGGAAATAATTCACCTAGATTTCATCTGTCGCTATAATCTAAATTACGCAATTTCTTTACTTAGTAAATTGATTTGTAGAAATTCCTAAATTATACAAATATCTCTTTTGAGAGTAAGAGCATCTGACTCTAAGTTAATTAATTAAAATTTCTTTCTAATTAAAACCTCTATTATCGCATTAACTCGTGCTATGGTTTCCCTTATTAGATTTGACTCTAATCCGATAGATTTATGTAGTCCTATTTTTATAAGATTTCATGCAATTTCACCCAATTACGCAAGATTTACTCCTGAACAGGGTCTATTCCTCCTCTGATTTAAGCATATCAAACATGGATCAATAGTCTAGAAATATTAAACCAAGAATTAAGCACACATAATTGAGAATACGAAACTAAGTATTTATTGCGTAAAATAAAAATCAAATGACAGAATCCATCGCAAGGTTCATCTCCCTAGGTATTTAGAAAATTAGTTCATGCTTGAAAATAAAAACATCCAAGATACAGTATAACCAAAAAAAATAAAGAAACTTATGATAATCTCCTAAGAAATCAAATGAGGATCTTTAATCTTGATGAAAATCTACTTCAGAATTGATTTCAATGTTGTTTTTCTAGTTGTTTTCTAGAATATTCTATGACGACTCCCTCCTGTCTTTTTATTTTTGTCATACATACATATTATAATGCCCGAAAAACCTATAAATCACGTTTTCTTGCTGTTTAGTGTGTAAATCCGCACAATTGACACGTCCTACCACATGACCGTGTGGTAGCCTATGTGGGCCACACGGCCATGTGGAATGGGTCAACTCATGTGGCTCCTGTATCTAGCTTCGATTTTTTTATTTTTGCTTATTTTTTGCTCATTTTGCTCCCAAATGCTCTGTTAAGCATAAAAACATGAACTTAAAGTATTAGGAGCATAAAATTCACAATTAACAACGAATAATCACCTAAAAATAAATTAAGAATTATGTTTAAATATGTTATTTTTAGCACTTATCAAGACCGTATCTTTGGAGGATTGCATCACGGGCATGGTTTAAAGGTTGTATAGTAGTGAATTTATATTTGCTTATTTGCATTTTGTCACGTATATAAAGGCTTAGGCTAGTTTGAGTATTTACGAGTATATTAGCTTGTGTAATCATGTGTGATTTGAAACTATTTGATATTTTAAGTTAGCTTTTTACTCCTAAATTTGATTTGGACATGTGTGTGACTTGAATTTGTGTTTGAATAGATTTTGATTCGGTTTTTAGATGATTTAAAACTCATAGATACCTATAATGATATTTGGGGATAATTTTATGTGTTTTGAAGCCAATTTAGCTTCTGGGGACTCGTGTATCGAAACATGAATTGGTTGTATCAGTACAACACCAGCCAATAGCTAAAAAGTTAAAGTAACAAGGGCTTGTATAGGATGTACGGATACATCTCCTCCTGATACTATGAAAACACTGCTTAGGCCATGTTAAGCCCTCAAAAACTTGTTTAAGGCCCCAAACAACTCCAATCATTTACGAATTGAACCTAAATGACATTAGCATGTTTCCTAAGTCCAGTAATTGATTTAAACTTGAATCATTATTTTTTTTCCTAATTTTTTTAAAATTTTATATTCTCAAATTTTTAACTGCCATATTTTAAATTTTTGTTTTGATAACATCTCCTATCCGTACCTATCCACAGGATGAATAAGGGGTGTTATAGAATCTGCTACGTCTATATACTGCGTGCTACAAGCGGAGTGATAGTGTATATTTCGTTTAGCATGTCGGTGGGACCATCGGCTAACCTGATTCTAGCTTTGAAAATAATGTTCCCCTCCGATGGTGTTTTAGCCATTCATGAACAATGCAACTAGCAACACAAACCCTAACTTAATAGACGAGGCTACTACAGCTGCATTCATGGCCCATGCCCATGCCTGGGCACGACAAAGTTGCTGCCCTTGTTCTTGAATACAGGATATGGCCAACAATTTTTGTTTCTTTTTCTTGGATTTAATAGTGATTTCATTTGTTCTGTTGTTTACCAATTTCTTTTCTTGATATTAATCGTTGGATGATTTTTGTTCTTTTATTAAAATGGATTAATAAGGTAAATTCCATTTGATATTTTTGGTCATTCTACTTTTACTTTTGTTAATTTCATTGAAGAAGTAAATTAGTTGATTTTTTTAAAAACAATATATGATTCATTTTGATTTTTTTATTAGATAAATATTATATTTTTAATAGCGTTACTAACACGACTTGAATTTTTAAATTTAAAAACTATAGGACCTAAAATCTTGAATTTGACATTTCTAGCCTTTTGGTTTTAAGATTATATAGCATTGGTCAAATTTTTAATTTTAGTCTCTATATGACGCTCAAATTTAACATTTAATTTCTGACATAATTTGGTAAACCATCTTTTTACAATACCATTAGATAATTTAAATACTTTATTTTAGTTAAAATACTAACATAATTTCTAAATTATTAACACCTAGACTTGTTCATGGGCGCTCATCCGAAAAGTTGAAGGGTTTAGACAAAAATATAGGCTTAAAAAATGAGATAGGGCAAAAACTAAGACTTGTTTAAAAAATGGACGGGGTCTCGACAAAGATTTTTTGACCCTGGCCTAGCTTGAATTTGCAAAAAGAAATTTTTTGTTGTTGTTTTCTTGCTTGCTGTTTTCTTGTTGTTTTATCATTATTTTGTTATCATTTCACTATTATCTTGCTATTATTTTATTTTTATTGTTTGGATATATATAGTATACTTCTTATTTTATTGTTAATTTTGCTATAAATATTTTTTTAATTTATTTTCAATTTGTTAAGAAATATTTATTTTTATGTTTTTAGTGTTTTTGATGTACTATATATTTTTCAAAAATTATATAAAAAAATAATATAAAAAATTAATATGAGCGGGCTACACCGAGCCTAGATTTTAGTATTTTTATCTGAGCTAAACTTAGGTAAAATTTTAAACTCGTTTTTACAGACCAGGCCGAACTCAAACCTATCAAATGAGCCTAAAAATTTGTTAAGGCTTGACCTAATCTATAGACAAATCTAATAGTATTGTTTTGCAATATATTTTTTATTACATACCTACTAAAATTATTAATAATTAACCGAAGCCAAGTATTAGTAGAGTGTAAATGTAGGCCACGGGCAGAAGGCGAGTGGCGGCAAACGCTAAATGTAAGGCCTTGTAGAAAAAACAAAAACCCTAGTAGAAAATGGTCATCATATAATTCAAAGAAAGAAGAGTCAGATTTTAAATCGTACCATGTATGATGGCCTTTCTGAAAACTAATAAGCAGAGCTACCTATTTTAGAATCACAGAGAGTGACTGCTCAACTGCTTCTCCATACCATTGAGGTTGTTGCCTCATAGTCATGCTTCCCAAAAATATTTATAATTTTTTTATCATAATGTATATAATCAAAATAATAACCATAAGAGGTGTGAAGAGGTGAAATGAATGTCAAAATCTGAACCTCAAATGATAGTGATAGTGGTGGTGAAGGGGGGCCGGCCGTGTAATGGGGGGCAGCAAACATTGAAAAAGCAGCAGTTCAATTCACCCATTCCAAAACCATCAATTCCTTCATTACATCCACCCCCCACATTGACAATAACACACAAGCAAACAAATCAACACACAGCTTCCACCCACTACAATAAAATAAAATAAAAACACAAATAGTTTAGGGTTTTGTAATAAATTTTATAATGATTATGGTGTAAAATATAATAATAATAATAGATTTTCTAAATGTTTTCAACTTAAATATTTCAAATTTTACAGAAATACCATTCAACATATTCAAACTAATAAAATTAGTACATAACTGGAAGACCTCAAAGTTTTAAGGTTTTATTAGGCAAAAAAGTAAAAAATCGGATCTCTTATATAACAATATTTGTCCACATCAATTTCATTTCTGTATAGAGATATATTAATTATTCTTTAAAGAATATATTAATTATTTAAATTTGAATTTCTGTATTTACATCATTATATCCCCTACAATAATTGCTGTTAGTCTAATTGTATTTTGACAGATTGCAATTTTTATTTAAAAATTATATATTGATAATTAATATTGTCCATATTTTTTTGTTAAAATTTATTAATTTAACGTATTAATTAGATTTTCCTTATATAATGTGATATATGATTGACGAAAAATAAATATGTTCTAATGTGAACTATCAACGATGATAATGATTGAAAAATAATTTTAAAATCGACATGTGGGCTGAATTTTTAACTTTTAATCAAATTCTATAAAAATACAAGACTAATAACGTAATTATATTTTAATCAATACTAGGAGTAGAGGCAGATTTAGGGGAGCTGATAAGGGTCTTGGCCCCCTAAAATGGAAAATTTTTTATTTTGACCCTTACAATTTTTAAAAATTTTATTTAATCCTTTAAAAATTATAAAGATATAGACAATTTAATTTTAGCCCCTCCGAAAGGTTATTGTAGTATAAGATCTAAGGCAATTTAGTTCTTCAAATAAATAGAGCAATTTAATCTATTAGTATTTTCATTAATAAATTATTAAATTAAGAATAAATTTTTTAATTTCAAATTAAAGAGGATAGTTTAGTCCCTATTTTTCTTTTCCGTTTCCGCAGGGACCGGAAGATTGGATCTAGCCGTAAGAGAATGCTTGGCTGATAAATAATTCATTTCTTTAAAATTAAAAAAAAAAGATAATTGATTACAACATTAACTATTTAAATCGATTGTGAAAAGAAAAAGAAAAACATAGTTTTGGAAAACATCTTCAGTTGTCCATCTTCAATTAGTTTAATTTTAAAAATAAAAAAATATAAAATTATATAATATTTTAAAAAATTAATAAATATTTCCAAAATCTTGAAAAATTAAAAAAATTAAAAATTCTTTTTAAAAATTTTAATTTTTTTAAATTAAAATTTTATTTTTTCTTTTGAATTTTTATAAGAAATTTTTTAGAATTAATTAAGTAAAATTTTGAGTATATTATAAATTATGTGAATATATATTTTTTAAAATTCAACCAATTGTGAATTTGCGCCTAACCATGGTTTTTTTTTCATTTGTATTTATCTTCCTTTATTTAGAAAAAAATTCAACCTTTTATTTTTATAATTAGACACTTACCAACCTTAACCCAACTTGTAAAATCTAGAAACTTATATATCAAATATTTTTCATGGTGATTCAACCTAAAAAATAAAATCTTGTTTTACAAAGAATTTAAAATCAATTTTATATAAAAATAAATGAATCTCTTTCCATTGTTAAAATCTAAAAATTCTTTTTATCTTTTATTTTTTTTCAACAATCGAAACTTTTCTCTCACTTTTTTTTTATCTCTAGGACACTCTCTTTAGAACTTTTTACAAGAAAAGTGATCAATATTTCAATACTTTCTAGTTAGTCCCCTAATTTGATAATAACTCTTCTTTTCTTTTTAAGCTTTATTGATTAATCTTTAGAAAATTAGAATTGTGGTTAACATCTAGAAAATTAGGATTGTGATTTTTTTTTGACATAGGATTTTTTTATTGCAAAACTTATTTTTTTATTTTTAAATGAGTTTGAGGTATTAATTTTATTCCTAACATCTTAATTGTCTAATTAATCTAAATCATTGAATAAATTAGGATTGATTGTATTTATAATCTTGAATTTCATGAATATTGATTGAAAGTTTAAAACCAACACATTGCATTCTCATGCTACCAAAAAGCTTAACTGATTTTTATTTTTGTGAAAGAAAATTACTAGTTATATGTTGCTTTGTGAAAACCTGTGTTTAAAACTTAGATTTATTTGTTCTAAATGTTTAATATGAGTGAAAAATATTTTAAAAGAAGGTTTACTAGTAGAGTATTTTCTAAAAGAAATGCTTAGATTTATTTGTTCAAAATGTTGACTTACGTTAATTTTGCTAGTTGCTACAATAAGTGTGGAGATCATATCTTTTGCAATGAAAATTGTAAAAAAATCATTTCGAAGAATCAAATTGGAGATTAATGGATGAATGATTGTTTGATTACATATGTTTAGAAAAATATTTTTATTAACATTGACAAGAAAACAATTCAAAAGTTTCAACACAAGACAAAACATTGTGGACAATTATAAATTAAGTTACGCGCTATTTAAATTTATTTGAAGTAACTTTTCTTCTAGTCACTATTTTAATAGCTCTACAATAGTTTTACTTTAACCAAATACATCAATGATTAGTATTATGCATTAGTTTATATGACTTTTATGAATATTTTAATTTTGAAAAAAAATTAAACTCAAAATCCAAATTTCCTGACTTCGCCCTTACTATCATCAATTATTCTTATTTGCTCAATTTCTTATTATATATGGACTAAATTATACTCTATTTATTTGAGAGGAATTAATTTGCCTGTACATAGGCCTCTTGAGAATTTAGTAGATTAATAAATTAGAATTTAGAATTACATAAAGTTCAACAAAAAATTTGTAAAATCGTACTTATAATTAGACTTATTTATGGGTTAAATAGTTCGTTTGGTCTAATTAACTTGGCTTGAACTAAACTTGAATAGAGATTCTTTTTCTACCTTGTGCAACCCAAATTTAAATTGAATAATTTTAAAATATTTTATTTAAATTTAATTATATAAAAATATAAATATTAGTATAAAATATATTTTTAAATAGTAAAATAAATTATTTAAACAAATTGGGCCAAATCAAACTTTAACTCTAACCTAAATTTTTTTCTAAATTCATATTGCAATAGTTGTACAACCCGTCAACACCTTTACTTATGATAAGTGATTGATTTGTACATAATTATTATCTTTTTGATACAAGTGAACAATAATATCACAATGAGGAAGGGGAAAATGGTATAGAAACATAGGGATTTAACCTTAGACTTAAAACCCACACAAGTTTACCATTGAATCGGTAGTATGATTGGCTACTTGTATATAATTATTGAACATAATTGGATTCTAGAATAGTTCTAGAGAGGATTCATAAATGATAGGATTGAAGTCGATATATATATTCATAAAAAAAACAATCACTCTTTAAGAAAATATATAATGATAAATTTAGCCCTTTAAGCTTTACTTAGTAGAGTAGAAAGAAAATTCTAAGGATAGAAAATTGAAGGGAAACTAGAATGATAGAAAACATAATTATTTTTCCCATAAATGTGCTTGGTAGAAAAGATGGAAGAATGAAAAGGAAGTTACTTTTTATCGAAAAATAATTTTTAATCCTTTCCTAACTAAATTCATACGAATTAAATCAATCAAAAATTTAAATATAACAAATTATTTAATTTAGTATAAATAAAGAAAGGACAACAACTTCTTATTCTCTGGAAGATCGTTTTGTTAACGTTTCCCTTGGATTATATATATATATACATTTTTGCCCTATCAACACCAATAATGCACCTCAAGTGCTAACTTTGTAAAAAGTAATTGGATAAATTATAAAAATAGTCACTCAATTATTAGTATATTTCTATTCTAGTTATCTAGGTTTAAAAATTTCTATTTTAGTCATTAACGTTATCAAAATTTAATATTTTAGTCAATCACTAATGGTGGCCTTTTTTTGCCATAATAATAAATTTAGCCCTCCAATGTTTACAAATTCTATCAATTTAGCCCCAAATCTAAAAAGTCAATAAATTTAGCTCTCAATTTTACACATTTTATCAATTTAGTCTCGATTCTTAAAAATTTAAAATTTAAAAAAACTTTAAACAATAAAAAATTATTCAAAAGTTCATTTTTCGATAAAAATACATAAAAATATTTATAAATAAATGAATATATATTTTCCTCATTTCTAACATGAAACTTATTTATTATAATAATCTTATAAATAAAATAATTTAAGGAAAAAAAACCATGAAGAAGACTCACACATCTTCAGCTTTTTCCTTTTTTCAACATTAAGAATCACCATGTCAAAAACTGCAGTCTAAGGTCGAAAATGGTGAGAATCGATGTCTTTAGGTTATTTCCAAAAACAAGTTTGTTGCGCTTAAGATTGGGCCTGAGGATGAGCATAATTGGGGATGTATAGGTGATGATAAGGTTTTGGAGATCTAGTATGTGGAAGATCATGCAGCAACTCCACAACCAAATTCCCAGTTTGGTTGTGTGATGATGGAGGATGTCAAAATCGAGGAATTTAGAGTAAAGGTTTTTGGTGCCAGTGTTTGTGGCGAAGGTGGTACTTAACACTCGACAAATTTGACAAGGACTAAAGAACAATGTTATTATTTATGAAATAAACTAACAAAAGGAAAATGTTTGAATTTGGTTTAAGTCTTGTTTTGGGGTTTTATAAAAAAGCATTTTTATTTATAAAAGTATAATTTTAATAAATAAATTTCATGTCAAAGAAAAGAAAAATGAGTATTCATTTATTTATTATTTTGCACATACCCTTATATAATCTTATGTGTTTTATCAAAAATTGAAATTTCAAATATTTTTTTTATTTTTTAAAGTTCGTTCAATTTTGAATTTTGAAATTTTAAGAAGTAAAACTAAATTGACAAGATGTGTAAAGTTGAGGGTTGAATTTGTTGAATTTTTAAAAATTATGACTCAATTGATAGAATTTATGAACATTAGAGGGATAAATTTATTGTTATGCCAATAAAAAGGTCACCATTAGTAATTTAACAAAAGAGTAACAAAGATATTAAGTTTTGATAATATTATTATCAAAACAAAAACAAACTAATAGTTCCATGATTATTTTTTATAACTTACCTAAAAAAAATTAAGATATTTGACAAGTATCAATTAACTTCAAATAACTTACCCATAATATGGTCGTATTTTTTTTAAAAAAAGATGGATACATATAATATTGTGGTATGATTTAAACATAAAATTACTATTATAAATAGGAGGAATTACATAGAAGTAAGGGAGAATGAAAATCACCTCATTTTTCTCCCACCTGCATTTGTTGATGTTATTACATGCACATACAAAGAGAAAACTAAAGAGAGAGTCTATTATGAAATCAAATGATATAATATTGTTTTGAAAAAACAAGGAGGGACTTCATAATTTAATATTTTATGTATTGCATGGGGATCAGTCCAAAATTATATAAAAATCAATCACATCCACTCTTTCTTTAAATTATATTACATGCTACTAATTTTATTTCAAATTAATAATATTTTTTTTTGAAAACCTAATCTATAATGAATTGAAATAAGGGGGAAAAAATTTCTTCCTTCATAAATGGCAAAAGTAGGCGACGCCCAAAGAAGGAAAGATGAAAATTTATAATAATAATAAACGAAAAACAATACCTCGTACGGACGCATTTTGGGTACATCGGAGGGTGAATATGAGGCCATGTGGGAAAAATCAAGTGGACCACGGTGCACGAGGCAGAAACTGCTGTCGTGGGGGGAAAGATCGCCTATTTCTAGACAAGCAGTACAAATGTCCACGTGGGAGCACGAGGCTGGTAGGGTCCACCTGATTGATGCACGTGTCAACTGCTTTGCTCCTTCACCGTAGATTGCGGGGATCTTTTCTTAGTACGGATTTTTTGGTTTATATATGGGACTGTGCCTTTTGCTTCCCCAAAGAAGCCTTTGTAAATGTTACTATTTTTCTAAGAAAAAAAATTATAAAAGTAGTATCTTTTGTGATTACATTTTAATCATTTATATTTGAAATATTACGTTTTAGTTATTTACATTATCTTTTTGTTATAAAGTAGTTATTTTGCCGTTAAGCTCTATTACCTCCCTAACGATAATTTCACATGATAGTCCAAATGAGTTTTAAATGTCAACTTGAACTGAAAGTTTTTAAATTAATTACAAGTTGAACTGAAAAAAAAAAACAGATCGTCTCCTTTTTTTTTTAGTTTTCTTTTTCAACTATTTTCATCCCAGTTGGACATCTAAGTTACCATTTAAAGCTCATTTGAACTACCACATAGGATTGCTGTTAAGGAGGTAATGAAACTTAAAGACAGAGTGACTGCTTTGTAACAAGACGATAATTTAAACGATTAAAACATAACATTTCAAACAAAATTAACTAAAATGTGATCTAAAGCAAATAAAATTGATTATTTTTATAATTTACCCAAAAAAAATTATAAATAGGACCAAGATTATTTTCTTTTGTGCTACATGTTAATTAATATTAATATTTTATTTTTAATTAATTTAATAAATTATTATTATTATTTAAATAAAGTAGATCACAACATGAAAGTAAAAAGAAGGGTTATCAATTTTGAAATCCTTGTATCGTTTCTAGAGGTTATCGCATGCATGAAGAAGAGAGATTAACCAAAAACTCAAGGAATTGTTTTTAATGCATTTTTTAATATAAACTTATATACAGATGGTAAATCATGTGATGCCATCAATTAGTTAAATTTTAATTTATGTATTAGTTTTTGATCAAGTGATTAATTGATTGCCAATAAAAGTGTTCCTATGAGACATTCACGTGTAAAAAGCAGTGTCTAAATTTCCCATTAAACAACAATATGGGCAGACTTGAAACTTGTTTAGGACAAATAACATTAACTATAAGGCAAGCATATGTATAAGTTCTGCATGTTATGGCTTGGGATACGTCAAGCTTGAATTAGTCAACGAAAACCCTTAATTATGTTGACCCAAGTAATATTTTTCACGTGCAATTATACCTTCTCCATCTATAGGAAGAATTTAACTATATATTATATGGCACAATTTAAAGCTTACGTCAACCGGACATTCTTGCAGGACTTTTGGCTGATAAAGTTGAATCCAGAGACAATTTTAAGACTCGGGGTGGGGGGTGAGAATTATAGAAAACGTTTTACATGAATATCTAGCAAGACATGAGAAATATTTAGAACCACTGTATAATAATATATAGCTTTCCAACCCTTGAAGCTAAAGACTTGGAAATTTTACTTAGGTTTATAATTTTTTAATTATTAGTCCTCAACATTAAGCGCATCAAATATAAATCCATATATCATTCAAGCTTAGCCAAAAAGAAAATTATCTTTCATGATACACATTTGTTGAACAAAAAAAAAAACATGATACACACATATGGTTCAATATGTAGGGCACATTATTACATCCCATTTTGAGCTTAAGATTTCTCTAATCACTGAAATTTACAAAGAAACTTGCAAAATAGCCTCTTCATAATTCTATCTATAAAGCTGTAATGGTTGAATATTGGGCCATTTTTAACATCATATACCATAAATAGTTATTACATACTGAGAGGAACTAATAACATAACTTTTCAATGCTTTAATCAAGAAGTTGTGTTTAGAGTACATTCAAACACACCCAAATACATTATTCAATTTCATTCATATACATTGACTACCTAAGCATCAAACTTTCTATGTGATAAGTACATATATATGATTTTATAGCTCAAGAGCATCTTATTCATGCTTTCTCCACCCTTTCATTCATATGAATATGATTCTATGCAGAAACACGTACGTGTGTGTATATATATACATATATCATGTATGTTACTATTTTGGGCAGTTAAAAATCAGCAGAACAATCAATGGAAATTATAAGTTGAAGCACCACCCATTTGTTCACCCCAAGACAAAATTGTAAAGGCTTTCTTGAGTTATGTGCTTAGACTGGACTGTTACTGGCACAACAATGTGACTACTCAAGTTAGTGCATGCATGCAGTTTTTATGTTCTGTGATATGGTCCACCATTTCTTCACTGCCAATGCATGAGTTTTCATTGGCAGATACACCAAGGTTTCTATGTTAATTTATTTCCAATAACAACACGAACTGCTTCATAACAACTCACATATATATTTACAGACACATTCCATATAGCATCCATGATTCAGCATTTGTTAGTATTTTCATATAGTCCACAAGAGTCAGTCTAAACTAGCTTGTGTCAGCAGTTCCAGAAACACACGCGAAAGGAATAATTAAATTATGATTTTTTAATGAATTAATCTAACTTATTAGATTTTATGGAACCTTTAATATTCATTCTTCCAAAGCTTTGAAAATAGTAACCCAATGTAATCTTTTTAACCAAAAAAAGAAGAGATAATCAAACATCAGCCTAGCATTAAACAAGTATTATCCTTAATAATGTTCAAAAGTTCGTCTGCCCAAGTGGATTAACAAATAGCCCTTTGATTAGGCCTCAAACCTTCAAATATTCCATCTGCTTTATTGGCTCAAAATTTTGTATAAACCTAACACTTTCATGACATGTGTGTGTTTTGTGTTTTGTTTTAGCTGTCATCAACATTAGCAAAAGATGAATCTAGGTTTTGTCTTTTTGCCTTACAATATAGATCTGATTGTTATTATATTTTAATTGGTGTCTAATGACATTACTAATTAAGACTGATGTTGATTATATAACAAAAGTGTAAGTATTAGATTATTTTTCTTCATAGAATTTAGTGAAAGTAATATATAAAGAATTAACATATTTTTCAAATGACAATCAACTAACCTTTAATATCTATAAATACTCGTTAATTAACTGGATCCTGTATCTGATAGACTTAACCTACACTATGGACAAACTCGTGAGTTTCCACATCCCATTATGCTTTGTCTTCCATTACAAATATTTATTATTATTATTATTATTATTAATATTTGATACATCCACTTTGTTTAATTTTATATACGAATGATATAGCATCATAATTCACTTATAAATATAAAATTATGCGCTATTAATAACTTGGCTAAATTCTCTAGACATTATGTGAATCATAGGGAAGAGAATTGGATATATAGGAACAGGTTTCATATTAATATATGAAAAAGAAACATAGAAAATTACAAGATATATATGGACTAGCAGTGGCATTGGCTTATACCATCAAATTGTATATATAACATTTAGATAAACTATATAAGCCATTGAAATATGATGAACTAGAAAAAGAGAAAATACCTTAAAAAGAAAAACAAAAACCATTAAACCATATCATCCCAGACAGTTGCTAATTGCAAAAGGACCCCTTATCCTTGTTCCAATTATATAGTACTTGCTGCAAAAAAAGAAAAAAGAAAAAGAAAAGAAAAGAATAGGAAATGTCTCCTTTAGCATCAAGCCAAAAAAAGAAAATTGAGATTAAAAATGTCCCAAGAAAAGCAAGCAGCAGCTAGCTAGAAAGATAATATCCAAAGTACATAACAGTTTGATGACTGGTTTGAGTATATACCTTTTGTAGAAACAAAATTTGGACCTAAATTTATGAAACTGCATGGACTAATTAGATTAAATTTGAATTTATTTATTATTTTTTTACTACATGTTAATAGGATCTTTCTTTTGTTGCCATCATTTTCTTTTTTGTACTATTCATTTCCAGTTACCTCTGCTTCCTAGTAACTGATCATCATGTCATTACCATTTCAAACTGTCCCCTAAAGACCAATTCGAAGGGTACCCACTTTCCAAAGCAGACTAACCTAGTTTTCAAATGACCAAAGCAAAACATACAGAGATTGTACAAGCTCAATATGGGAAAAAAAGCATAAAATTAAACAAGTTAGAAAAGGGAAAACTCACTTGCAGCAGTGGCATCAGCAAGTGTGGGTGGTGTAGGAGCTGATGATTGTTGTTGTGGTGATGATGGGACAGGTACCTTCAGCTTAGGCCTCTTCCTTTTCTTCTCATAGCTAACACCTCTAGCTTTGGCCTGGAAATCCCTGACTTCCCTCAAGTAAATCCTCACAGCTCTAGCTCCAAAAGGGTTCCCTTCAGACCTACCCCCATGCTCCTCATAGGCAGCCCTGAGTCGGCCAATGAGTGCATCCAGGCTACCCCAAGCTTGTCTAAGAGGACAAGGACAAGGAGCAGGAGGGTTAGGGAGACCATAGAAAGGGCAAGTCTGGTTGTGAACTTTGGTCTTCCCAAATTGATCCAGGTACCTAAGGAACTCAAGGACATGGACACCACTACACATTGAAAGTGAGAGTGGAGGCCTATGGTTTCGCAGGTATTGGCAAAAAGTGTTCCAATCCCTACGCTTCTGGTTCTCATACCGGCTTGGAGTGGTCGATGGAGGTGGAGTCATGGTTGTACTGCTAGAATTAGGCGTTGCAGTTGCACTACTATTACTACTGCTACTAATGATGTTGTTATTGTTGGTAGCCATAGTTGCTATGGTGCTTGAGCTTACTATCCGACTTGGATAGTCATTTGGGTTGTTTTGTGGGGAAACCAAGTCCATTATCAGTTTCTTTCTTGGGTATGAAAAGATCTTGGAAGCTACTGCTTTTCGTGCCGATGATGTTATCTTAGCTTCTTGTTTTGATGCTCTTTGTAGGGTTTCACTTCACTCTTCTATGTTTTTCTTGAAAGATCGGGGGATAATAAGAAAAGTGATGAACAACGTTCACTTGCAAGCATATAGGTGACAAGAATAACTCAAGAAATGATGATGAAATGCAAGATACATGGCTTCCATGAGAATTGATAAGAAAAAAAAACCCAGAAAAAAGGGTGTCCTAAGATTTTTTTTTCTAGGAGAGAAAATCTGGTAAAATTGAATTGGAAACAAAGAGATGATAGCTTTGGGGTTTGAAATTAATCACACAAACAAAAATACACATAAACCAGCAAGCACAGAGGAGTCAGCAAGAAATTCTTGAAAGACTGCAGTTAACTGGTGTATGAACTATGAAAAAGTATGCTTAAAGATAGGGAAAAAAAGAGAAAAAGAAATCAGAGATGATCACTCAGATTCTCTTTTGATTTCACAGAAAAAGGGCAAGCAAACTGAAGTTAAAACACTATTGATAAAGTAAGAGAGAGAGGGGTTTTGAAATAAAGAGAGTAAGAGAATGAGGGAAAATGAATGACACAACTCTCCTTGTCCAATGGCTTAAGAGATGAGAAAGAAAGAGAGAACTGTGAAGAGTTCTCAGACATTGATAGGCCTCTCTGGCTGGTTAATAAGTAGTCGAGAGTTAAAAAAAAGAAAAAAAGGAAACTATGTAGCAAAAAATAGGACAAAGTTTGGCAGTGATATGCAGAGTTGATGGTGACCCAAGGCCTGTACCCAAATATTTCAGGCTTTCATTTTCACTTCATAAAACTTCAAACTCTCCTTCTTAAGCGCGTGTAAATCCCAACAAATGTAATGATGGTAAAGAACTAAAGATTTTCAAAATTTCAGCCTCTAATCAATTCAAACTACACTCAAGATCAATCGTTAATTTATTAATATGTTTATATTTTAATCAATTAATTTAAAAAATTATAAAAAAATTATTATTTAATTTTTTTTAAACTATTAAATTGTTAAACTTTTTTTTTAATTTTACCTAGCGAGTTTTACATAGTGATTTGACATGTCTAAAAAAGTAATATAATTACATATTTTAAAATCTTTATTAATTTTTTATAAATTTATTTTATACCTATGCATCAATAATTTTATGGTTTTAATTTTACAAATTAAAGGTTTGTCTGTTCACAGTTCATTCACATATCACTACAAGCATGATACTATGAGGATGACTACCGACAAATATAGTTGCATTGAGGTAAGTGATTTTACCAAATTTTGATTTAGAAGAAATTTTTATCATGAGAAAATGTATGTCAAATTTATTGTTTTACTTATTTTGCGTGAATTAGATTCAATGATTAAGTTATATTACTATTAAAAGTATGATTGTCTCATGGATTATTTGATAGAAATAAAATGCTAGTTTATCACATGCATAATTGTTATTGGTATAAAATTATAATATACATTATATATCATGTAAGAAAGATGGATGAATGCATGGAATGCACGGTTGGGAAAAAATCTATTAATGAATCGAAACAATACTTTTGCTTTGAATGGTGATGACATTGTTCAAATATTAGTTGAAGAGACTTATATTTTATAGAAACATTATGACCATTTGAGAGAGCCTTCTTAAACTAAGAAGTTGTGTTATTGAATCTAATAGTTACTTTCAAAATGTTGGGTTGAAATGATTTCTTGAAACCAAAAAGTGCATTTTGAAAAGTAATGTCATTTTAAAAAGTCACTTAAGTATCGATTGATGTATTATATATAAACAATAAGCTTAGAGAATAGAAATTTAATTCATTCGATCCATTTTGTGAGTGAAACTTTTTGGTAAAAAAGTACTCTTTCTTTTTTCATGTTATATATTTAACTTTAGATATGAAGTTATTTGTTGATTCAAATCATGATATTAGTAAATAACATTTGAAGGTTATTAATGAGACCTTATTTTAAGTGTATTCATTGCTAAAAATGAAAGTTTACAGATGATCATATAATATGAAAAATCTTGGTTGGTTTAGAAAAATAATAATCATAAGCTAAATGAAATTTATTTATGGTTGAACATTTTTTAGTCTATGTTATAAAGGTTGGACTATAAGTGACTTTGACTAGAAATGAAATAAGTCATATGCAATATGTATGGGTAATTTTTCTAGTCAAAGTAGAATAGTGGAAATCATTAGTTGATATCACAAAATTACTATCCTGGTATGAAATCTTCTAGTGAGAATGTGAACATGATGATCATATATTTGAAATCAAGATCCTACTGTGCATATTTATGATAGTGTACTTGATTTTTATATATGGGTTGGAGATGTAGTAAAATTTTAAATTAACTTTGAAAGCCATGAATAAAAAAAATCTCATATGGAAATATCAATACGAATGTTATTAACCAATTTAGGTGATGCCATGATTTTGATCATAGTCAGGAAATGACTAATAATATCCATGATAAAGGGTGTATAAATGTATAATGTTATAGTTTAAGGATTGGATGATTAACAGTCCTCTAATATGACTAAATTCTAAAAATATATGAAGCACCCTTGTATGTGTATGATTTGTTGAGAAAAAAATAATGTAATTTAAGTATGCATACATGACAAGTTTTAAAGGTCATCTATTGACAATGAAAAGAAGCTATGAAAAATAATAAATATGTTGTATTGTTTCACCAAGGGACTTGAGGCCTCTTTACAACAATTTGCTTGGTGAAAAAGACATGATGTATGACTTCATATATTTAGTGGTTGTGAAATTAATTTATTGGATAAGAAGAAATAAATAAAGTAGACAAATATAAGACCATCATTATAAATAAATAAAAAAAGATCAATTGATCACTATAATTTGATAATAGAAGAAATGATATCCTTGATAACATTCTTTAAGAGAAAGAAATGGTAATTAAACATGGCGAGGATGTTGGTATTGTGTGTTGAAAAACTTGATTAAGAAACAATGATTTTAGGTACAACAGAAGTTTAAATTTTTTTCTTAAACCGAGCTGTTGTGTTATTTATAGTCATAAGCTCTAACAAAAATATACATGTGCTTTGTACAAGAGAGACTAAAGTCGATCTTGCCTGTTAATCGAACGCCCTTCTCCGCTATCCTTGAACCACAAATTGCCTCAAGTGTGAGCTTGAACAATATGAACTAAATCATAAAATGAAAACTTTTATTTACTTTTAGTAGGAAAGCAAATTATCTTTATAATCAGTAACTGTACGTTTTTTCCAAAAAATAAAATTCATTGATAACATGTTAATTTGCACGACATTTTGTGTTTAATTCGGTTTATTTCTGAATTGATTCCTGCTAAATTAAGTGCTTTTATGTTTTAATCTTGTCAGGGATGCAATTGGGATGCTTAGAGACAAAAACAAGCAGAAAAGGACCAAATTGAAACACAATCAATGAAATGAGGCCGAATTAGAAATATGGAGAAATCCAAGGACTCATCAGATTTTTTGACTTTATAAAAGCCAAAAATAGAAAAAAGAATCCTATTTTATTTATTTATTTATTTTATGTTAAAGTGGTTAAGGCTAAAATTAGTAAATTCCATGTATATAAATAGGGCCCTAATGTGCTTAGGAAAGACACATGTAATTCTACATTCTGATTTCAATTAGGAATTGAATAGAATTATTTTCTTTTTTCTTTCAATTTGGGCGTCAGTATTCTGCTGTTCCATTTACATTTCTTGTTCTTTCAAAATTGGTCTAATTGCTTTCCAAGTACTTTTCCTTCCTAACTTCCACCATATTTCATACAAATCCAATCACCTTCCACAACCTACAAGCATGATTAAATCAATGCTACACTAAATTTTATCTTAGCTTTAGGTTGGTGTTCTTTCCGGTTAAGAATCGTGAGATATGTATCCATACCAAAAATCTTTCCAACTGGTATTCACATTTTTCCTAAGTATCGGGATTGAAAACTCATCCCTTAAAGTTAACTCGATTTCAAGTCAAAAAGTGCATATTGGGTTGGAGTCGTGCTTGCTGATAGTTGGAGGAACGAGTCGACCGTGCTATATTCAGATCTCTGAGGACAAATCAAGGAAGAAATGATCAAGTTTAAATGACCCACGTGGCTGAGGCCATTAATTCGAGTTAGGTTCTTCAGAGCGCAAGGCTGTCGAAATTTTGAATCGGGAACACGTGTATCTCGGTTAGATAATCGGTAAGGGTTAGCTTGCAAGTCGTACCGGGACCAACTATGAGAGGAAGAATTGGTGGTTAGGACGTTCTTAACTGTTATAACCAACTTATCGTTTGGAGGAGAAGATTAATTTTTGAGGATCGATTTTTAGTCAGAAATCTACCGAGTTTAGGGCTAAGGCTTATTATCTCTGTTTACAAAAATTTGAATTTATTTCCCGATCTAAATTTATTTATAATATTAATTAATTGTTTATTTACACTGATTCGATTATTTACTTTCTAAACATTTTCAAAACCCCCAGATTTATTTGTTATTTTTTTTGCAGGTCCATTTGGAGTTGCGGGCACGACCTTCGACACAACAAACGTTCTGTTCACAAGATAAACGCATAAGTTGATTATAACATCCAATCCCTATGGACTCGACCCTACTACCACTCTTTACTACTATTTAGAGTTTTTTTGTAGGAATTATTTTTGGTGGTTTCGACGCCCATCATTTATTCTTAAAAATAAATTTCCATTACTTTCTGGCAGAACAACAACTCATGATAAGGTGTAAATTTCGTATCACATAGTTCCTATTTAGAGAGGAATGGTAAAAAAAGTTCTATTTGAATAAGTCCTAATTGAATAATGTTAGAGTTGAGTGACTTGAATCCTTGTTAAAATAAAATATAATGGTAAAGTAAAATAAAAGTAAAATCCATGTAGAACTATACTTATTTTATTTTACATTGATTAGAATAATGTTTTTCAACCTTACTACATTTCATCTAGTTAACATTGATTAAAATATGGTTGTTTCAACCTATAAATAGATATAGTCTAAACTTCTCCTCTGCCCGTTGTTTTTTCCTGAAAGGGTTTTCACATAAAATTTGTGTTCTTATTTTTCTTTCTTTCTTTCTTTTTTGCGATCATTCTATATTGTCATTGCCGACGTTAAAATTTTACAAACTGGTATAAAGAGCTTTTCGGGTTACTTATCTCGATCACGGTATGGCAACAATAAAGTATGATATTCTGTTGTTGGATTGCAACACCAAATTCACGTTGTGGCAGGTAAAGATGAAGACAATTCTTGCGCAAATGGATTTGGAGGATGCCCTGCTAGGGTTAGATAAGACGCTTTCGACATTGACAGATGAAAAAAAGAGAAGTAAAGATCAAAAGGCTTTCACCAATTATAGCAGCATCTGTCAAATAAAATTTTACAGGACTTGTTGAAGGAGATGACCACTGCTGCATAATGGAAGAAGCTTGAGCAGCTATGTATGTTAAAAACCATAACTAGCAAGCTGCTTATGAAGTAGCGTCTTTATGCTCATCATTTGGAGGAAGATGTATCTGTGCATGAACACTTAATTGTGTTTAAAGAAATTCTCTCATACCTAGAGGCTATAGAGGTTCAGTATGATAAAAAAAATTAGGGTTAACTCCACTTTGTTTGTTGCCACCGTCTTATTCAACCTTTAGAGATACAATTTTGTATAGCAGCAAATCTCTCACAGTTGATGAAGTCTATGCTTCCTTAACCTTGTATGACAAGATGAAACATCTTGTGGTTGGATTCGACCCTCAGGGAGAGGGTCTCATTGTTCATGGGAGATAAGAACGAAATACTGGTGATAATCATGGGAAGACACAAGAACGAAATCCTCGCAGTAAATTTAAGGGTAGATCGAGATCTTCAAATAGAGGTAAAACCTATAACTTTTACAAGAAGAAAGGGCACATTAAGTCTGAGTGCTATAAGTTGTAGAAAAAGATTAAAAAAAGTAACTGCTAATCAAAAGGGAAAATAACCAGAACAATCCGGTGAAGCTAATGTAGCAAAATACTACATTGATAGTGAACTTCTAGTTGTTTTTGCCGACAAATCTAAAGTGAGCGAGGATTTAATCCTCAATTTTGGTTGCACGTTCCATATGAGCCCTAATCGGGATTGGTTTACAATATATGAAATTGTGTCTTAAGGTGTTTTGTGATGGAAAATAATACTTCATGAAAAATTACTGGTATTGACACGATAAAAAATAAGATGTTCAATGGAGTCATCAAAACACTTAGTGGCATACAACATATACTAGAATTGAATAGTTTGATTTTATTGAGTACTCTTAATTCAAAAGGGAACAAGTACACAGCTGAAAGTGAAGTTCTGAAGTTTAGCAAGGGTTCTCTTGTTGTGATGAAAGGGAAGAGAAAGATTGCCAAGTTATATGTGTTGCAAGATTCAATTGTTACTGGTGATGGACCCGTCGCTTCATCTTCTTTGTTAGATGATGAAGTTACTAGCCTTTAGCATATGCGTCTAGGGCATATGAGTGAGAATAACATGAAAAAATTGATCAAAAGAGGACTTCTTGATGGATAAGGCATTAGTAAATTGAAGTTCTGTAAGCACTGCATTTTTTGGAAGCAAAAGAGAGTTTAATTCACCAGAGGAATCCATAACATGAAGGGAACGCTTGACTATATTCATTCTGATCTTTAGGGACCATCTAAAGTGCCTTCAAGGGGTACAACTAATTATATGCTGACGATCATTGGTGATTTTTCTAGAAAAAATTGGGCATTCTTCTTAAAGTAGAAAAGTGACGTGTCATCCACGTTTAAGAATTGGAAGACTATGATCAAGAAGTAGAGAGAAAAATAGATAAAGCATCTTTGCACAGATAATGGTTTGGAATTCTATTCTGATGAGTTTAATGAAAATTTCAAATCAGAAGGGATCGTAAGACACTTAACAGTTTGTTATACTCCACAACAAAATGACATTGCAGAACGAATGAATATAACAATCATGGAAAAGGTTTAATACATGTTTTCGAATGCTCATTTACTGAAGTCATTTTGGGCTCAAGCGGCCTCTACTGCATGTTTTTTGATTAACCAGTTTCCATTTGTTGCCATTGAGAAAAAGACTCCACAAGAGGTATGGTCTGGTAATCTTACTGATTATTTTTATTTGAATATTTTTGGGTGTTCTACGTATGCTCAAGTTGA
Organism: Gossypium hirsutum; assembly: GCF_007990345.1. Classification (NCBI taxonomy): domain Eukaryota; kingdom Viridiplantae; phylum Streptophyta; class Magnoliopsida; order Malvales; family Malvaceae; genus Gossypium; species Gossypium hirsutum. Next base: position 106,852,669 of record NC_053434.1, read on the forward strand.
TAATGGAAATTGAAACCTAGATCAATTAAATGTGTTTTTCTTGGGTATAAGGCTGGTGTTAAAGTGTATAAGTTATGGTGTCCTGAAAATAGAAAAGTTGTGATTAACAGAGATGTTATTTTTTATGAAAATGCTATGCTACCTAACTTATCTCTTAAAGACTCTTCTAATAAAGACCAAAAAAAGCAGGTGGAGCTTCAAATTGATCCAGGATCTACAACAAAGTCTACTCCTCAATTAGTATAGAAACTTAGAGTTGAGTTTCTTCTTCACCACAATATTCTATTGCCAAAAATAGACCTAGAAGAGAAATAAGCCTCTAAAGAGGTTCGCCGAGGCTGATCTAATTGCTTATACTTTAAATGTGACTGAAGATATAGATGCAAATCAAGAGCCATTTACTTACTCCGAGGTAGTTAGCTGTGAATATTCAAGAAAATGGATAATTGCCATGCAAGAAGAGATGAAATCGCTCTATAAGAACAGAACATGAGATCTAGTAAGGCTTCTTAAAGGTAAAAAGGTTGTTTGTTGTACATGGGGGTTCAAAAAGAAAGAAGGAACTTTAGGAGTTGAAAAACTCAGATATAAAGTAAGGCTAGTTGCAAAAGATTACAGTCAGATTCTAAGTGTAGACTTTATAGATGTGTTTTCTCCATTTGTGAAGTATAGTTCGATTCGAGCCTTGCTTGGTATTGTGGCCATGTATAATTTGAAGCTTGAGTAGTTAGATGTAAAAACAATGTTCTTACATTAAGAATTTGAAGAAGATATTTACAGACAACAACCAAAGGGTTTTACAGTCTCAGAAAACAAGGACTATGTTTGCTTGCTGAAAAAGTCCATTTATAGCTTGAAATAGTCACCAATGCAGTGGTACAAGAGCTTTGATTCTTTTATGATTGCTCATGATTTCAAAAGAAGCAACTTTAACTGTTGTGTTTATTTTAAGGAAAATAGTGATGGTTTTTTTGTGCATCTACTCTTCTATGTTAATGACATGTTGGTAGCAGCCAAAGATAAAGGAGAGATAAGAAATGTCAAAGCCCAGCTTAGTAAAGAATTTGAGATGAAGGATTTGAGAACAGCAAAGAAGATACTTGGTATGGAGATTCTCAGATATAGAAAAACATGTAAATTGTACCTAAGTTAGAAAGCCTATAAAAACATCATCAAACCCACAAGTTAGTAAGCTCAACCATGATAAATATGAACTCAACCATAATATAAGTATATTTCCATATGCACAACATATATTACGATTGCCTTTTCATAGATTATGATTAAATATCACATTGTGTACTACCATGCCATTCCTTTTGTTACCCATTGAACCATCTAAAATTACATCAGATACTCGGTAATACTCACACATAGTGTGCTTTTCCATATAACTATAACCTTTCCTTTTCAATAGTGCTCACACAAGCTATGATATGGGCTTGCTCACACGAGTTGTGGGTTGGAATGTTAGCTATACAATGCTGCTCACACGAGTTGTGGAGAATCCACAACAAATGTAGGACCTCAACTATCGGTAGGACATTCAGGACCAGCACCCGAAACATGAAATCCCTAATGACATGTCATTCGTATCCTAAGAATTCTTAAGGTTCAAACGAGACTTGTTATCCGTCAATTATTCATAACATTGATACATGTATATTCAAATTCATTTATAACAAATACAATATAGTAGATAGTCAATTTAACAAACATTAATATGATTATAATTTATATGAACTTACCTCAAAAACGAGGGTCGTAGAAGTAGAACCCGAAACTAATCTGAAAATTTAGTCTTTCCTAGATTTAAGTTTGGTTGTTGTTTATCTTGATCTAAATAGATAATTTCATTCAATTAAGAACTTCTAATATTCAATTTAATCCATAATTCATATTTATGTAAAGTTATGAAATTACCCCTAATATTTTAACTTTTTACAATTTAGTCTTTAAGCTCATAATTTGAAATTTAACCATTTTAATCCTCCATACTAGCTAGCCAATTTTCTTAGGGAATCATACCAACCCACTTAAACCAACATTTCATAATTTTAACATGAAATTTTACTATTTTCACAAATAAATCCCTAAATGCAAGTTCATCAAAAATCACTTAACAAAACATATTTATTTTACAACCAAGATTAATAATCTATCAAATAACTTCAAAATGCATTCAAAAACATTCATGGAAAGTCCCTCAACCTTTAACATTTTTGCAGATTAACCCCTGGGCTAGCTAGATTAAGCTAAAACGAACTCAAAAACTTAAAAATAATTAAAAACAAGGCTTAAATTCACTAACATGGAAGATAGGAGCTTGGCCGAACCTAGTTTCTCCCTTTGGCTATGGGTTGTACGGTTTCAACGAGAAAAAAAAGAAAGAAGGAAGATGATGATGCATTTTTATCATCTTTTACCTTATTTACTAATTACTTATTTACCATTTTAACCTTTAAAATCCATTGAAATTTCATTAAAACCTATCCATAAACATCCACTAACATATAACTTGGTATAATTACCATATAAGTCCATTAGTTTACCTTTCCATAGCTGTTTAGCCCTTTTAACTAATAGAATTCAAATTTTACACCTTTTATGATTTAGTCCTTTTTACTTAATTAACAGTTTAAACATAAAAAAATATTAACGAAACTTTAATACGACCTTAAAATAATCACGTAGACATTAATTAAATAATAAAATAATAACTCACTTGTCGAAATTGTGGTCCCGAAACCACTGTTTCTGACACCGCTGAAAAATGAGTTGTTACAATACCCTTCAAACACACCAATATATATATACATATATATGGCTCAACCAAGATACCCTCTGAACACACCAACTCTTAGGTGCAATAAGTAGTCTTGATAATATATGTAAGATAAAATAGCTCAATATCCTATGGCATGCCAGCTATACCTAAACACATTCCAATATTTGATTAATAGGGTCATTTAAACAATTTAGACATATTTAATAATTCATCTAAGCACTCTATGATCATGTTTTAGACAATATTTAAACCAACAATCACCTCAATCAAGTAAATCATTCACAAATTTCACAACAACCTAAGAATCTAACTTATATTAACACATAAACTAATATAAATAACTAGATAGCATAAATCAAAATCGTCACACTTCTTCTACCTTCTCCTTCCTTTTAGCTTTATAGTTCCCACCAACTTCCTTTGTTTTAATTTCATGCCAAAACATTAAAATCAAGTTAGTAAAACATAAATCAACCATTGAAACGCCTACAACTATTGAAATGATGTAACTTGATTAAGCGAGACATCTATTTCACTTCCTAAATCTCACAAAAGAATTCTCCTAAACCTTAATCAAACCTCATTAAAACTAATTTCTATTGGTTTAACTATAATCCAAAGCCTAAAAACTTACCAAAACTGATCGAAAATTATCAAGAACCTAACACTCCTCACTTTTTCTTTCTAGAACTTGACTAGAACCTCAACTTCTTATAAAAAATGAAAAATCAAAGCTTTCTCTATTTAACTAAGAAAATGACGTGAATGAGAAGAAAGTGAGAAAATGTTTAATTTCTTAAAAAACTTGATTGCTAATAGTTTAAAATAATTTTAGAACTTGAAAACATCCAAACTCAGATAAATTTTAATCAAGAATCATCAAAATCCATAACCTCTCCATTATAAAGATTGATGTGGGAGAGACTCTGAATACAGAAATGTTGGTTCAAGCATAAAACATCCAAATAAATGAATGCTTACCTTGCTGGAATTAATCAATTCACAATTAATCAATCTATAATCAAACATACATATATATTTATATATATGAAATCAAACAGAAAATCACTCATAACAAAATAAAATAATAATTCCATTTGAACTTATTTGTTCAAAATGCAAAACAAGTGAATTCTTCAAGAACTAGTCCGCAAATTTTGCTTTCTCTCTATTAGCTCCACTTGGATCCAAATCTTGATCTATACAATTAATTTATATAATCAATAACATTTTCATATGATGCCATGATATGATTGAACCTATATGAACTTATTTTTTGATATCCCTAGAATTTTACACTTTATTTAATTTAGTTCCTAAATTTGAAATGGTCATAACTTCTAATTTTGAGCCTCGATTTAAAATATGATTTCACATATATTCATTAGGGACCCTCTACTTCCTATTCCTACTGAAATTTTTAAAAAAAATATTTTATTCAGTTTGGTCCATAACGCATGAAACTAATAATTAAGCTTTACAATATAGTCTTTTCTATAAACTAAGCTTAAAATATATCAATTTCAAACCTAATTCTTGAAGAAATAAAAAATGAAAACTTTTTAAAACTTTAAAATTTTAACTAATTGATACATGGGCTAGCTAAATCAAGTTCCCATGACTTCAAGTCTATAAAAATTATAAGAAAAAATGTTGAATTTGCTTACCAAGTAAGGACCAAATGTTTGAAATTGTAGGAAAGTTTTTCTCTTTTATTTTTCTATGAAGAATCAGGTCAGAAGGATGAAGGAGATGACAATTTCTATTTCTTTCCACCTATTTGAGTATATATAGTATAATTAAACTTAATTAATCTTAATAATCATGTTTAGTTTAACTAAATTAATCGTTAAAAAGCTTAATGAACATGCAATCATCTTCCACGAACATTTAATTACAAATGGCTTAGTTACCATTTTGGACCTTTAGCTAATAGCAATTTAAATCCCTAAGACTTTGGCCAATTAAAAACTTATAGCGATTGGACTTTAATAATTTAGTCCTTGTACCTAAATTAACAATTTAATTGACAAAATTGACGGACTAAACATCAATATACATTTATATTAACCCCGTAAATATTCATCCTTAATATTTACAAACTTGGTTTATGGAAATGAGATTCTAAAACTGCCTTTTCTGCTACCACTGAAAATCGGGTTATTACATTCTGTATCGATGACTTGATCGTATGCATCATTGCTTAAGCTAGAGTTGTTTTCCATGAGGAATATGATATGGTAGATCATGGATCCTATACCAAAAATAATTATGCACTGATGGTGCAAAATTCTCATCTAAACCAATGCACCTTTAGTGATATGCTCAAGATGGGTAAAAGTATCATGGAGGCCCCTGTATTAGGAGTTGAATTGCATTTTGTCTCATTTACTCAAAAAATGGGAAAATTAGTCCTATTAGACCAAAGAGTAAACTAATCATTCCGTTAAAAATTTAATTCGCTTCTATTATTAAGTGATGATATGTCATTGTCTAGTTGCTTAAATTAAACATTCTTTGTCAAAATTTATATCCATTTCATAGTCTATTAAAAATTCCATCCATTTCTTATGTTAAAAATCCTATCCATTTTGCTTGAATTAGCATCTCCATGTCAGCATGAGGTATAAGTGGCATGTCATGTGTCATTGTCTGGTTGCTCTGTTAGCCACATCAACACTTAATAGTAAAAACTAATAAATTTTTTAATAGAATAGCTAGTTTACTATTTGATCTAATCTATAGAAATTAATTTACCTATTTTTTAACAGAAACTAATAAAAAGTTTGTGGAACAAAAGGAATAAGCATTAACCACAGTAACTGATACCGTCCCTAAGCTTGTAAAAGTAGAAAACAACTATTTATTTCATAGATCATTTATTAGGCTACCTTATATAGTGCCCTATATAGAAAAGTAAAAATTGTTAACCACCAACTGTTTCTTACATTTGTTTGGAAATTGCTAACAATAAGAGATACATGCAAAGAATAAAATTGCCAGACTTACTTGGTATTAACACTCCTTCGATCAGCAAAAAGATGTTTAGCATATTGAGTGATCTAAACTTAACTTGTATTCTCTATTAGATTACGAAAATGCCTCTACAACTGTGTAAATATCAATCACTTCTCATTAAAATTTGTTGCATTATTGGGGACTGCACCAAACAATGTATAGAGTACTTGTAGCAAGAATAGTGTCTCTCATGTTATCACGCCACCATTGACTGAAGACCCATTAGTAGTGCTAGATCTTCTAGCTTTATTGTACATTTACCAAATGAAAAATGGCAAGTATAGGTCTTGTGTCTCCGTCGTCAACTAGAGTAGGAAGAAAAGGGGAGGGTCTTTTTATTCCAAAAGGTTAAAAGCAAATAAAAATTGATAGATACATTTGAAATATCATATCATATAGATTTTGTTACTACTCCTTGCACTTTGTAAAATTTATAGATTTAATCCCTATACTTTTATTTGTTCATTTTTAATTATTGTACTTTATTAATTTTAAAATTTCAATTTTCGCCAAACAACAACTATTAAAATCATTATGTTAAGTTCCACTTTTTTCAAAATTTGATGTACTAAATATATTATTATATGTGTAATATCATGTTAGTTTATTATTTCCACATATGACTCACTAAAATCCAGTTAATGGATTAATGACTTTCGTTCGCGTCAAAACTGGAATTTCAACATTCGAAAAGCATAGGGACATTGAATGATCCAATTGAAAAATATGAATCAAATATATAACTGTACGCATAGTACAAGAATTTTAATTGAATTTAACCAAATATAATTCACTGCTAGTGTTTGGGTAAAGACTAAAATTTCAAATTCTGACAAGTACAGAGACTAAATCCAAAACTTTCATAAAATATAAAGACTGATAGCAAAATTTAACCTAATATATATGTATGTATGAATGTTAGGAACCTTCATAGCAATTGCCAACTTTTCTCATCATCGTCATTCCCCCCACAAGCTTGTAGGAAAAACCCTTGAAAAGGGCTTTGAGGTTCTCTTTCTCTCTTGTTTTTAATAAAGAAAATCTTTTTATTGGGTATATATGTATATGATATTCATCTTACAAATAAATATTTTTTTAACATATTTCAAATAACTAGATTTCGATATCACGTGAGTCTTTATATTTTTAGAATTTTTAAAAATTATTATTTTGTAATCGTAATTAAAAATAATTAATAAATATAACATTAAAATAAATAACTTTCAAATCATAATTAAATAATTGTATAATATTTAAAAGGTATATTTAAAATGTTTAAAATAAGGACATATTGTAGTTATATACTTTTTATTCTTCAATCTTGCCTTTTCTTTAACCTTTACAAAATCGATGTAATTAAATCAATGATATTATCAATGTATTAAATAATAATGTTATTTTCAGTTATAAAATAAATGTTTCATAAATGTTTGTCTTGTAATAACACCTATTTGTTTACTGCATGTTTTGTATATACCTCTTTTTTGTATTTTTGTCATTTAATAATAGTAATAGTCTTGGTTTAAATAAAAATAATTTAAAATAATAAGATATTTTTATTTATTAAATTGAATAATCTAAATTATAATGAAAGTGTAGCTTTTCTATCTTGAAAATTTTTTGTAAATATCTTAAAGATTAAATTATAATAAATTAAAATTACTTTAAGAATTGAGATATTTGGTTTATTTTGGATTTAATGTATTAAAATTATTTGAATTAACTATTAATTTCTATATTTAATATTGAAACACAAAATTCAATTTTTTGTTTTAATATTAAAAACTATTTTTAACATTTTATATTTAAATTTCTTTTTAATTTAAAACCAAATAACAATGTTATTAGTTAAAAGTAAATAACTTGTATAAAATATAAACAAATTAAACTTTATGAATCTTATTCAAAATAAACTTATCTAATTAGATGAGATTATCACAATATATTCTTTAATTTTATAATATTTTATATTCATAAGAAAAAAAATTACTAAAATTATTAAATCATCTAATTGTAATATAATAAAATATGAAATAAATTAAATACAATTTTAAAAACTTCAACTTCTTAATTAAACTAAAAGTATATTTAGACAAATTAAAATATCCAACCTCCTTAAAAATTAAAATAAAATCTAATTTAAAATAAATACTAATATTATTACAAATATATTTAAATTTTTATTTTCACGTCTTCAATCTATCATTCTCGTCATCATCTTCTATTTTGGTCTTCTTTTTCATTCTATTATCTTTGTAATATCTTCAATCAACATTAGACTTCTAATATAATTAATTATTTTAGAGTTGTAAATTGCCTAAACTGTCACATCCCAAAAACCAGTTTGTAGAAATTGGGTTAGCGAAACCAAGAGTGATCAAGTTTTGTTCTTAAATTAAAGTTGTGAAAATTTTATCAAGTAATTAATTTAGTTCAATGGTTAAGAGATTTGTTTATGTGATTAAGGTCCTTTGTTTAAATTCTTTCCCTTAAAATTTTTGTTATTTTTATCCCAATCTTTGACTTTGGATATTAAGCTTATCTATTTCTTTAACTTAATTAATGATAAGAATAAGTTTGCTGGTTCAGTGGTAAGGCTTTAATTTATTTAGAGGTCTTGTGTTTGAATCTTGTATGTGCAAAGTGGAATTATTTTTGTTTTAAACTTTGTGGAAAATTCTGATAAGTATAATTAATCATATTTACTAGGAGTTACTGAATGGTTTTTTTTTTAAAAAAAGAAGAAGAAGAGAGAATTATCTCCTAATTTCTCTCCCATTTTTCCCACTCTTCATGTTCCACTCTCTCACATTCTCTCTCATTTTTGCCATAACTTTATTTTCTTCTTCTCTTTTTTCTAATTTTAGGTTTTCTTTATTTTTTTTCTCTTACTACCAAGAACATTTCTCAACCCTTTTTATTATTATTTTATTTCAGCCTATATTCTTTTGTTATCTATTGACCATTTTTAAGATTTCTTCGTGGATGTTTTAACCTTTTCCATCTACAGTCTCCGAGTGTGTGATTGGTGTGTATGAAATAGAATAATAAAGTTGTGGTGTTCGTCTTATTTTGAGATGGATATTTTGAGATGACTTTATTTGAGAATTTTTTGTTAGAGTTGATTGCATTTTGATGCCCTCTTTTGTGTGAGAATCTGTTAGGTAAAGTTTGCGAAGCACCCAACACTTTTCTGGTGAACAGAGTGTCTTAGGAATCAATTTCTTTTTAAGTAAAGGCCAAATATCTTAGCATTTCTGTTGGAACAATTGATTTGAGATTGGTAATCCTTGTTAATTTGTTTATTTTCAATGACATTTTAGGGTCTCGAAGTGTGCTATAATGTTTAGAATAGACCAGGTGTATCACGAAAATCTCGAAAAAAATGAACAGCGAAAGCCAAAAGGCCACTAGCGACGCCACACAACCGTGTGCCAAACAGTATGGGTCACACGGGAGGGGTTAGTTGGGCCATGTGGGCCACACAGGCATGTGGGCCCATTTTTTGTAAAACTTTGTCAGGGCCATATTTGAAGTGCGATTCGAAAATTTGTCACTTTGTAGGTTCTGAAATGTGTTATGTAGGTACTATGGACATGAAATTTGGTATTTTGCCTTTGTTAATGTGATTTTTGAACGCGTGATAGTATGTTATGATATGTATAGTATGTATGATATATAAATACATCTGTTATCTTATTAGTGTTTGCAAGTGAAACCTGAAATACTGATATTGCATGTGTAACATTCAAGAGCATGTCTATGGTATAATCTTTACTTTTGATATGCAATTTGAGAAATCTGTATAAGCACGATTCATTTATGTGATTTCACCCTATATTCTTTGGTTTTCTATTAACCATTTTTAAGATTTCTTCATGGATGTTCTGACCTTTTTCATCTATAGTCTCCGAGTGTGTGATTGGTGTATGAATTGGAATGATAGAGTTGTCATACGTTTCACACAATTGGTGTTCGGTTTTTTTTAGATGGATATTTTGAGATAACCTTATTTGAGAATTTTTTTGTTAGAATTGATTACATTTTGATGCATCTTTTTTGCGGGAATCTGTTAGGTGAATTTCACGAAGCACCCAACACTTTTCCAGTGAGTAGAGTGTCTTAGGAATCAGTTTCTTTTTAGGTAAGGGTCGGCATTTTTGGTAGAACAATTGACTCGATATTGATAATCATTGTTAATTTATTTATTTTGAATGACATTTTAGGGTCTAGAAGTGTGTTGTAAATTCGTGTTTTAGAATCGAATAGGTGTGTAATGAAAATATCAAAAAATGTAATGAAAATATCAAAAAATAGCTAATGACGTGAAGCTAAAGGTCACTGTCTATGCCACACAGCCGTGCGGGTCACATGGGGTAAGTAAGTTGGGCCGTGTAGGTCACACAAGCATGTGGGCCTAGTTTTTCGTAAAATTTCGTTAGGGTCATATTTGAAGTGCGATTCAAAAATTGCTCACTTCGTAAGTTGTGAAATGTGTTATGTAGGTATTATGGACATGAAATATGGTATTTTTCCTTCGTTAATGTGATTTCTAAAAGCGTGATAGTATGTTCTGATATGTACGGTATGTATGATATATAAATACATTTGTTATCTGGTTAATGTTTGCAAGTGAAACCTGAAATCTAAACACTAATATTGCTTGTGTAACATTCAAGAGCATGTTTGTAGTATAATCTCTACTTCTGATCTGTAATTTGAGAAATATGTATAAGCATGATTCATTTATGTATATTCTTTTGTTTTCTATTAACCATTTTTAAGATTTCTTCATGGATGTTCTGACCATTTTCATCTCTAGTTTCTGAGTATGTGATTGGTGTACGAACTGGAATAATAGAGCTGTCGTAAGTTTCGCGTAATTGGTGTTCGTCTTATTTTTAGATGGATAATTTGAGATAACCTTATTTGAGAATTTTTTTTATTAGAGTTGATTGCATTTTGATGCCCTCTTTTGTGTGGGAATTTCTTAGGTGAAGTTTGCGAAGAACCTAACATTTTGCTAGCGAACGAAATGTTTTAGGAATTGGTTTCTTCTTAGGTAAGGGTCGAATACCTTAGCATTTGTTGCAAAACAATTAACTTGAGATTGGTAATCCTTGTAAATTTGTTTATTCTGAATAATATTTTAGGGTCTGAAAGTGTACTGTAAATTCCTATTTTAGAATCGACCAGGTGTGTAAAGAAAATCCTGAAAAACAACAAACGACGTGAAGCCGAAAATGCCACTATCTACGCCAAACATCCGTGTTGGTCACACGGGGTAGGTTAGTTAGGCCGTGTGGGCCACACGGCCTAGGTTATTTGGGTTGTGTGGGTCATACGGGTTGGGTTATTGGGGTTGTGTGGGCTATATGGGCGTGACTTATGCCGTTTAGGCTACACATGCATATGAGCCCATTTTTCGTAAAACTTCGTTAAGGTCGTATTTGAAGTGCGATTTGTAAATTTGTCGTTTTGTAGGTTCCAAAATGTGTTATGTAGGTATTATGGACATGAAATCTGATATTTTACCTATTTTAATGTGATTTTTGAAAGTGTGATAGTATATTCTGATATGTACGGTATGTATGATATATAAGTACATTTGTTATTTGATTAGTGTTTGCATGTGAAACCTAAAATCTGAAATATTGATATTGCATATGTGGGCATGTTTGTGGTATAAACTTTACTTTTGATATGTAATTTGAGAAATCTGTATAAGCTTGATTCATTTATGTGCATCTGAGTATGTAATTTGTTTAGAAATGTGCATTGGGTGGGATAATGATGTGATGGAGGAAGTGTTCTGGCAGTTTAACTGCATACTGATATTAGTAAGTCATTGTTATCGGGAAACCCATAGTGGCAAGTCATCGTTTTCGGGAAGCCTGAAATGATATAATTTGTGGTATAACCACATATCTAATGTAACACCCAAATCAGACCTAGAAGTTATGACTGGATATTAAGGAATTACATCAACTTGTTCAAAGCTTTTGTTTTAACCAAACTCAGTGCATGTTTCGAAAGCATAAAATTTTTACAAAACTTTCAAACATGTTTAGGGAAAAAAAACCAAAGTCTGAAACACTTATTTAAAACCCAACATGTGAATTCAAGTTGCATGTTTTGAAAGTACAATGTTGACAGAACATTTCCAATACAAAAACAAACATCCGTTGAAACCACATATTTATTTACAGAAAACACCTAAGTGATTACTTAATCTTCGTAGCAGAATTTTTCCTGAGTTTTAATTTTGAAAATTGAATATTTAGTTTGGTAAATCATACAGTTTTCATATATTATAATATCATAAACATATATCAAAATGTGTCTATGAAAATGTTGTATTACGAGAAACATATATCAAATCATAATGTCATATTTCCGGAACATATTTTGGATCGGAATATCAGATTTTCATAAACTCATATTTCAGACCAGAGTGTCATGATAGACCAAAACAAATGCAGACACAGATCCTACTTCCATTCGCTACACACCAACTTCGTCCAACCAATCACACCAGTTAGGACTACAAGAGTCCATCCATCCAATCACTCTAGGTTGTCGTGGTATGCCATGCATATAAGTGCAACTGAGCTACCAAATAGAAATATTATAGTAGTCCACCTGAATCAAATATGCGGTCAAGCCACTATAATTACAGTCAAGCTGCCATGACTGATATTGCAGATAAACCGCAAGAAGATGCAGTAATACTACCAGAATCGCACTTCTTACATCACATATCATATCCAACCCCAATGCTCATGCAAATACTAGCAGACATCATATGCACATATGTCATACAAGTGTTTCACATCAGAACATACTAACAGAATTATCAGATTACAAATCATATATGAATTTCACATTTTACACATGCAATTGTAACACATACCTTATCCCTATCGTGTACATTTGCAAAATATCATATTTCATATTTTAGAATCATATTTAAGCCTAACGGACCCCACGGAAGGTCTAATTACAAATTTCAGAACCAAACGGGCCTAAGTGAATTTTTTAAAAAAATAGACCCACAGGACTATATGGCCTACACAACCTAAATAGTCCAGCCCATTTGGTTCACACGACCTGGGACACAGTCTAATACAAACTCATGTGGCCCACACATCTGTATGGTCCACACAGCCATTTGACGCAAAAAAGTTTCAAAAATAGCCTCTGTTTTTGAGTTTTCCCGAGTTTCTAATGTCGTTTTAGGTTAGAATCACACACATGATTATTGATTTGATAAACTACACCACCATAACTCACAAACCTACAAATATTCATTAAACTCACTCAATTAAACATCGAAAACCCCGACCAAAAATGCATTCTAACGTCAAAATTTCAATCTTTAATACACGATTCGTGCACTTACCGCTCTAAAACAGCGTCCAAACAAGCACTACCCTATTGGAGAAACTCGATCTTCCAAACCCTCGCCTAACCAGCAATCATGGAAACATTTAATCATAGAATAGAATGGCTAAAACTCAAAGTTAATCTTGAATCCTAAACAAAATACACCTAGAAGTGGCAGAAAAATAATGGTTGAAACATACACTATTAATGAATTAAAATCGCAATAGACTTTCAATGTAGCCCTACGACAATCAAAAGGTAGCGAACAAGAAATGAGCCAAGAAGAACAAAAGGAAATCACAAGAATAATCGAAGGAAAAGAAAAAAAGAAGGAGAGAGGAGAAGATGATGAGAAATGAAATAAATGTGAAAAACATAATGGGAATTTTGGGAAAAGTGGAAAAACATGGACTGTTGAGGGGGAGCACTTTAGGGGAAATAAAATTGTTAATAATATATATATTTTTAAAACCACCCATATCCCCACTAACTCCCACCAAATCCAATTAGTTATTCTTATCAGGTCTTTAAAACAAAAAAAAATTCCTACTTTGTATAAACAAGGATTCAAACACAAGACCAGAGGGTAAACTAACACCTTACCGCTGAACCAACAAACTCATTCTATCATTAGTTGAGAGAAAATTAAACTTAATTCAGATGTCCAAAGTTAGAGATTGAATAAAAAATTAACAAAATCACAAGGGAAGGGTTTAAACCTAAAACCTCACACACACGCAAGCACAACATCTATCCACTGAACCAAATTACTCACTTTACATAATTTTCAATAACCTAACTTAAAATCAGGACGTGACCACTCTTGGTTTCACTATCCTAATTTTTTCTAACCCAGGTTTTGGGATGTAACGTTTAACCTAGTGGCTTGACCACAATATTTAATTATGGTGGATTACCACATTATTTCTGGCTGCTTGACTGCACTATTATGAAAAGTGACATATGCTCACTTATAGATGTGTGGGGTTGGATGGATACTCGTTACCCTATTTAGTGTGTTTGCTAAGACGGAGATGGTGTGTAGCGAATGGGAGTAAGATCTATTTTTGTGTCTGTATTTGCATCTATAACCTTTTGTGTATCTGATTCTGTGAATGAAATGCTATTCTTATCTGAAATTGATATTGTATATATATCTGAATTGCTTCTATATCTGTATTTGTTACTATATTTGAGGTTGTTATGTTTACTTGGGTTGAGTTACACACTGAGCTTGTAAGCTCACCCAATTTTTCTGACTTTTCAAGTAATCGACAGAATTAGGAGTGGGCGGCATTTGGAAACTCGAACTGATTTTCTCGCATAAGGTGGTTTAATTTATTAATAATTTAACTTTTCTAGACTTTTCATTTTTGGATAAATTTTCAGATTTAATTTTGGTTTTTGTTATTTAGTTAAAGTTTTCTGCGTGATTTTTGTCAATTAAAATAAACACTTGATTTTCAAAGTTAAGTGAGCCAAGGATTTTTCACTGCAAATTTGAAAAGAGTTTTACGAAGGTTAATAATGAGAGTTTCAAAATATGCTCAATCAAAAAAATTATACATTTTCAGTTATCGAAGTCACGGATTTCAATTTATCAACTCTAAAATTTCCACTGAAAAATGAAGTATCAATTTAAGTGCTTTTTCGGAAAACAAAAAAATTTTGCACGTGTGTTTTTTCTAAATAACGTGTAATAGTATTGCAAAAAATAATATTTTTGATTCACATGATTTTAAAAGATAGATTTCAATTTCTAGTTTTTCTAAACAAGCTAATGTAATTCCTCCATATTCAATCATAACGTCTAGGTTGGTTTTGGGGTGTTATACGTAGTGGTATCAGAGTTCGATTTAAAACTCGAGCTGTGATTTTTGGGTTCAAAATTTAGAGAATTATTTTAAATAATTCAAATTTTTTATTGATTTTGATATATGAACTTATAAAAAGAGAATCCGAGTCTCTTGTGTCGATCCAAGTAAGATATTTTTTACTTTAGTTCCTTTAGTTAGTTTTATTTTAGTGCTTTAGTAAAACTATTGGACTTTAAGGATTGTAGAATAAAACATTCTCTACTTTAATATAACTAAGCATTTCTGCTAAACTTTAGACTCAGGACTTTTTCTTAAAAATAACCTAAGCTAAACTTTAGAAATTTGGACTGTAGATAAGTTCAATGAGTTCACGCGACGTGTATGGTCGAGGTGCATAAGAAAAAAGTGGACATAATCAAGTGGCTCGCATTGAGATCTCTACTTTGGGCAATTTGCCTAATCTAGAAACTAGCGAGACTGTGCAGACGCCCGTTTCTATGGGCAGCTATCAAGGAATGGGGGACGATATTGCGACCCAAGATATGCTTGGATATTTGCAAAAGGTCGTTGAGGTCAATCTATACTTGTGAGCTAAGGTTTAGTAACTAAGTGAGTTTATTCAAATGAAAACAAGTTGGTGAAAGAGAGTAATCGCTTGGAGGGCAAGGATAAGGAAATGAATAAATTACGAAATAAAAAGAGTTCTGGTCCAGCTGTCTCAAATTCTCAACCTTGGAAGTGAGTCAGAACGGACAAACCTCAGTGGGTTGATGTAACTATGGGTATGGATCGGGCTCTAATTTGTGCTTCCTGTGATAGGCGTTATCTGCGCGAGTGTTGGAGGAAAACGGGAGCGTGTTTTAGATGTGGATCTGTAAAGCATCGTGTTAGGGATTGTTCACGATATTATTTTAGCTGGATGCAAGTTTCATCTCATAAATGTAATTGGAGACTAGTCCATTCAACTAGGCGTCGAGAGGATCAAGATGCAACTGGCAACGATACAAGTAGTTTTGCGACCCATTTCAATATTACCTTGCATTGATTAATAATTATTTGTACCTAATTTTTTGTTGTAAATGGTGTTTCTGAGAATCTGGGGTAGAAGGATTGTTAGTGATATTTATGTAGGAAGTTCTGGAGACATTCCGAGATAGTGAATAGGAAGTTAGCTAGAGATATTGTCTGAATTACATTGAAATTAGAGTTGCACAGCGGTAGCATCATGGTCAATTTGGAATGAGAAGTTTTAGATTTTATGGTTAAGTGAATGGTGTCACAACAGGAATTTCGAGGACAAAATTCCTTTTAAGGAGGGGAGAGTTGTCACATCCCAAAAATTGGGTTAGTGAAACCAAGAGTAATCACATTCTGTTTTTGAATTGAAGTTGTGAAAATTTTGCCAAGTGATTAATCTAGTTCACTAGGTAAGAGATCTGTTTATGTGCCTAAGGTCCTGTGTTCAAATCTCTTCCTTCGAATTTTTTGTTTATTTTTATCCTAATCTCTTTCTTCAAATATTAAGCTTGTTTATTATTTTAACTCAACTAATAACAAGAAGGAGCTTGTTGGTTTAATGGTATGGCTTCAACTTACTCAGAGGTCCCGCGTTCGAATCTTACGTGTGCAAGAGTTAGTGGGTGGTTTTTTTTTTTTAAAAAGAGAGAATTATCTCTTAAATGCTCTCCTATGTTTTCCACTCCCTCTCACATCCCACACTCTCTCCCTCTCTCACATTTTTGTCGTAAATTTGTTTTCCTCATCCCTTTTTCCTAATTTTGGGTTTTTTTTTCATTTTTTTCTCCTTCTACCAAATACATTTCTCAACCTTTTTTTTTTGTGATTCGGTCTATATTCTTTTGTTTTATATTAACCATTTTTAAGATTTCTTCATTGATGTTCTGACCTTTTCCTTTTATAGTCTCCGAGTGTGTAATTGGTGTGTATGAATTGGAACAACAGAGTTATCGTAAGTTTCACGTAATTGGTGCTCGTCATATTTTTAGATAGATATTTTGAGACAACCGTATTTGAGAATTTTTTGTTAGAGTTGATTGCACTTTGATGCCCTTTTTTGTGTGGGAATTCATTAGGTGAAGTTTGCGAAGCACCCAACACTTTGTCGACAAGCGAAGTGTCTTAAGAATTGGCTTCTTTTTAGCTAAGGGCCAAATACTTTAGCATTCGTGGTGGAAAAATTGACTCAAGATTGGTAATCCTTGTTAATTTATTTATTTTGAATGACGTTTTAGGGTCTAGAAGTGTGTCGTAACATCATTTTTTAGAATTGACCAGGTGTGTAACGAAAATCTCGAAAAATAGTGAATGATGCAAAGTCGAAAAGGTCACTGTCGACACCACACAGCCGTATGAGTCACACGAGCTAGGTTAGTTAGGCGGTGTGTGTGACACAAGTGTGTGCTAGACCGTGTAGGTCACACAGGCTAGGTTATTTGGGCCATGTGGGACATACAGATGTGTGTTCGGCTGCATGGGCCACACAAGCATTTGGGCCCATTTTTTGTATAACTTTGTTAGGACCGTATTTGAAGTACGATTAAAAAATTTGTCACTTCACAGGTTCTGAATGTGTTATGTAGGTATTATAGACATGAAATCTGGTATTTTGCCTTTGTTAATATGATTTCAGAAAGTGTGATAATATGTTCTTATATGTACGATATGTATGATATATAAATACATTTGTTATCTAATTAGTGTTTGCAAGTGAAAGCTGAAATCTAAAATACTGATATTGCATGTTTAACATTCGAGAGCATGTTTATGGTATAATCTCAACTTCTGATCTAAAATTTGAGAAAATTGTATAAGCATGATTTATTTATATGCATCTGAATATGTAATATGTTTAGACATGTGCATTGGTATGGGATAATGATGTGATGGTAGAAGTGTTCTAGAAGTTTAACTGCATATTGATATTAGTAAGTCATTGTTGTTGGGCAAATCGGGATGGCAGCTCCTTGTTGTCGAGCAACCCGAGATGACTTAATTTGTAGTGTAACCACATATCTAATGTGGTGGCTTGATCACACTATTTGATTTTGGTGGATTACTGTATTATTTTTGATAGCTTGACTGTGCTATTCTGAAAAGTGACATACGTTCACTTATAGGTGTATGGGGTTGGATAGGTACTAGTTACCATATTTGGTGATTGGAGGGACAGAGATAATGTGTAGCGGATAGGGGTAGGATCTATTTTTGTGTCTGTATTTGCATCTGTAATCGTATCTGCATTTGATTCTATGAATGAAATTACATTCGTATATGAAACTGAGATTGTATCTGTATTTGAATTGCTTCTGTTTCTATAATTGTTACTATATTTGAGATTGTTATGTTTGTTTGGGTTGAGTTACACACTAAGTTTGTAAGCTCACCTAATTTTTCTAACTTTTCAGGTAATTTACAGAATTAGGAGTGGGCGGCGGTTGGAAACTCGGACTGGTTTTCTCGCATAAGATGGTTTGATTTATTAATAATTGAACTTTTCTGGAGTTTTCATTTTTGGATAAATTTTCGAATTTAATTTTGGTTTTTTGTTGTTCAGTTAAAGTTTTCTGCGTGATTTTTTTTAAATTAAAATAAACACTTGATTCTCAAAGTTAAATGAGCTAAGGATTTTTCGTTGCAAATTTGAAAAGAGTTTTACGAAGGTTAATAATGAGAGTTTTAGAATATGCTCAATTGACAAAATTATACATTTTCACTTATCGAAGTCACGGATTTAAACTTATCAACTCTGAAATTTTCGCTAAAAAATTAAGTATTAATTTAAGTGATTTTTTGCAAAATTAATAAATTCTGCGCATATGTTTTTCAAAATAACTGTAACGCACCAAACTTGGCCTAAACAATATGACCAAATTTGGAGGAATTACATTAGTTAACTATTAAAGAAAACCCAAAAGTTTAATCTTAGCTTTCGAAGTTCATAATTTTGAAATTAATATTTTTAGCAAAACACTTGCATGTTATTTTGGAAATTACATACCAAACTTATTTATTTTCCAGAATAGCTCTTAACTTGATCTCGTTGAAAACTTCTGATGTCAGTGAGTGTTTAGAAAATATAAATATGGTAAACATTTGTCAAATCTATTTATTCGTTTACAGAAAAACACTTAAGAAATTACTTAGTTTGCAGTAGCAAATTTTTAGAGTTTTAGTTTTGAAAGCCGAATTTAATTTTGTTAACTCGTGTGATTTTGTAATTTTACGTTTGAAAAATCTAATATTGACGAATAAAACAAAAACTAAAACAAAGTCCAAAAAAAAATTACAATCTCAAAAGTCAAAAATAAATAATTACGAAAATCACCATATTTTAATTAACTGAGAAAAAAATTCGAGCTCCCACACGTCGTCCAGTCCTAAGTCAGAAGATTACCTAAAAAGTCAAAGATTAAACTAAGGGGTAAGCTAATAAGATCAATGTGTAATAAACTCAAACTGAAAACTCAAATAACATAACCAACAATTCACTGAATCGTAGAGAATTTCATAACGATTATTTAAGCAAAATTGAGAATGCATGCTTATGCCAATGTAGTATTTTTCAGAAAATGTAATTTATGTTTTTTTTTCCAGAAAACATCCTACCCAACTCCACTACACACTAAATAAAGTTCCCCAAAACTCGTCTATCCAATCATACCAACAGAATAATTGCGGGCAATGCCACCAGAGATTGTAGTTAAAACTGTCAGATTGAATATATGTGGATAAACCACTATATTGTAGCTAAGCTGCCAAAACAACATATGTGTATGGTCGAGCAACCATAAATGCAGACAAGCTGCCAGACAGAAACGTGGACAAAGCACCAAATAATGCAGATCATTAAACTACCAGAACTTCTCCCATACCATAATATCCCAACCCCATGCAATGTGACATGGCATGCATAAACTAAAACAGAATGGTAAGCATGTTTAACATGCATTCATATTCTTAACAAAAACCAATAAGCACGTGACTTCATGTTTTGTAGATAGATATATCAACATTACAAATCACCTTAACCAAAAAAGCCACAATGTCACATGCATGGTCATATAACCGATTCAGAAATACAAATTAACAAAATAGCACATCAAGACATACCATCAGAACTATCAATATCAAATTACACAAATATATTTCACATACTTTAAAACATCATACACAGAAGCATATTAATAGATACCTTGTTTCCAAGCCTTAATTAAGCAATATGGGCCCTACCGAAAATCTAATTACAAATTTTAGAGTCAAACAAGCCTAGGTAAAATTTTTAGAAAATGGGCCCAATTGGCTAGCCTGTGTGGTCCACACAGCCTCAAACACGCCCGTGTGGCCTACAAAAAACCTTTATGAAGCTTGTTGAGTTATCAGTGAGGTTACCACCTATGAGAAAGGTAGCTTGTGCATTAGACTTTGGGGAAATAGTAGTGATGTAAACTGGGCAGTTGTAACGAATAAATGCAATGAGCAAGGTAAGTAAAAGGGCTTACAAACCAAAGTTAGTGGTAATACTCAAGGTTAACCTGGTGTTCAAACAGGTGCTCCGAAGCCTATTTGTGCAGACCAAGGGGATCCCAACAAATAAAGAAAAACGATCAAGTTAGGCGACAGAGAAAGCTGAGGCAAATGTTTCGCGGGGCAAAACTGCCCAACAAAGAGACTAGTTGAGAATCGACCGAGGGGTCGAGATAGTTCGAAGACGAATCAAACTAGTGTCATTTTAAAGATGAAAATGATGGTGTCGCGAGAATGGGTGAGAGAGAATGTCACAGGCCGCGGATTGAAACCCCTAACTAATACACAATGAGTATCCCATAGAGGTTAATTCATTAAATGAGGCTCATTCGACCCACTTGAACTGACCTAATTCATGGTGTAACACCCTAAACCCGACCTAGACGTTATGGTCGAATCTGGCGATGTCACATGGAATGAAATTTGAAATCAAATCTAACAAGTTAAAATCGTTTCCGTTTATTATCTTCTATTTATCTCTCGTCAAATTAAAAAATTATTCCCTCGGTTATTGGATTCGTTTAAAAACATATTCTGTAGCGGAAGCGTTTAAAACCATAATTTTTTAAGAAAACTGTTAAAATCCAAAATAAAGGCAACAGTCCAATAGTCCCAAATTATATCAAAAGTAGGAAATTGAGACCATAAATAAAATTAAAGCAGATCAATAGACATGTAGTCACCGTTGAGTCCTCCGCCGCACCGATCAGTCTAAGTCTGGGGATTACCTGTACAGATAAAATAAAAAGGGGTGAGTTTACATAAAGTTAGTGTATAATCCCCACAGAAGACATGCATACAGTCAAACAACAGTTATCAGTCAAATGCAGTCTGGGGCCTAAGCCCATTACTGATCCAGATACAGTTTAGGCCTTAGCCCATTCAGATACAGTTTCAGATATAAATTAAGGCCTTAGCCTATCGTAGATACAGTATGCATATAGTAACAGAAATCAGTATCCTACCACCCTGCCTATACACACCACTCCAACCATCCCTAAACACCAGGTGGGGTTTAAAACATCCACCCAGCCCTGCACACCAAGTCATAATGAACGTGACATATATCAGTAATATTGCAGCTGAGCTGCCAGATAATAGGCATGGAAGCCTTTCAATACACTTCCTCCAATAATCAGTCATCCCACCCCAATGCAGATGTAACTAAACATACTCAATACAGACATATAGAAATACATACTTACATGTTAAGACTCAGTTATCAGTCATACATACAGATCAGTAAACAAGCATAAGTTTAACATGCTCAATACATACATTGCATATTCAGATCACACGATTTAGGGTCTAAGTAGTGCTTACCGACCTTACAATAGGTTCACAGTCAACTTGGGCGACCCGTGCAACCCTAGGAAACATCTTAGCTAAATAAGCCCACAAGCCCATGTGGTTTACCCGTGTGGGCTTACACGCCCGTGTGGCCTACATACCCAGATTGGTCTTGGCCCGTGTGGATCACACGACCAGGCCCAAATTTCACACGCCCGTGTGGCCTACACGTACAGTTTAGTTTAGCCCGTATGATCCACACGGCCATACCTCGGCCATCATACGGTCGTGTCTTGCACACGGTCTAGCCTTCATTGATGACACGGTCGTGTAGCGTCGACATGGGGTTTTTCAGCTTTCGCTGAATACCATTTTTCTGCATTTTGAGTACACACCTGGCAATGTTTCGTAGCGAAAACACTCCCGAGCCTTCCAAAACCAAAAAATCGACAACTTAATGCTCAGAGTCAGATTTAAAACAAAACTACGAAACCAATACCGAAATCCAATACTTACCCAGTTACTTTAATGATTCGATTACGATTCCACACGAGAGAAACCCTTATTCACTGGATTTGCTACTGCTAAAACACAAGCACAAAATTAACTGAAGATTTGACAAGGTTTAAAAGTGTAGACAAAGGCTTCCTCCTTAGCAGAACTTACTACAACTTACCAACGAGAAGTATAATCCAAACTCCTACGATAAGAACACATGATTTTTGCCAAAACGATTAACAAAGAGAGAAAAAATACTGTGTTTGAAAAAGAAAAAGTAGAAAAATGACAGAGTGAAAGAAAGAATGTCAAAAATTCTGAATAGAATTTCGGTAAGAGAGAGAAACAAGATTTTTTTTAAACAAAAGATAAAAACTAACTTTGATTAATCCCCACTAATCACTCATCCTCAACCACCCACTACTCAGAATCCTACTACCATTGGAACTCCTACTCAAGGTTGAACAAAAATAAAACTTCCTTGCTCGCGCAGGGATTCAAACTCAAAACCTTCAACAAACCAACACTCATCCTAACCACCAGACCAGCATGACCATTTTGATATGTTTCTACAACAAATTAAACTTAAACCCTTTGAGCACGGTTAAGGCTTTATTCAGAAAAAGACAAAAATTCACCCAAGATAAGACTTGAACTTAGGACCTCTCAGACACACCCAGAACACTTAACCACTGAAGTAGACACAAATTTTGTCACGTTTTAATAGAAACAAAAATAAAAATTTTGTGGCATTACAACTCTACCCCCTAAAAGAAAATTTCGGCCTCGAAATTTACCTGATCAGAACAGATGAGGATACTCCTGACGCATTGCATCCTCAGGCTTCCACGTGACCTCTTCAGTATTATGGTTCTGCCACAGCACCTTCACTAAAGGGATAGACTTCTTTCGAATAACCTTTACATCGCGATCTAGAATATGAACCGGCTCCTCCTCAAAAGTCAAATTTGGCCTAAACTCAATCTCATTAACAGGGATAATATGAGTAGGATTAGAGCGGTAACGCCTCAACATCGAGACGTGGAATACGTCATGAATACAGTCTAGCTTTAGAGGTAAATCTAACTGATAAGTGACCGGTCCTACTCGCTTAATTTACCCCTGTGACCGAACCTCAGAACCTTCTTCTGTGATGTGACCTTACGAAACATGAAGTCCCCTAAGAATACTCAATCTCACGCCACTTCAAATCGACATGGGACTTCTTTCTATCAGAAGCTGCCTTTAGATGATCCCTAATCAGTCAAACCTTATCCTTAATCTTGGAAACCAACTTAAGACCTAATACTTGACGTTCACCCAAGTCAGTCTAACACAAATGAGTACGACACTTACGACCATACAGAGCCTCGTAAGGTGCCATATGAATACTCAACTAGAAACCATTATTATAGGTGAACTCCGTTAGTGGTAGATAATCCTCTCAACTGCCTCAAAAATTATAAAACAACTCCTCAACATATCCTTCAGTATCTGAATTACCCTCTCATATTGACCATCGGTCTATGGATGGAACGCAATACTGATGTCCAATCTTGAACCCAGAACCTCATGTAACTTTTTTAGAACCGAGACGTGAGACGAGGATCCCTATCAGAAATGATTGAGACCAGTACCCCATGCAGTCTTATTATCTCAGAGATGTAGAGCTTCGCCAACTTCTGAAGAGAATAGTCGGTCCTAACCGGAATAAAATACGTAGACTTGGTCAATCAATCCATGATAACCCAAACATAATCCTTCTTTATGGGAGTTAGAGGTAACCCACTAACAAAGTCCATCGTTACTCGGTTACACTTTCATAGTGGAATCTTAACCAGCTGTAACAAACCCGAAGGTAACTGATGCTCAGCTTTAACCTACTGGCATGTTAGACATCGTGCCATAAAATCAGTAACCTCTCGTTTCAATCCCCGCCACCAGTATAGTTCTCGAAGATCTCGGTACATCTTATTTCTACCTGGATGTATAGCATAAGGGCTACTATGTGCCTCTTTCAGAATAGACTGCCTTAGATCAATATCACTCTGTATATAAATCCGACCACGAAAATAGAGTACCCCATCATTATACAGCCCAAAGTCTGTAGTGCTGCCACTCTCAACCTATAAAACCGAAGACCCAATGATTCATCCTCTAACTGCTTATCCCGAATTTGTCCTATCCAAGTTGGTTTGACCTATAGTTCAACCAACAAAATTTCATAGTCAAACAAACTAAGTCGAGCGAACATCGCTCTCAGATCAGTCATCGCTCTACGGCTCTACGCATCGGCCACCACATTAGCCTTGCCAAGATGGTATTCAATAGTACAGTCATAGTCCTTAAGTAGCTCAATCCATCTACGCTGCCTAAGATTTAACTCTTTCTGAGTCAGAAGGTACCTAAAGACTTTTATGAACAGTGTAGGTAATACACCTCTCACCGTACAAATAGTTTCTCCAAATCTTCAAAGCAAATACTACGGTGGCCAATTCAAAATAATGCGTCGGATAGTTTGCCTCATGCCTCTTGAGCTGACGAGACGCATATGCCACAACCTTACTATCCTACATCAGAATACAACCCAAATTCACATGCGACGCGTCACTGTAAACTACAAACTCATTTTCAGGTTCAGGTTATATCAGAACAGGAGCCTCAGTTAGAACAGTCTTGTGCTTCTCAAAGCTCTCCTATTGTACATCAGTCTAAACAAATGGAACACCCTTACGTAACAGCTTAACTAAGGGTGCTGCAATTAGTGAAAAACTTTCTACAAACTGCCGATAATATCTTGTCAGACCCAAAAAACTGCGGATCTCAGACACAGTCTTAGGCTGTTTCCAATCTAGTATAACCTTAATCTTTTGAGGATTGATACGGATCCCCACAACAGAAACCACGTGTCCTAAAAATGTGACCTCTCGTAACCAAATTTCGTACTTACTACATTTAGCATAGAGCTACTTTTCCCTTAAAATCTGAAAAACCACTCTAAGCTACTCGTCATGTTCATCCTCAGTCTTAGAATAAATTAATAGTCATTGATGAATACCACAAAAAAATGATCCAGATAGGGTTGAAACACCCGGTTCATCAGATCTATAAATGCGGTCGGTGTATTCATCAACCCAAAAGGCATAACTAGGAAATCGTAATGCCCATACAGAGTCCTAAAGGTAATCTTATGCACATCCACTTCTTTAACCCTCAACTAGTGATACCTTGAATTAAGATCAATCTTAGAGAATATAAAAGCCCCTCGGAACTGATCAATTAAGTCGTCGATCCTCGGAAGTGGATACTTGTTCCTAATGGTCAGCTTGTTCAACTGCCGATAATCTATACACATTCTCATGGTAATATTCTTCTTCTTAACAAACAGAACTGGTGCTCCCCATGGAGACACGCTGCTCTTTTTCGCTTCTTTGAGGCAGGAACAACAGTCTTCTTACCACGTGAGGATGGCATTTTACCTGTATTGAAAAATCGAAGTTCAATCAATATGCCCCAAGAATAGTACGAAAAATCAAGGCTATATATTAATATATAAAACTTGAAATAATTAAAGTAAATATATCAAGTTATGAAAATATGACTTATGAAAATCATGTTTCAGGAATATCTAATGAATGGATGCATGTGTGTAAGCATAAATTTCATGGAAACAAGAAAAATGGAAGAGTGTAACATAATGTGGTAACTAAAATGACATAATTATTATAAAGAGCAAAAGTATTCTATTATTCTAACTATGAATATTCAAAAATAGTTCAATATAGCAAAGAAATCATGAAATAAGCAATATATGTAGAGAAAATAGAGAGAAAAGAATAAAAAATGCAAAAAGAAGGAACTTGGGGTGTCGAAATCGGTGTTGTAAGCGGCGCACGGGTGTGGGGGGTAGGGTGTGTGGAGTTGCAGCGGCTAGGGTTAGGGATTTTTGAGGAGGAAGATGATGAATAGTGAGGGGTTTTAAAGATTTTAGGTCACACGGCTATGGGACACGCCCGTGTGCCCTAATTTTTGCCCATGTGTTTCGTGAATTTTGAGTATGGGCGCGTCTGGCATTCGGCCCACTCCCGTGTCACACAGCCGTGTCTCGTTTGGTTCGCTTCTCCCATGCCCGTGTTAACTTGATAGGTTCACCCATGGATGATAGGTACGGGTGTGTCGCATGCCCGTGCTAGTTTGGCAGGTTCGTCCACGGCCATGTAGCACTGCCGTGGCGACTTTATCGCTTCCTGTGTTGGAAAATTTTTTCCCTATTTTCGCACAACCTAAGGTACGCCCGTGTGCCTGGCCGTGTGGTATTTAGAGAATCTGTATACCATGATTCAGTTAGTATTCTATTATTCTAACTATGAATATTCAAAAATAGTTCAATATAGCAAAGAAATCATGAAATAAGTAATATATGTAGAGAAAATAGAGAGAAAAGAGTAAACAAATGCAAAAAGAAGGAACTTGGGGTGTCGAAATCGGTGTTGTAGGCGGCGCACGGGTGTGGGGGTAGAGTGTGTGGAGTTGCAGCGGCTAGGGTTAGGGATTTTTGGGGAGGGAGATGATGAATAGTGAGGGGTTTTAAAGATTTTAGGTCACACGGCTATGGGACACGCCCGTGTGCCATAATTTTTGCCCATGTGTTTCGTGAATTTTGAATATGGGCGCGTCTGGCATTCGGCCCACGCCCGTGTCACGCAGTCGTGTCTCGCTTGGTTCGCTTCTCCCATGCCCGTGTTAACTTGATAGGTTCGCCCATGGATGATAGGCACGGGTGTGTCGCATGCCCGTGCTAGTTTGGCAGGTTCGTCCACGGCCATGTAGCACTGCCGTGGTAACTTTATCGCTTCCTGTGTTGGAAAAATTTTGCCCTGTTTTCGCACGACCTAAGATACGCCCGTGTGTCTGGCCGTGTGGTATTTAGAGAATCTATATACCATGATTCAGTTAGTACGTTAGACATTAAAAACTTAAATTTAAATAAATTAATACGTTAGACATTAAAAACTCAAATTTAAAGAAATTAATACTGTTAGTGCTCGGGTTGCCTCCCGAGAAGCGCTTATTTATAGTCTAAGCTCGACTTACTTCTCTGGTGCGTGATCATGGTGAATCGAGGAGTTTACACTCCTCATCCCTGCTATCAATTTTATCAACATAAGGTTTAAGGAGAGTACCATTTACCTTGAACGTACCAAATTTGGAGTGGTTTACCTCGACCGTACCGTATGGAAAAATACTAATTACCGTAAGAGGGTTTCTTCATTTGGTTCAGAAGTGGCGATTCGAGGATCTGTTGCATCGAGTAGTACATTATCTCCAATTTTAAGTTGATTTTTAGAGGAATTAAGCTCCTCATGGCGTGGTTTTGGTTTATCGTGTTTTTCCGGTTTATGTGTTCGCCATTCATCTAGCTCCTCAATTTGTAACATTCGTTCTTCATGGATAGGTTCTTTGTTGTTGCTTGGCTTATGTATGTTCTTCAAACCTGTTTTTTGCAAAGAATGTTGCATTATATGGTTAGTTTTAGCCAAATGATTTGTACAATCACCTTTGATTTTTGATGTGTTATTCGAATTACGGGCTTGAAGGGTGATTGTTTCGTCTCCCACACGAAGTGTGAGTTCACCTGTGCCAACGTCAATAATTGTTCTGGCGGTCGCTAAAAAGGGCCTTCCTAAAATTAAGGGGACGTTGTTATCCTCCTCTGTGTCTAGAACTACGAAATGAACTGGTAATATAAATTTGTTAATTTTAACTAGTACATATTCAATAATACCCCTAGAAAATTAGATAGTTTTATATGCTAATTGAATGTTTATCCTAGTTTTTTGAGGTTTCCCTAGACCTAGTTGCTTAAATAATTTGTAAGGCATAACATTGATACTAGCCCCTAAATCAGCCAACGCATTCTTAAAATCTAAACTACCAATTAAAAAAGGAATTGTAAACTCCCTGGATCTTTTAGTTTGATAGGAAGCTTATTCTGTAGAATGGCTGAGCAGATCACGTTCAGCTCCACATGCGATGCTTCATCTAACTTCCGTTTTTTTGCTAGAAGCTCTTATAAAAACTTGACTGCATTTGGTATCTGCGAAAGGGCTTCAATAAACGGTAAGTTAATATGTAGTTTCTTTAAAAGTTTAAAGAATTTACCAAATTGTTCGTCTGAGTGGTCTTTCCTTGTCGCATTGTGGTATGGCACACGAGGTTTATATTCTGTAATCACCGACTTTGGCTCATTGTTGCCGACCTCATCCTTACCTATGCTTGCCCCTGTTTCTGGCCTTGGTTCTGCAACTAGCCCTTCCTCATCTTGAATGGCAATCGCGTTGAGTTGCTCCCTTGGGTTAGATTCAGTGTTGCTTTGCAGGCTACCTTGTGGTCGTTCGGAAATCAATTTGGCGAGCTGTCCAATCTAAGTTTCGAGCCCATGGATTGATGTTTGTTGATTTTTGAGTGCGGACTCGGTATTCTGAAAATGAGTTTCTGAAACTGAGACGAATTTTGTTAGCATCTCCTCAAGGTTTGGTTTTTTTCTCTTGTTGGTAGGGTGGTTGTTGGAAGCTTGAAGGTGGTGGTCTCTGATTCCCTTAGCCTCCCCATGAAAAATTAGGGTGGTTCATCCAACCTACATTGTAAGTATTGCTATAGGGATTGTTTTGAGATTGAGGATTGTTACCCATGTAATTTAACCGTTCGTTCTCCATGTTGTGGCTATAAGGTGGGTATTTTGAACTGCTTGATCCACCTCCACTTGCTTCGCATTGCATTACTGGGTGAACCTATGAAGAACTAAGGAAACCATCAATTTTCTTATTCAAGAGTTCTACCTGATTAAAGAGTATGGTGACAGTATCGACATTATAACGCCGGCTATTTTTGTTGGCTTTGTCTTCATGACTTGCCACTGATAGTTATATAGTTACATCTCCTCTATAAATTCATAGGCATCTTCAGGTGTCTTATTATTGATGGTTCCACCAGCAGCTGCGTCAACCATTTGTCGAGTCGAAGGATTCAAGCCATTATGAATGGTTTGAACCTGTAGCCAAAGCGGTAACCCATGGTGAGGGCATCTTCTCAAGAAGTCCTTGTATCTCTCCCATGCATCGTAGAGTGTTTCTAAATCCATCTGCATAAAGGAAGAAATATCATTACGTAATTTAGCCATTTTAGCAGACGAAAAATATTTTAATAAAAACTTTTAGGTCATTTGTCCCAAGTAGTGATTAACCCCCGTGGCAACAAGTTCAACCACTGTTTAGCTTTGTTTCTAAATAAAAAAGGGAATAATCGAAGACGAATGGCGTCATAAGAAACGCCATTAATTTTAAATGTATCACATAGTTCCAAAAAGTTTACCAAGTGAGCGTTGGGATCCTCATCCTGCAAACTATCAAACTGAACAAATTGTTGTATCATTTGAATTGTGTTAGGTTTCAGTTTAAAAGTATTTGCGGCTACAGCCGATCTAACTATGCTCAATTCAGTTCCTGTTAAAGAAGGTTTAGCATAATCATACATAGTGCGCGAAGCAGGATTCTGATTAACAGCAATCGCAGAAGGTAGCAGATTTTCTTGGTTTTCAGCCATCTCCTCGGATGTGGTTGAAGTATCGCCCTCTTGCTCGTCTTCTGTGTATCTTAAACTTCGCCTTATTTCTCTCCGGTTTCTGCGAACTATGCGGTCGATCTCACCATCAAAAAGTTGTGGTCCTGATGGGTTTCTTCTAGTCATAAACGAGAAAAACATGTCAGAAGGAAATAAGAGAAAAAATAGAAAAGAAAATAAAAATTTAAATTGTAATAAAAGTAAAGTGGCTAAAGTAATAAAAAGTGAGTTTTCCTAATATCCTAGTTCCCGGGCAGCTGCGCCAAAAACTTGATGCATGATATTCGTAACAAGTTTTAAAGATTTATAAATGAAACGTTCTTGAGACTAACTTATTATCACGATTAAGGCAAGTGTACCTATCGAACAGTAGTATAGTTCAGCAAGACCGGATTGTCGAACCCAAAGGAACTATGAGTACTAGTATTTACTTCTTTTTTATTATCTAGCCTAAAATTTAAGAGGTTTGGTTGTCTAAACTAATTACTAACTAAGAATGCACAGAAAGAAAAACTTGGGAAAATACTTTTAGGAAAATTCGATTGATTGAGACAATACTTAAGGACAAATCCACCTAGACTTCACTTGTTATTTAACTCTGAATCAGACGATTTATTCATTTGATTTGATCCGTAGAAACC
Organism: Gossypium hirsutum; assembly: GCF_007990345.1. NCBI lineage: Eukaryota > Viridiplantae > Streptophyta > Magnoliopsida > Malvales > Malvaceae > Gossypium > Gossypium hirsutum. Next base: position 106,883,271 of record NC_053434.1, read on the forward strand.
CTAAGTTATATTATTATCTCTCTCGAGACTAATAACGTCTAACCCTAGGTTGAATAATTGAAATCTCTTTCTAATTAACACCCTAGAATTGCATTAACTCGATCTATAGATTCCCTTATTAGGTTTCACCCTAATCCGGTAAAATTTTGTCACCCTATCTCTAGGCGCGCAATCAACTCCGCTTAATTATGACAAATTTACTCTTAGATAGGGTTTATTCCTCTTCTGAATAAAAGCTTAACTTGAATCAATATCTTGGAATATCAAAACAAGAATTAAGAACACATAATTAAGAATAAGTCAAATATTTATCATACAATTCAGAAAATAATAACAAGATTTGTCTTACGTTTCATTCCCCTTAGGTATTTTGGGGTTTAGTTCATACTTATGAAAGAAAACATCTCAAAAGCATAAAGATAACAAAACATAAGAAAACCCAAAACTCCTGAAGGAACTTGAAGGGAGATTTCTAGTCTTGATGATGAATCCACCTTTTGAGATGATCAATCGGCTTTCATTGGGTAATTCCTTGCTTCCTACTCTGCATCCCCTTTCCTAAGTGCCTCCTCAAGTGTTTAAATAGGCTTTGGAATGCCTAAGAGCCCTCAAAATTGGCCTTTTCCGAATTGGACTAAACTTGGGTTCGAAAGGGACACGCCCGTGTGCGATTACTGAAGGTCGTGGCCAAGGCTGTTAAATGGGCACGGGCGTGTGATCCACCCGTGTAAGTCATGCTTCGATCCTGCCAAATTGACACGACCGTGTGACACGCCTGTGTGAAGAAGTTCAGGTCGTGTTGTTTTTCCATGTGGGTTCATTTTCTCCGTTTTCTGCCCGTTTCTCGCTCTTTTTACTCTCCTATGCTCTTCTAAGTATAAAACATGAAATTAAAGGATTAGAAGCATCAAATTGACCAAATATAAGGAGAAACCATCCATAAATACATTAGGCATGGGGTAAAAATATGTATAAATTACGGTTTATCACTGCCTCAGTCTGTCCAGCACCTCTGCCTAGTGCTCTCTGTCCAAGGCCCCTACAGTTACCATCCCTAGCCTAACCACGGCCCTTCAGTGGCTGCTGAACTACCCTTTGTGGCTGCGCAGTACTAGAACCCGGAGCCTACACCTGATTGGCCCTCAGCAGACACTCTCGAATGCAGTGCTCCAATTACCCAAACCTCAAACACGCTCCAGTCCTCCTCCAACACTTACCCTGATGGCATCTACCATAATCTACATACAGCTGCAATCCAGTAGAAGCAACAGAGGGCCGAGCTCTAGTCGGCCTATCAGTCTTGTCCTTTTTCTTAAACGTCTGTACCGAACTCAAGGGCTCCAAATCCTTCTTGTTCTTACCCCTCTCACGATCTCTATTTTGGTGCTCAGCACGCTGAACCTCTTCTGTGATCTTCGTGTTCTCTACTAGAACGGAGAACTCTCGCTCCCTCTGCAGAGCTATCAATACCCTCAGATTATCCCTAAAGCTATCTTCAAAACAGACACATCTCTCATATTCAGACGCCACCATACCTCACGTGTAGTGGCTTAGTCTAAAAAATTCGACCTCATACTCAGCCACTGATTGGTCTCCCTGAGTGAGGTTCAGAAACTCACGCCTATGACCATCGATGTAATTGGCTCCTACATACTTCCCTTGGAAAGCAGACTTAAAAAACTCCCAAGATAGACAATCGGGTTGTGTGCCCTCCTTAGCAGTCAGCCATCACTGGTCAGGGGTATAGTTCAAATCATCCATTATCCTCCTAGTAACCTCTATCCAGTACTCAGCCACATTAGGGGCGACTCTAGTGACACCCCTAAAAAGTTCAGCTTCATTGGATCGAAGTCGTTCGGTAACCAACCCTCGGCCTTCAGATCCCGTGTTGGGCCCAGCAACCCTCTCCAGTATCTTTAACATAGCTTGGGACAATGCGTCGTCCCCAGCCATGCGATCTTGAGACCTAGTCTCAGTAGCATGTGACACCAGTGTCTCACTCATATCTAGGTTCGGTATGCTGCCCAGTGAAGAGGACTCAGCTCGAGCCCCCATACGGCCTCTACCTCGACATCTAGTACCACGTCCACGGATATCTCGTGTGCTCACGTCTATTTGGATTTATTCGTATTATGAATTTTATGAATTAATTACTGTTTCAGTATTTATTAACAGATGTTTTATGTAAAGTAGTATCATAAATTCAGAGTTTGTTTTTAGCAAGTATAGTTTCTATCAGTTTCAGTTTCACTATAGTTTCAGTATACACTAACTAAAGTGTTTTCAGAACAGACTATCTATAATAGCATAACAGTTTATCAAATTACTTATAGGATCGGCGCTAGAGACTTGGTGTACCACATTCTCAGTCAAATCATTTCAAATTATTTGAAAATCGGTTCTTTAAAAACCAAGTTTTAAAACCCAAAATCCACAGCCGAGTTTTGTAATTTGTCTCTGATACCACTAAATGTAACACCCCAAACTCGACCTAGACATTATGGTCGAATTTGGCGATGTCATATGGAATGGAATTTGAAATTGAATCTAACAAGTTAAAACTGTTTTCGTTTATTAGCTTTTATTTATCTCTTGTCAATTTAAAAAATTATTTCCTCGTTGATTGGATTCGTTTAAAAACATATCCTATAGTGGAAGCGTTTAAAACCGTGATTTTTTTAAGAAAATCGTTCATGTTTAGGAAAATGTTATTTTTAATTAAACTGAGATTTAATTGAGTTTTGCAGTTTAAAACTCCACAAAAATAGTTAAAATGTAAAATAAAGGCAACAATCCAAAAGTCTCAAATTACACCAAAAGTAGGAAATAGAAATCATAAATAAAATTAAAGCAGTTCAATAGACATGTGGTCACCGTTAGGTCCTCCGCCGTATTGATCTGTCTAAATCTGGGGATTACCTGTACAGATAAAACAAAAAGGGGTGAGTTTACGTAAACTCAATGTATAATCCCCATAGAAGACATGCATACAGTCAAACAACAGTTATAGTCAAATGCAGTCTAGGGCCTAAGCCCATTACAGATCCAGATACAGTTTAGGCCTTAGCCCATCTCAGATACAGTATACATACAGTAACAGAAATCAAGATCCTACTTACCAGCCTATACATACCATCTCCGACCATCCTTACACACCATGTGGGATTTAAAACACCTACCCGACTCTACACACTAAGTCGTACTGAATATGGCACATATTAGTAATATTGCAGTTGAGCTGCCAGATAATAGGCATGGAAGCCTTTCAGTACACTTCCTCCAATAATCAGTTATCACACCTCAATGCAGATGCAACTAAACATGCTCAATACAGACATACAAAAATACATACTTACATGCTAAGATTAAGTTATCAGTCATACATACAGATCAATAAATATGCATAAGTTTAACATGCTCAATACATACATTGCATATTCAGATCACACGATTTAGGGTCTAAGTAGCGCTTACTGACCCTACAGTAGGTTTACAGTCGACTTGGGTGACCCGTGCAACCCTAGGAAACATCTTAGCTAAATGGGCCCACACGCCCATGTGGTTTGCCCTTGTGGTCTGACACGCCCGTGTGGCCCACACGCCCAGATTGGCCTTGGCCCGTCTGGATCACACGGTCTGGCCCAAATTTCATATACCCGTGTGGGTCCACACACCAGTGTGGCCAACATGCCCAGTTCAGTTTAGCTTGTGTGGCCCATACAGCCACACCCCGGCCATCACAAGGCCGTGTCTTATATACAGCCTGGCCTTCGTCAATCACATGGTCGTGTTGTCTCGCCCATATGGCGTCGACAGTTGGGTTTTTCAGCTTTCGCTGAATCCCGTTTTTCTATTTTTCGGGTACACACCTGGTACTGTTTCGCAATGAAAACACTCCCGAGCCTTCGAAAACCTAAAAATCGAAAACCCAATGCTTAGAGTCAGATTTAATTTACGACTAAACGAAACTACAAAACCAATACCAAAATCCAACACTTACTTAGTTACCTCGACAATTCGATCACGATTCCACATGAGAGAAATCCCTATTCACTGGATTTGCTACTGTTAAAACATAAGCACAAAATTAACAGAGGATTTGAGAAGGCTTAAAAGAATAGGCAAAGGCATCCTCATCAGCAGAACTTGCTAACACTTACCAATGAGAAGTACAATCCAAACTCCTGTGATAAGAACACATGATTTTTTTCCAAAACGATTAACAAAGAGAGAAAAAAAATTACTGTGTTTGAAAAAGAAAAAGAAGAAAAACGACAGAGGGAAAGAAAGAATGTCAAAAATTTTGAGTAGAATTTCGGTAGGAGAGAGAAACTAGATTTTTTTTGAAACAAAAGATAAAAACTAATATTGATTAATCCCCACTAATCACTCATTCTCAACCACCCACTACTCAGAATCCTACTACCACTGGAACTCCTATGCAGAGCCGAACAAAAATAAAACTCCATTGCTCATAGAAGAATTCGAACCCAAAACCTCCAACAAACCAACACTCCTCCAAACCAACAAATCGATTCTGATATATTTCTACAACCAATTAAACTTAAACCATTTTAGTAAGGTTAAGGCTTTATTCAGAGAAAGACAAAAATTCACCCAAGATAAGGCTTGAACTTGGGACCTCCCACACACACCTAAAACACTTAACCACTAAAGTAGTTACAGATTTTGTCACATTTTAACAGAAATAAAAATAAGAATTTTAGGGCATTACACGTGGAACATTTGGAGAAGCCCATCTATTTGAAGCTTTGGTGGCCTAGTGAAATACTTAAAGGAAACTAGGGTTGTCATGGTAAATATAGAAACTAATATTAAAATGTATTGTTGGATTTGGGGGAGTTCAACTATAAATAGAAAATTTCCCCCTCATTTGTAATCATGTCATTGAAAGTAATCAAATACTTTTGAGAGCATTTACTCAAATACTTGGTGTGCTATTACTTTCCTGTAGCTTTTTTGTTCTCTTGTTGAATCCTTGTCTTTGAGTTGTTTTCGCTTTACTTTCAGTGCTTTAGAGAATTTCCATTAAGAATTCTCATTTTCGAGATTTAGGAATTTGAAACATGCGGATTGCGAGACTAAAGCTCTAACCTTGTGACACTAGCATATAGATGAAATAAGAGTGTGTTTGAAGTAGAAATTTGAAGGAAGAATTTCATTTATATCAAGGTTTTCAAATTTCTAAAAAATACTTTTCCTTATTTGGATAAAAAAATTGGAGAATTTTGAAACTTGTGAGAAATTTCAATGAGAGATTTGAGTTGATCAATTTTCTTTTTTAAATTCCACATAAGAAATAATTTTTCATAATTTTATTTCATTCAATACGCATTCTCCCACCATAAAATAAAAAATTTACTTCAAAATCATTTTTATTTAATTCTATTATATTTTTAAATTTTATTTTATTAAAAATATTTATAAAATTTTACAAATATATTAATATTCATATTGAATTTTTTATATTATTTGCTTTTAATAACATTATTCTTTTTATAATTATTTATAATTTGTAAAATCTCAATAAACTAAGTTTTTCTTAAACAATTATTTATCCAAAGAGAGTAATTACAATTGTTAGCATCCTAAGTTGATAAATTCTAAAATGCTAACATTTTAAAAATCTCTAAAACTCTCCGTCCAAACCTACTTTGAGGGGATGCCAAAAAAAAACCTTTTATTATTAATTATTGTCATGGGTTAGTATTTGGTGCACTGACAATATACTTTTTTTATTTCACAACAGCTTTAAAAATTGTCATGCATCTCTTTTTTTTTAATATTTTAGTAGACGACCCATAAGACACTTGTTAACCCCCTGACCCTACTTGTGGAGTCTAAAAACTCCACTAATAGTGTACCAAATATTAATCCTATTATTATATCTCTATATATAAATTTTTAAATTTTTTAGTTAGAAAAATACTAAGAGTATGTTTGGATAGCATAAAAAAATTGCAAGAAAATATAATACTAGACTTGTAATTACACTCTCATGTAATTGCAATGAATTCTCTTTATCATACATATTTGGTACATGGGCGTAACTAGGGGGTCGCAGGGGCCTCGGCCCCCTCTAAAATGGAAATATTTTTATTAATGCCCTTTAAATTTTTTAAAATTTTAAATTAATAAAGGTAAAATTGCAGTTTCCTTTCCCTAAAAATGATAAAATTTTGATTTAGTCCTTTACAAATTATAAAGATATAGGATACTAAAATGGTGAAATTATATTTTCACTATCATAATGTTAATTATCTCATGTTATATCTCTAATTATCACCCTTTATTATAAATTGAAGAGTATAATTAAAATACTTTAACTACATTAAATTTAAAGGGTTGGCTAAAAAAACATCCCCGACATATTAAAAAAACACCCTAATTCTCCTTTTCCGTGTAATTGATTACATCATTTCTCATTTTATTGGATGAGTGTCTTTCCCAATGAGTCTTTTTATTAATACAATAATTAGAGTCAAGATCTTAAATTAATGTGGTCCAAAGAAATTAATGTGGTCCAAAAAATTAATTAGTACATTTTTCAAATATCTTCGTTTTCAACATCTTAAATTAATTAGTGTAATCAATTTAGTCCAAAAAATTAGAGTCAACATCTTAAAAAAGGGGAAAATTAATTTTGTTGTAATTAGTACATTTTCCAAATATCTTCATTTTCAACGTCTTAAATTAATTAGTGTAATCAATTTAGTCCAAAAAATTAGAGTCAACATCCTAAAAAAGGAGAAAAATTAATTTTGTTGTAATTAATACAATAAATAGGCAGAGTTATATATATATATGTTTATTTTGATGAAAATTAACAACACCCTAACGTAAACTCATATTATTGTCAACAAAATTAAGTAAGACCTTCTCACTACACTCTATTATTTGTAATTTTATTTTTTATAAATTTGTTCTTTTTATAAAAATATGTTTTTCTAATTTTTTTTCTTTTTTATTTATTAATTCTTGTATAAATTAAAATCTGTTTTAAATTTTTATAACTACTATTTTTTCGTCATAATTTGTAGTGTTCAAAAAAAGATGTCGAAGTTTTACGGAAGTAACTTAAATGAAGGCAATGAGATCTCTATGGCGACATCACCATTTTTTACCGATCAGGTATAATATTTATCAAGATGTTAATATTTTTTTTTATCTTCATAACATTTAATATTTGTTAACAAATTATTTAAATTTTAGGTGTTCGAGTCTCGTGAAGAGTTGATGCAATGGGTGCAAAACACGGCATTCTCTCTTGGTTATATCATCGTCACGAGAAGATCAAAAGCAAAGGAAAATGGTGTGGTGTCTTACGTCACACTTATTTGTGACCGTGGTGGTGAATACAAATTTAAAGAATCAAGTAAAAAGTCTGGCACCAAAAAGACCAACTGTAAATTCCGATTGGTAGGTTCGTATTTAAAACAATATGATGGGTGGATGTTGAGGGTGATATGTGATCAACATAACCATCCATCTGCGCAATATATGGAAGGACATGCTTATGCAAGGCGGTTGAAAGAAAACGAAAAAAATTGTTGGTTGATTTGACGAGTAAGAATGTTACACCACGTGACATATTATCGACACTGAAGGAGCAGGACGAGAATAACGTTTCTACACTAAAAACCATATACAATGCACAGTAAAAGCTTCGCTAGTCCCAGAATGTGGATAAAACTCTGATACAGGTTCTTATGTTGCTTTTGAATGATAAACAATTTTTTACTGAGTTTTCAGAAAATAATATTTCAAATGAATTAGAAAATCTATTCTTCATTCATCCACGATCATTGGATATATGGCATGCATTTCAGTACGTTTTGATTGTAGACGAAACGTACAAAACGAACAAATATGATCTGCCTTTTGTTCAGATTGTTGGCGTGACTTCAACCAACAAGACATTTAGTATAGCTTTTGCCTTTATCATTAACGAAAAGGAGGAGAACTATAATTGGGCATTAACATGTCTAAGGTTGACACTAGAGGAGTGCATGTACCCACGTGTTATTGTGACAGACAGAGAGTTGGCTCTGATGATGCATGCCAACAAGTTTTCCCTGATGCCACTCGGTTACTATGCAGATGGCACATTACTGAAAATATTAAAAAGCATTATAGGCAGTCTATCAAGTCGCAACATGAATGGGACTCCTTTCGTGCTATGTGGACGATACTTGTTGAATCTCAAACGTGGATATTGTACACCAAAAATTACAGAAAACTCCAATCAATGTTGAGAAAATATCCAGGTACAAGCCTCGTTATTCTATAAATAATTGTTTATAGTTTTAGAAGACTTTTTATACATAACTAACATTTATATAAAATTCAGGTGTTTTAAAATATCTAGATCAAGTGTGGTTAAGCAAATATAAGGAAATGTTTATGTCGGTCTGGATTGATCGGCATCTCAACTTTGGAGAATGAACTACGAATAGAGTTGAGAGCCAGCATGCAAAGCTAAAGAAATACCTTTGTGCAAAAAATTCTTCTCTAGATAAATTTGTTGGTTGTATCGATCAGATTGCGAAGTCTCAACTTACATCGATATATGAAAGTTTTGAAAAGAGTAGAATTGTCCTCAAACATAGGCACAACTTACCGTGTTTTAGATTATTGTGGAGTTTTGTGGCACTTGAAGTTCTAGATATCCTAGAAGGGGAACTTCAGCGGTCGAGTAGACATCAACTTGACTCTTCAAACTGTGGTTGTAAACTATGTCATAGTTATGGGTTACCATGCACTTGCATGCTATCAGTCTACTTGAATTCAGGTGGTATATTTAACAATTATTTTCTAAATTTTATTTATATATTGAATTTTTATAAACTAATGGTATTTCAATGCAGGTGAGTGTATTCCAATGGATTCAATAGATGTATTCTGAAGGAAGCTTGACTTATCACCGTCAACCTCTGTAGAAAATGAGGATATTTGTTGTGACGGTGAGTTAGAAATGTTCAAAGAAAACTTCACTAAGCAATCAAAAGCCGGGAAAAAAGTCTATTAAGAAAGTTAATAGATATATTTCAGCCGAGTAAAACACTCATTAAAGAACCTACAATTCAAAAAAATACGCGTGGATGACCAACCTTGAAGAAACAACAACAAAAAAGAGTCGATTCTATAAGTCAAACTCCTAGAAGATGTAGCCATTCAACCACGTCAAAATCTGTTGGGTTGGATCTAGTAGAGTTGAACAAAGAACTTGCAAGACATAGTTCATACGTAACCGAAATTCCATACTTAAACTAAGAGCGATCAGAGCAAGTTTCAGACTTCATAGACTTAAACCAGATGCCTGAATCATGTGACACTCATCCACTAATGAAAGAAATTCTAGATATGTTCCACCCTTACATCACACATGTACAAGATGTCAGGTGTGATGGAAATTGCGGATTCTGAGCAATATCTGTTTGTCGTGGTTATGGCGAAGATCAGTGGCTCTATGTTCGACATCAACTGCTAGACAAGTTATTGAGTTCATATGATGTCTATGCTAGAGTTTTCACTGATGGAATCGATGAATTACGTAATTCATTGTGTTTCTCACAATCGCCTGCACTAGCAGAACACTGGATGGTTATGCCTATGACAATTGTCCTGATTGCCAACAAGTTTGGGGTGATCCTCAATTATTTAACCAAGCGATGTGACATAACTTTCTTTTCTCTTTAGAGAGGTCCGGAACATTTTCAATACCACCATTCTATTACAATTGCACATGTATATGATAATCATAATGTGATGGTACAATTAGAAGGAGATTACCCAATGCCTACCATTTCAGCTTATTGGATCCGCCATAGAGCCCCGTCCACAGCTGGATCGCAAACCATGTATATGTCACGTCTGAAATTTTATAGACAACTGAAACCTTGTAATCTCAAAACACCTGTTATAACTATAGAGGATTATTGTTGAATAATATTAATTTATTATATTTTAGCATTTTGCTCATATTTTTGTATTTATGTATTCATATATATGTTTAGCAATAATCCTATAATAATAAAAAATATGTTGAATAATAATAATAATACTTATAATATTTAATAATAATACAATAATAAAAACATGTTTAACAATTAAATGAGATAAAAAAGTGAGTAGAGAGGTGATAATTAATTCTTAATCATTACAGTAGAAATATGTTAATTACTAACCAATCAATAAAGTAAAAGAACATTAATTAATAACTAATTATTAATTATAGTAAATGTGTGTTATTTATTAGGGTGTTTTTTTAGTATGTTGGGTTTTTTTTTAGCCAACCCCTAAATTTAATGGGATCCATTAATTACATCGTTTAACTAAACATATTGTACATACATGATTATAAACAATTACGCCAAAATCTAATTATTAAATAATTTTTGAAGTGAAACTTAATTATATTTTAATTTTATGTATATAATATTAATTTATACTATTAAACAATGGTTAATATTTCTTTCCTCATAACAATAACGGCGAGCCAAGAGAAATAGGACCATGTCCCTCTGGTAAAAGAGGATCTAGGGAGTAGGGACAGGAGAAGAAGTCTTCATTTTTTCACTCTCTTTTTTACCATATATTTTTATTTTGAATATTGGGATTATACAAAATATACAGTCTCTTATTATATATTAAGAGGAGGAGCCATGATTGTAACAGGTGAGGAAATAAGAATTAGAAAATGTTAAAAATAGAAAACAAAATTGTTCCACTTAGAGTAAGAAAAACACATCTCCTGCATTTGGAATCTCAAACCTACAAATAGGGCAGCACATTGGAAACTAAAAAGGATTAAAATATAATGTCCTCTCCATAATTTCCCATAGCTGTTGGAACCAAGGAGATATAGCTAGCTAGATAGCTTGGGTTAACCAAGTTATATAGGTAGGTTGCTTCACATTTAGGTTGTACCAAGAAAGGAATGTAAAGAAAACCCCAAATTTACCCTAATTAGTTAACATTGCCAACTACCACTATTCCCTTAGGGTTTTGTTGTTCCATTTTTGGGCTACATTTCCATGCATTTCTACATAGAAAAGATAACGCTGAGAGATCTTGCAAGTTGCAATGTTTTCTTTCTCATATAATTTTAAGCGATAAACCTTGTTCTCTTTGGTACAATAATAAAGTTTTTGCTTTACCTCTGATATTTAAACTAATTTTATTTATGGTCAGGTAGTTTATCCGACCCGAACTAAGTTGAGTAAGTATTTTTAAAATATTTTTTAAATTTTTTAAATTTTTTAATAGGTTTTTAGGCTAGTCAAGCCAAGCCAAAAGTGGGCATGTGCTTGGTCTTTTTTTGGAATCGGATCTTGGTCCAGTCCGACTATGGGCACTTCTAATCTAAACTATACTATTTTTCTCATCTCAATACTTAAAAATTTTTTTCATCACAAATGATACTTAAACTATTTTTTTCTCAAGTTGGCAACTCTGTTAGTCTAACTGTTAGTCAAATCATTAAGTTTATTTTAAAAAAATGCTTAACCTACGAATTGGTACCTAAATGATGTTATTTATTTCTCATTTTGGTACCTAAACAGTTGTTTTAGTCACAAGTGGTACATAAATAACTTCTATTATTTAAAAATTGTCATGGTACAAAAAAAAGATAAAATGTATCATTTTCTTTATACATATATATATTCTTTTTACTTTATTCTTTATTTTTTCTTCTCCCTCTTGTCTTGGGCTTCTTTTACTGGTGTAAACATTTTGGGCTTTATAGTTTTGATCAAGGTTCTCAAAATTGGAACGATGGTTAAACCGATCAAACGACTAGTATTCAATTTGAATGGCTCATATGATTTGATCAAAGACATTATTAAAAAATTATAATAAAAAATAAAAATATATATTTTAAATAGAGAAAATCACTTCCATCATTTTTTTAGCTTGGTTCAACTAACTTGTATCAGTTTCTAAGTCAATTGGTTCAACCCCTATCTCTGGGCCAATACCTTGATTGACTCTCAATCAATCGATCAATCCGGTTTGGTTCTAAAAACATCAATTTTGATCAATGAAAGAACTTTTTTAATCCTATTAGGTCGAGTAAACAAGTGGTGAATTGAAAACAAAATTAATTGTGAGCATATTCACCTTGGGAGGATAAATTTTGAGCATTGCTAGCATTGTCAGACGAGAGAGAAATAATGTAAAAAAGAAAATAATTTTTTTTAAATTATTTGTTAAAGTTTATTTGACATGGCAATCTATTATTGGCTAGAACTTTTTTAACGGATATAACATTTTAATGTATAATAATGAAAGAATAGTTTAGTACCACTTGTGATAAAAGAAAAGTATGTACCAATTTGGAAAAAAAAGGTATAATTTTGGTACTAATTTGGAAAAAAAAAGGGTATAATTTAGGTACCAATTTGGACTAATGGAAGTACCAACTTGGGAAAAAACATAATTTAGGTATCACGTGACCAAAAAAAATTTAAGATAAGAAAAATAGTATAGTTTAAGTATCAATTATTTGTGGGTTGAATCGCAAAATTTAAATCCTATCCATTAGGGTGCCAATAAATGGTCTTAATCACTTCTCTCTCTCTTTTAAGCTCATCGATAATCAATTCTAGAGTATAGAGAGAGATAAATAAATGGTTTTTTTACTAAAAATGTGCCATGGGTAATTATTTAAAAAATAGTTCAACTTTTAGATTATTTAAAAAGTTAGGATTTTTTTTTTAGATATAGATCTCGCCACGCTAGATGACAAGTCCACTATGCAAGTGACATGTTACTCACTTGAAAAAAAATTGAGCTAGATGGCACATGTCAACATATTGTGTAACTGTCACTTGATGTTGTAGTTTTAGATTATGCTAACATGTGGCATTTTACAAAAAAATTAAAAAAAGAAACAATAAGATTATCATGGAATGAGGTTATTTTTGACTCCGTGATCGATACCCTCCCTAATATCTCTCAAACCCCTCCCTTCTAAAAAAATTCATCCATTATTGATTCCCTTACTCCCAGCATCCGCCAACATAGCAAACAATTTCATTGGTTTAATGTTACTAGAAGAGCAATGCATTACAATCATTGTCTCGACATCCTCATCATCTAAGAGTTGCATCGTGTTATATATATATATGAGGATTTGACAAAATTAGAAATTTGTAGAATAATCTGGACATCATTCTCTCACAACATCAAGTGATTTTTGCACCAATATTTTTTTTTTTCATTTCATTAAGTTTTACTCTCTTGTTGAACCTCATTCCTATATGATGGTGCAATTCAAATACACAACCAACTTCAGTATGGTGAATTACCCCCATCGAAATGGATTGACAAGGGCATAATCTCTCAATTATTTATGATGTTTCTTTTCTTGAATTATTTGTGATAAAATCCGAAGTTATTTCATAGCTCGAGCCCAAAAAGATCAAGAAGGTGTCCAAAATATTATAATTAAATGATTAGAAAAATCAAGATTATTTCATTATTTTTCTTTTTTTATCATTTGAATTTTAAGATGTTTTATTTCAAAATAGAAAATTTTGTAATTTTTCATGAAAATTGTGATTTTAATGATCGGGTTTAGATATCTTATTGCAATTTCTTTCCTCTTAACAATGAATATTGTTGGGATCGACCCGATTAAGCAACAAGTAAAAAAAATAGCTGAATAAATTTAGAAATTGAACAAAAAAATTTAACATGAAAAAATCCCTCAAAAGAGTATAAAAAACCACGAGTAAAAATGATTTTACTATAATGAAAAAAAACAAAGAGTACAAAAGATGGAAATAAAAACTAAACCTCGAAAACCTGAAAACAAAATACACTCAAAACGTAAACACAAACTTCTCTAAATGTGTTATGAGTTATAATATCTAATGGGTGTATTTTCTAAGGTTGTAAAAGAGCGCTAAATTCATAGGTCACATAATAATAAAATAATCTAGACTAATCAAAGTTTGATTAAAACAAATAAATAGAGTTTAACTAAAAAAATTATTTAGAAGTCATCATACTCAACAAATATAATTTAATTAAATATGAATTTTAAAAATTATTTATATTATTATTTTCATTAAAAAAATGAAATATCATAACAGAACAAGTACAAAGCAATGAAATATGATAACAATTATAAAGTGTTATCAAGTAAATCAAAGTTGCAAAAGGAATTAAATAGAGAAAATCATAATGGAAGAGATCAAAGTTACCACAATCAAAAGGAGACAATGTTACAAATAAAATGTAATTAGTAGCAATATATTATGTTTATTAAATAGAATTGTTTTTTAGAAATAGGAAGTGTTCTAATATTATTTAAAATTTTTGTTATAAATACAAGATACACAAATTTGTTTACAGCCTTTACAAATGCATCCCTATTCATCACTTTTAACTAAAATTCATGTAAAAAATATTTTTTATAAAATTACATATTCACTCCCATTAATACTAAAAGTATTTTTAATAACTTCATGATTGGTACTATTTATTAATTTATTGTCAAATTTGATTATAATATATTTAGTTTTATTTTTAAACAAACAATTTTGTAAAACTAATCTTCTCTAATAATTTGTATATGATCAACTATAAAAAATTATTTATGAATTACTATAAATATAAAATATTTTTTCAAAAAATTAATATTATGAATTATTATTTTAAATTAAAATATTTTTTCAGTACCCGTGTTTTGTACTTTAATTTGGATTCATTGCGTAGGGAAATGAATTCCATTTCACTTAAAAAAGAATGTATTATTTTTATACATTATTTAGAACATAAGAGTTTGTGAAATGCTTGAAAAGAGCTTATTTTTACTTGAAAAAAACACCTATGAATATTTTAAAATGAAGAATAATATATATATATCTAATGCAACCAACTTTACACCAGTGCCACAACCTAAAGAAACTAAAGTATGAAGCAAATTAATTGATGATTCACATGAAAGGTAGGCCCAATGTCAAATCATATTTAATGGGGCTCATATGTCGCTAATTTTTTTTGGTTCTCACCTGAAAGGGACCCAATCTGCCCCTCCCAATGGTCCCTATATATCCTTGCAATATCTGTCTCCTTGTTTGCCACTTCTTCCATGCAACACAAAATGAAACATTTTACTAAATGTAACAGAACTTTGCTTTACTATTATGAGACTGCCCTTGCCTTCTTTTTATTTTGTTGTTGGTATGAGAATAGAAGAAAGGATTGTATATATTCTTATGAGTGTGATCTCTTAAGTATAAGATTACGCGTATGAAACATCCCGAGACGTTGATATAGAGTAGCTCCCGATTTCTTGGCGCATACCAGTGAAAGCTTGCTATAATATTGAAAGAAGAAGAATATAAGTTGCATGGCAAAAATCATCAAGAGGCTGGAATCTTAAGGAATGATGATGTTGATCACCTGAAAGCATGACAAAGTGTAGTGCACATCACTTGATGAAATTTGGTGGTGGAGGACAATTCGCATCCTGAATCACCATAAAACACTCACCATTAACCTAATATATCTAGCTTTAATACTTGTACAACTGTATAATTGTTCCGGTAGTATTGTCGAGTTTCTATGTATGGGAACTGCTAGACATGATACAGGTTCTGCTTTAGCTGATTGAATGCAATTAACCATCCAAAACCATGGTTTTCGGGCTATGAATATATACACATGTCATTATCATTAAACCTGCAAGTTTAATCGATTTCCGAGTAATTGAAAGCAATATGAATCTATGGGATGGTTTTTTAAGGGAGAATACTGACCTGGATAGGCCCTTTGGCATTACAAGTACACCATGTTCCTCTAAATTCTTGTATAGTTTCTCTGCTGTGATTTTTGAGCCCTCCACTATGTCAACATATATCTGTTGAAATAAAGCCTTTGCTTTTAATTTTTAACATCAAGTTTTCCTTCTTTCTTTTTCTTTTTCTTGGTGAACACGGAAGCAACAAGTTTTGTACATATTATCTTTACTAAAGAACCGAATAGCAACTCCAACCATACAAACTCGAACCCGGTTTGCACAGAAAGAGAAAATTGGCATTAATGTAGGTTTAGTAACTATGCCATACTCACAATATTGGTTTCCACTGCAGCAACATCCACTTTTAGACCTTTGATTTGAGTTAGGCCCTCTGAAACCATACAAAACTAACATAAAGTTGATGAATTTTTACACGTTAGTTCATTGATTGAAAGCAGTGGAGGAAAGTAACGTCTGTTCTTCCAAACCGAAAAGTTCGTATATAATCTTTACCTGCTAACTCCTTTGCCTTCTTGTGATCACCATCAAGCTTTTCAACATTCTCTTTCAAAGCAACAAAAGCGGCAGCGCAGATGAAGCCAACCTGCCTCATCCCACCACCTAAGGTTTTCCGAAGTCTCCTAGCCTAAAAAAGCCCAAAAAAATGCGGAGTTTGAGCATAAGTTTCATAGATTGTAAAGATCTTTTTGCAGCAAAGTCTTTTGCCTTTACCTTGGTAATGAAGCTTTTCGAACCAACAATGACTGATCCAACCGGAGCACCCAAACCTTTTGATAGACACACCTACCACAGACAAAGTAGGAAAAAGTTCCTTACTATATAATCACACTGTATGCAAGATGTTCGATAGATCGAGAACTTTGCAGAATAAAGTCGTAATCTAGCAAAACAAAGACCTATAAACTAACATGACAATTAAAACTGCTATTAAGTAAACTTATCGGTATCGTTAGAAGATGCCGAAGCTGAAATAAAAAATAATGTTTACACAAAGTGTATACCGAGACAGAATCCGCAGCTTGTACAAGCCTCTGAACTGGAACTCCAAGTGCCTGCCAGACCAACCCTTTAGTTAGATACTTGGACAGATACACACTGATAAGGAGAGAATTGGGTTAGTATATAAGCTGTTCTGATTTTTCGATGAAACTTAAACAGGAAGATCAGCAGGCCATTCAATTGCAACAAGATATAAAGCGTAAATATAAAAATGTTTTACTCACCACTGATGCATTGAAAATGCGAGCCCCGTCGATGTGAAGCTTCAAGCCGTTCTTCTTAGCCAGCTCTCCAACTCTGTCGGTGTATTCCGCAGACAAGCATCTACCACCGGAGCTGCATTGAGTATTAGTGAAGTAAACAAATCATTTAAGAACTTCAACTGAATACGAAAACTGTAGACTATAGATCATATTGTCATGAATGATTCTCACTTGGCATGTGAATTCTCCAAGCAAATCAACTTCGTAGTTGGGAACACAAGCTCTCCTCTCGGATCTCTAATAGCGACTTCGATTGAATCGATATCCATTGTTCCATCTTCATTGTTCTTGACTGGCCTTGGATGTACACCTCCAATTGTTGAAATACCACCATTCTCATAAATATGGATATGAGAATTGTCACCAAGAATGACTTCACTTCCTCTTATATCACAATGAACTAGAACACTTATGAGGTTACCCATGGTGCCTGATGAGACAAATAGACCGGCTTCCTTGCCCGTGATCTTGGCGACCTCCGATTCTAACCGGAACGCAGTTGGATCAGCTCCCAAGACATCATCATCAACTTCAGCAGTGGCCATTGCAGCCCTCATTGTCTCTGTTGGTTTTGTTACTGTATCAGATCGAAGATCCACTGTTCTAGCCACCATTGTTGCTGAAATTAATCCCAGAAAAAAAAACACAATCAAAACAATATTGATTTTGTGCAACCATTTTCAAACTAAAATGAGACAAATTTTAGATGTCACATGAATTTAGTGTCGAAATCCATATAATTTGTGAATTTATCCCATGACATGTTGAACTAGTCTCAAGGAAACTCCATCCGTTAAAAAAGAAAAGAGAAAGGAAATTGGAGAAATCTAAAAACCCATTAAAGAACATGCACGTGCACTCACTTTCCTATACTCTCGCATATAGAAAGATATATAGATACGTGTGTATATATGGCCATATTTAACCGATTTAAGCTCTCCTTGTTTCATTGCCTTAAAAAGCCAGAACGTAAAACTTATGACCCAACAAACAACAAAGAAATACAAGAAGCAAAAGAGAAAGCCAAAAAATCAAAAACTTTTACCACTGAAAGAAATTTCAAGCTCACCTTTTATAGCAACACTAAAAACAAATTGTTGTAGACACAATCAAATTCAATGAATCAAATATTGGGATATAAAAAATAATTTCTTTTGCATACCTTAACCTTCTCAAAGTTGAGACAGTTTTAATAGCCCATAAAATAAGATGACTGACAAAGAAGCAGATGAAAACGAAGTAGGTAGATTGTTTTTGTCACCTATACTTACCATACAAAGCCTTAGAATAGAAGAAGTTTGAAGAGAGTCACAAGAGAAACATGAAGTTATATATAATAAGCAAGTTCATGATTTTAGTTAATGTTTTGGTAGCTTTTGTCCATTATCTTTTTAGTTTTCGTGATGGAGACTTTCCTTTCTCCTTTCCCTCTACGTTTGAATTTAGATAACTGAAACAAAATTACGATTTAACTCTTAAATGCTAATCTAACAACTACTTCACCAACTTTAAGATTACTGCTTCATCTTATCTCTTGGGGGTTAGTTTACAAATTTTTCCATTCATAGCTGAAATTCAATGATATCCGAGGTGTCATTTCAATCCTAAATCAATATCAGATAATTTTGGGTTTAATCCAAGTTTAAATGGATTTCAGTCATTATGGTGTTTTTTTCAATCTATTTCCTAATTTAACATTTTAAATCAAAACTTTTAACATTTGTCATCTTAATATCTTCCTTAAGTTTTGGGACGGCCTTTGGGGATCAACATTATTAGAGGATAATCTGGATCAAATGAAATATGAAATTTCAAGTTTCCAAATTTCATTTTGGGTAAGAAAATTCCAACAAATTACTGCCTCTCATAATATTTGACTATCAACTTCATGTTTTTAGCCGAACCAAAAATGAAGAAAAGATAGCATCAAGATGTCTAAAAGGAAAACCTGAATAAATAAACCATTTCAATACATCTCATAATAATCACATTTTGAACATTTCCGGGTGAGAATCCAAAATCTCTGGCGCAAGAAAACATCGTGATGCAAAGATTACAACAGATAATGGTCTGCTCCAAAATTGCTAATTGCCATGGAAAATTAAAATACAGACGCAGATGTGGATCAATCAGTCCCCTCAATATTACTGGTTGAATGAGAGAATTTCCTGACCTAGTTTCTCATAATTCGAAAAAATTTGTACCTTGTTAAGAGCTAAAAGCCGAAAACAGCTATTCCTCCATTGCAGTTTGGTTTTCAGCGGTATCTCCACCCAAGACACATGTACTGTCAATCTTGGCATGATCGGTAAAACCTTCACCTTCAAGCGCTTCTTCGATGCTTTCCGGTTTGGTAGAGACTGTGTCAGGATTTACAGATTCTGCAACAACCTCAGAACTTGTTCCAGCATCCTGAGCCGGTGTCTTTGTGATATTATCTCCGTTGTCTTCCACAACCAAAGGCACATTACCAGATATGTTTCCACCTGTTTCCAAATCCATAGTAGCATGCTGTTCTTGGGAATCAACATTCATATCAATTTTCAGGCTTGGCTGGCCATCAAGAGAAGAGTAAACATCCTCCGAGGAAGGTGCAGGCTCGGAAAGTCCTGAGCTTGGCACAGCAGCTTGACTTGCTGGAGCCTCAGACGACTCAAGAGCATGATCCTTTTCAGCTGCCTCTGCTTGTTTTTGTGCTTGTACTCTGTATACATTCATGATCTTTTGTATCCTTTCTATCTCAGCTATGAGATTCCCGTAGCGACTTTGTGAGGTTTGTTCAAGCTCTTTCTGTTTCTGAACTTCCTCCCACAGACCATTTATTCTGTGTGAAGCTGCTAGCTGCTCCTGCTTTTGTAATGCTTGAAAACACTCTAGTTCTGTTCCTGCAGTATCAATCTGCTTAAAGGTTGATTCAATCTGACGCCAAAGTGTTGCAGCCCGTCTCTGATCAATGAAATTGCCCATTGTTTAGTGCAAAAGGAATTACAATTTCAATTCCCTAACTGAAAGTATGAAAACATTTACAATATGGAGTAAAATAGAATTAGTGAGTTCATCAATTTATTTTTATAGAAACTGGATAGAAGTAACTCTATGTTAGATTCAGGTGTGAGTGTTGGATATAGATATGTAACCGACATGCATGTCATTAGATTCTCTTTTATGATTTTCAGTATATTTCAAGGATCCTTGGATGTCTTATCCCCATATCCATGTGTTGGACACGGGTTCCTCAAGATGAAGAGTCCAAGCAACATAGAAGCAACCATCATCCATTAAGTAGCACCAAAGGATTGAGTTCTAAGTTTTAACATAAGACATCAAGAATCCCCAGATTATGGAACTTATTTTAAAAAATAAAAAACACAAAGATCCATAGGCCTCCCTAGGAAATTTTAAAACCAGACCAAAATTGAATAATATAAAAAATGGTTTATGCAATCCTTAGCTTTATGCAGGTACTTCTTTACATGCTAATTCTCCCATCTTAAGCCCATCCTACTCTAATCCAACATGTAACTGTACAAGCCTACTTCCAAACACAGATCTGGAGGCACCAAGTTTACTGGACTCTGACAGAGAAAAGACATGTATAAAGACTTCTTTAAATGTTATTAAGCACTATGAAACTCCTCAATGAACTCTAATAACAGAAATTGCATAATGGAGATTAGGTGTGCATTTTACAAGTTTCATGAAAATCAAATTATTATAATGGTAGAACAAGAAATCATTAGCCAGTATCTAGTGATGTACCTCATAACCCTGTGTGAGAACATTGAACTTCTTCTCCATGCCTTCTGCTTTCAACTTATCATTATCCATCTTCTTTTTCACATGGTCAAATTCAGACTGCAGGGCTGCAAGTTTCTCCGTATTTCCAGCAACACTTGACAGACCATAAGCATGACGAGTAGGGAAGTACATGAGATCACTTAGGCAAGTATTATGTGCTTCAACAAAATCATCAAGAGATTCATTTTCGTGCCCCATTGCCACACGAAGGAATTCAGCCTCTTCCTTTACCCACGAATCAGCCTGCCAAGAAAAATAAGATCATTTGTCAGTTTGCAGAAGGCTCATAATCAGTAGCACTCACACATCATTTGTGATATACTGTTATTACAATGTCAAGGATCAAAAGAAAATAGAAAAGATAAAAAGAATCTTAGCATCAGGTTGACAGGGAACTGAAACTGAAAAGTGAGAATAGTTGGTATTCAGCAGATAGACTTTAGAGTAGACGACCTTACATGAACAAGTAAGCTGCAAGAATTACAGACACCAAAGTATTTACAAGGTTATAAAAGCAAATGAAAATCGCTTTTCCACCACTCATATGAGATTTTAGGCGGTTTGAAATCCTTAATGAATAAAAACCTGTGATAGGCGATGTTTAACACAAACTCAACTCAATTCTATAGCAAGCACCAAATGAGAAATTCTTACAGTAATAAGAAATTATACAGTTTGATGATAATCTCCCATGGATTCACTAAGGCTCAGAAACATAAATTGCATATCAAAGAATGAAACAAAGGCAACATAATCAGTGAAATGCATGACAAACCTCTTTCATTTCATCTTCCTCAAAATCTTCTATACTCGGAATAGATCCATTAGCAGAACGCTTCGCACCCTTTTTCTTCCCTTTGTTTGCCTTTTCATCAAGTGGATACTTAGCATTGTCGTGCTCCAGCAAGGACAGAAGCTCTTTTCTTATCATTTCATCAGCCTGCTCAAATAGAGTAGGAGGAACAAAGGTACTTTTGTCTCCATCAGTCCTCATCAAAGAATCTCTAATTAGTTCCAGTGATGCACTAGGTGGTCTTGGAAGCTCCCTTTGCAACACTTTTGATCTCTTCTTAAGCAATGCCTGCTGCTGTGCTTCTTCCTCAGCCCTTTCTCTGGCTATTCTATCAGACATGTCTTCTTCAATTTTCTCCTCTGGTTCTTCACTTTCCTCTGGGGGTGGTTGAATGACTATTTGGTACTCATTCTTTGGCTGTGGAAGACTACCAAGCCCAGATCGCAAGTTCCTTCTTATATCAGCTTGCCTTTGTTGCTCAAGCTTGACACTGTCATGTAGATCCATGTCTTCATTTATGTGGAGCTCATCCCTGATGGGAGCTCCTTTAGGGGTCAGACCAAAAGAGTAGCCATCCCTTGATGGTGTCATTCCAATTCGAGGAGTAAGACCAGTACCACCAGGGGTTGCCGCAGGAGTCAACATTGGGTTGGGTGTTTGGACCTGCCTTTTAGGAGTGACCCCAGAAAAATCTGAAGGATGCAGCTCAGGATTTTCTCCACCAAGTAGAGGCGTTTGGGATTCTCTCAACCTAGCCAGATTTTCAGCTTCCATCATGATAGCATCACCTTTTCCAGCAGGTGTTCTTTGTGGGGTCCGTAAAGGTGTCACTCCCTGCCGTGGAGTCTGGGAATAATTTGAAAGAAGAGCACGAGTAGCACTACTCGCTTCAGCCAGTTCCTCATTACCAGCAAGAAGATCACTGGCATATCCCATCTTGGCAATCTCCTCTAGTTCATGATTCGATATCTGAGGTTCTGGTAGCATAAGTTTGGATCTCTTCCTCACTGCTTCTGGATCATTTAGCTTGTTGGCCTGCAATATTGCCGATGCGGCATCCTGCCTCTGTGCAATTTTATTTTTTGCAATATCCTGCTTCCGTAACTGTGCTTCAATATCAACTCTTCTTTTTCCCTCAAGTTCTTCAATGGTTGTTGGGAACTTAGGCTGTTCCACAGGTCTATCTTCATCAGCAACATCATAAAACCCGGAGGAGGCCTCTTCTCAAAGGGGATTTCAGCATTATAATCAATTCCCTTTCTTTTTCTCTTTCGTTGCCTTGTATCGATCCCAGCAGCCTTAAGTTCCCTCCTTTTCTGCAAAGATGCAAGCCTCCTAGCCTCTTCAAGTTGTTTCTCCCTAGCTTTCCTCTTCGCCTTCTTACCTCTAGTATTAGCTAACCGGGCACGAGCTTCAGAAAGCATTTCTTTCTCATCCTCATCCATATCAACAGGATCCGGTCGTGCAGGTTTTGATTCAGGGTTAGGATCAATCTCTCCAGGACGTAATTTCCTGGGGTCATCACCAGGCTCATAATTTTCATCTCTAGCACAAGCTGCATCAAGGAGTTTCTCATATTGCTCTAGACATTGAGATGGAGTCCGACCAACAATTGGAGCAATTGTTCTCCATTGTGTTGGCATGAGCTTTGCGAGATGCAACAGCTTTTCATCCTCTTCTCTTGTCCACTCGGTCTACATATATCACCAAAGAAAAACAAATTATCACTTAAAAGCTCCTACTTTAATTGGAACAAATAGACAAAATTACTGATAATTTAATTCATCAAAAGGAATCAAGTAAAAACACTTGAATTAACATTAATAATCCAACATAAAGAGATAAAATAGAACCCATCTTCAGCAAGAATGCCACTGACAATTTGAGCACCAATAGACTCCAATTCATATAATTAGAATGCTGTTGGTTCTTATTTTAGCCTCTTTCTTTTCAAATGCTCTGAAAGCAAAAGCCATATTTGACACACAAGTACATAGATAGTTAGATTTAAAATTTTGAGACTGTTATGTTTATATCATATAATTACATCCGAGTGTGGGTTAGTTCACATGTTAAATATTTACAAACTTTTGATCAAACGTTATTTTGGTTTTCTACAGTTAATTTTTTGCATTCTAAAACCAACTTTTGAGCAACCAAACAGCAAGTAACAAGAAGCTACAACATAGTTTCTTTTAATTAAGCTTAGCTTATTTAACGAAAATAAACCAAATAAAACACTTCTAATGTAGCTTAACTATACAATACTCTCAAAAAAAAACCCTAATGTTTAAGAAAGAAGCCATCTTACAAATTGAAACACGGAAAGGCTTCAATGCCCATAACTGAGTTGATGAATTAAGAGAAAAAAAAACCAAATAAACTAACAAATATGAAGCAATGTAAATTTCTATCAACACACATTCTTAAAACAAACCCATCTTGGTAACCTAAAATGATTTCCAAAAAGAAAGAAAATTACCTTTTTGATTGAAGGGTCAAGCCATTCATACCAACGAGCCTTACATTGCTTAGCAGATTTACGAACAAGTAAAGAAGAAATTCGGGCCCATTGATTCTTCCCATATTTCATAACCGCCGCTTTCAATATCTCATCCTCCGTGTTCTTCCATACTCCTCCTTTTATCATAATCCTCATTGTCGCTCACTTGTTTTTTACTTGCACCGCCCTGGAGGATTCAATAGAAAGAAACGAATTATACACCCTAGCTTCTTCGATTAACAATCTGAACTTTTTACATAAACCCTAGATTTTTTTTATTTATTTTTTTTTTTCTGATCGAGTGGGAAATTAACTACAGCTCGGAGAAGCAAGTGAAAACCAGCAAGGGGATGTTAGATCTTTTAAATTGTTATTTGACCCCTCAACTTTTGTATAATTAAATTAGGACACTCATGGATAAGTGTTTGTTTTCTATGGGCCGCCGGCCTACTAAAATTGCAAATTGTTACAGATTAATTTTGAGACATGCTAGCTTAGCATAATTTATCTTGGCCCACTCCCAATAATTACTTCTTCTTTTTAACAAGTACAAATAAATACACAACCAAATAGTTATAATTACAATAAAATCAACAATAAAACTAAATCCGAATATCTTTGGAAAAATGTGGAGTAGTGTGGTATTTAAATCAGAATAAATGAGGGGAGAATTTACATTAAACTTATTTATAGATTAGGTTATCTATTTAAGTTCAAAAATCCGCCTGTTTTCTAATATTATAGTATATTATATTATAATTTTTCTATATATTATGTAATTTATTGGACAAAATTTAAACCTATAGTAATATGTAATGCTATAATACAAGCATATTAAGAAATTGTTAGGGTGTCTATATATAAAATTTTAATAAATGAAAAATATATAAACGTATCAAATATTAAATTAAAAATAATATATTTCAAAAAATTTAAAATAATATGTGACTTAAACTTAGCTTGCGTTAGCCCTTATCAGATATAAGCGAGCTTGGACAAAATTTTAAATTTATATTTCAAGTCAAATTAAGTTTAGACAAATATAAAATATATTAATACCATACTTAAGCCCAACCCATAAACACTTTTAACCCAAATATAATTTACATAATTTGAGAATTAAACTTGAGGTAAGAAAATTTTTATAGTCTCGTTATTTTCATTAGGCGAATGCCTCATTGCCCTTTTTCCCTTTGCTGAAGCAAAGAATTCAAATGAAATATTTTTTAAATATTTAAATCATACATTATTTACTAAATAAAGAGGATAAATATTTTAACAAGAAAAATAAAAAAACTACTTGATATATTGTATTTTAATTTTTCTTTTTCTATTTGCAATCTTTTACAAGTGACAAAGTTATTTATTAGTCGGACTATTCAATCAAGTTCGAAAGCTCAATTAAAATATGAGAAGGTTTAAATAAAAGTATAAGGAAAATGGACTTAGGCTTAGTTTGGATGAGTGGTGTATATACCTCCAATGAGGTTAAAAACAATGGTGGCGGTGAGATTAGATACTGGATCAGTGAGTTTGGAAACTATAGCCGTGAGATTAGAAATAGCGGTAGAATGTGTGTTTGGATTCAAACATAGTTGTAACGTTGATGTGAGAATAGAAAATAACTTTTAAGGACATCATATTGGAATTGATATATATCAAATTTTTTTTAATTATTTTACTTTTAGAAAATTATTAAAATATGTGAATTTATAAATTCATTTAATAAAATATTAAAATGTATCTTTTGATATTTAATTTATTATCCTATAAATTATCATATTTGTATTTATTTAAATGATAGTTATAACATTAAAACACCTCAATTGTTATTTACTTATTATCCTATAAATTATAATATTTATTAATTTATTATTTAATATAAGTATTTATCCAACCTAATCTAGAAATAAGTTGCTTGGGCTTTTCAACTTTAGACATTAAAGGGGAAAGAAACCGTTAAAAAGAAAAAGAAAGGGCCATGGGTAAAATTAGAATAAAAGGGGCTTTTCAACTTTAGACATTAAAGGGGAAAGAAACCGTTAAAAAGAAAAAGAAAGGGCCATGGGTAAAATTAGAATAAAAGGGCTGTGTTGAGCGCACTGCAGTAAAAACCATCAGTGAGCAACTGGAGGTGCAATACAGTGAGAATCAGTCCACTGGGCAACTGGAGGTATTATCCAAACACCTCATTAGTTATTTACTAGTTGGACTATTCGATCAAATTCGAAAGCTCAATTAAAATGTGGGAAGGTTTAAATAAAAGTATAAGGAAAATGGACTTAGACTTTAAAAAAAAAAACTTTTACAATATGGGTTAGACTGAACTTTAATATTAATTTAAGACATTAAACCCGAGTCAGCTTAGCCCGTTTATATTTTTGTAATATATTTTATTTAATTTTTATATATTATATAATTTACTTTACTTAAAATTAAATATATAATAATACAACATTGTGTGATGTTAAGTTGTTTAGGTTTACAATTTTAATTAAAAACCATCTAAAGTATTAAATATTAAATTAAAAATAATAAATATCTTTAAAAAGATTAATATGAGCGGTTTTAAAATATGTTTGATTTAATTATTTACAAATATAAATGAATTTAAATAAAAATTTTAATCTCATATTTTAATTCAAAACAAACATATAAAATAAATTAATATTATACATAAATTCGACTCAACTCACTGAATGATTGTTGTCTTTTAATCAATAAACCTTGTCCTAATCTTAAGACCATTGTAAATTGGAGAAGACAGCATTATTGGTTGTAATGAAACGAAATGGGAAATCATTACAGAGATAGGATTACAAAAGAATATTAGTCTAAATCAGAATGCATAATAAAATTCAATTACTTCAAACCTCGGATTATCGATAAAAATAATATATTATTATCTTTGAAGTTCCCTTAAGCATGCTTTTATTACATCTTTAGGCAAATGATTAATCTAATCGCAATTATTGAGTTTTAAGTTGGAATTATTTTAATACAAAGACAAACTAAACATGATGCCACAACATGTTTTAGGTCAGCAATGACAAAATCCCTTGGAGTGGTGCATGAACCATACAAATACTTAAATTTTTTAACTATTTATATTAAACTAATTTGTGTTAATTACTTGCTAAAATCCATGGTTAAACGTTATAATGGATCATGCATTAAATGCAATATATGTAAAAAAAAAAAAAACAAGCCTTTGATTCAGTATAGTTTGTATCTTATCAAACCAAAATTATTAAATATTATTTGAATCCATACCCCATTTAACCTAACCCATAAGCTTCCAAGGAAATCACACGTCGCTTTGAGATTTTATTGCATACAAATACTTTTTTATATCTTTAGATATTTATAATAATAAATTCAGTTCCACCCCCTCAAAACAAAATAATAGAAATGTAAATTTCGCATGACAAATGCTGCTCAATTAACGTAAGAAGTAACGAAGGGTGGCATAAAAAATAATTATTGTTAGATAATAATATCTACTAATATTCTAAACCCAGATTGTTGGAATGATTGTGGTAACTTAATTAAATTAAATGAAATTACTTAAAGACAAGTGAATAGATGAGGAATGCAGGGAAAGAGCAAGTGATTGGTGGTGATGGCATGAGACATTTGGTGTTTTGATAGGATTCCACTTGGCAATTAAACCCTAATCAATCAATCAATAATAATAATAATAAAAGAGGGTAAAACCCATAAAAGATTGGGTTGCTTGCTTCATAAAGCAGGTGGCAGTGAGAGTAAGTGGTGGGGGCAGGTTTTGCGAAAGAAGTTGAAATTAGTACACAGAAAAAAGTTGATATCTGGTGCTGGTTTAGTGGTATTCTTATATCTTTATTGCACTTTTATTATTAATTATTAGGGTTGGAATTTGGATTAAATTTATATTATATTGATGGTACTATTTTGGTATCATATCCAACTGTTGGAATCTATATATTATAAATATTCGTTTTTGTGTTACTTCATGTGATTCTTTTTGGTGGGTTGTTTTGGAATTCTCGCCTATACATATGTAAACTGCTAATTAGAAGTTGGAAAAGGACAAAGCACAAATATAATTTATTGTAAGCTGAAGTTAAAAAAAAAAAGTTAATATTTGATAAATCATGTATTTTTTATTTCATAAATAATTTTTAAAAAATTAATTTTTTAAAATTATTTTGGTATACATATGAACCCTTGTGCGGAATTTAAAAACTCAATTTATAGTATACCAATTATTTTCCTAATAAAATATAGGATAAATATTTTTTAGAAAAAAGCTTCACATATTGAAAACAAGCTTATAGTAAAATTACCTAATTTTCAAAAAAAATAATAAATTAGAATCTGATCTGAAAAAGACAAATATTGAGTTGTAAGCAAAATTAGTACGAAACAAATGAGATGGAATTTGAATTTTACGATTCTAAACAAAAACACGTTGCTCAAATTCCATATTCATTTATTTTTCCTATGATAAGGATCACCAAAGTTACAGTAAATTTTGTAATATTGAGGGATTGGGATAATAGTAAAACTTTCCAAGGTCAAAGTTAACAAATTTGAGAGTAAATAGTCTAAATTAAATCAATAATATTTTAGATCAAAGTTATAAAAAAAAATGAAATCGAACTGTTAATTGTTAAGAGGGACTAAAAGGAGAATTATATATACCATTTAAACAAGAGAACCTTGGCAATTTATATTTTTATGTTAGTATACAAAATTTAAATATAATTAGGTTTTATGTTAGCCATAGGCACTGTGACATAATTTTGTACTTAGATATGCAACACTTTATGCAACACTTTATGTTAACCATTCTAAATTGGTCAGGTAGGGTTGTGCAAAGAAATGGAGAGCCAAAAATTTTGATTGAAGTCGATGTATTTGATTTGGTTTTAAGTTAGTGTTATTATTTAAATCTCACAATTTAATAGTTCGAATTTGAATTTTTCACACGAAATCTGTTTTATTCAAATCAAATCGAATGAAAAAAATTCATGTTTAAAGGAATAGTTTTAATAGAATAATAAATTGGCCATTTAAATGTATATGTGGACTAATTCATTTAATTTATATTTAGAGTTGTACAACTGTGAATAAATTATTAACATAATAGCTTAAATTAAAATAATTTTTTAAAAAATATTTTATTGATGATTATGATATTAATTTAATTATTTAATTCACTTTATAAATATATAAATAAATAAATCTAGAGCGCAATATTAATTTTTCTTTTTTTAAGTCCAGACTATCTTTTATTGTTATGCACCTGAATAGGTGTAAAATAGGTTTACTTCCATATATTTTACATAAAATATTAGCCAAAAAGAAAAATCTTGTAGTAAAATACTATAAAAATAGAAAAAGATTAAATGTTTGGTTTATTAAGGAAAAGAAAGCCTTATCCTTATCCCCAATGTCCTTGCTTTGTACCTTGCACTGACCTGAAAAGCAGTTATCACCACCACTACCACTATATCCTAAAATCTTGGGCTCCATTATCATCTTTTTTTAGAAATATTAATTAATTTTTTAATTTAATAAAAATAATCTATTTTTTAGAAAAGGTAATCGCAGATTTTTTATGGTATCAACGACTTAAAAAATTTTATTAAGTAGTTTAAGTTTTCTGTTCTATCAAAATTCTGGTGTATTTTAATTGTTTTTGTGTGTTTGACTTGTATCAATGATAAAATTTTGGTATTTTAAATTATTATTTAATTTTTTTTATTTTAACTATTTTAATTTTTTTAAAATTAAAATATAATTATTAAACTAAGTTAATAAACTTAAAATTTATATTCACACATAAATATATTTATATATAATATATACGTGTTACATTAAATAATTAAATATTAGATTATAAATATATGTAATATATATTTAAAAATATTAATAAACTCAAAATATATAATACTCACTACCTTAGTTAAATTAAATTAAAAGATAATGATTTAATTAACTACTTATTTTTAATATTTAAATAATGTAAAAGGGAGAGCTAAAGAGTTCCTGAATGATTTAAAAATGATGATTGTGGAGACATACCTGCCTACCTATAACAAATTAGGTTCTGGTTTAGTGTATTGGCAATTGATTCGATAAAGCTTATTTAAGCTTCAATTAGTTGTTGAATTTATTATTGTACAATAATTTAAATAACGAAACCACATTAAATTGAAAGCCGGAGAGATCTTGACATCACTATTGCATCCATAGATATAATGTTTTTTTTTTTAATTATTATTGTATGATATGTGGATTGTATGAGAAATTTGGCATGCACAAAACATTTTAGAATTTAGAATTATTTATTTTTTATTATTTTTATTTGTTAAAATATCTTTTTTGAGAGATCAATTATCATTAGATTATATTTATCTTCGACGTCAAGTTATTTTCTCTTACATTAACAATTTGCATAACAAGAGGTCCATTGGATTTAAAGAAATTATATTAATTTCTAAATCATCTTTTATATTTAGCGACAAAATGTATTTACTACTAATAGTGATACATGTAATCTATTTATCTTACTTATTATTTTCATTCATTTCACAGTTTATCGATTCTACATACAATTCGTTTTGGATTATCTTGAGTTAGCAGAGGGACCAACTGAACATATATAATTAAGGCTCATATAATTTGTAATTAAGTTCTGACTCTTCTCCTATTAATTACAGCTTATTTAATCACAAAGTCATTCTACTATAGTAACATAACTGAACTCTCCCCTATTATATGCCATTAAGAAAGTTACTTCATTAAGTGCTCATTCAATGACTTTATCATAAGTGTGTGACCCTTATAAGATATGATTTGTAATCTCTTTGGGATAAAATTCGCTCTCCTAATATGATTCTATTTTATCTTATGGTTTTCATTACATCTTCTAATATGAAAAACTTAATTACCAACATATAGTAATTAAATCATTTGTCTTATGACAAATGACATATGGTCACGTTCCTTTTTCATCAATCATGTAATGTCAATGAGAGGGTATCATTTATCATTATGGGTTTATGATTCCACTATTGTGGAATGATGTTATATCATGCATAAGTCATAAACCCAATGTATCAACTTTCAGTTCTTTATCTATTTTACGTCGGATTTTATTTACATCAAAGTATATAAGTCACGCATACATAGTTCATTTTCCACTTAGGATTAATGTATGTCACACTATGAACTTCATAAGTGAATAAATCCATAAACGAATATAGGGTAAATTCAATTTGAGTATTGTCTGATGTATTGACAATCTATATAATGATAAATCCCCTCAAATGCCTAAGACAAGATATCTCCCCAATTTGACTTGATAGACAACGTAATAGCCTTTCAATCGATTTGCTCAATTTCGATTAGACTATAAATTATTAGATTATCTACTTACGTTATGATCTGACTATATAATACAACTTAGAATTAGTTAAACATTAAATAATAATTGAGCTAATCTATACGTACATTTTACTTTGCGTGTAAAAACCATCAAGGACAAATACAAATAATGTTAATGTATAATTGAATTTTATTTAATTCAATCTGTTAAAAATTATTAAGTATAAATTGATGCTAGATCCCAACAGCTAACACAATGTTGTAGGAGTTGTACAACATATTTGTTACACTGGACCTGATATAAGTTTCAATGTGAACACGGTAACCCAATTTATAAATGCTCCAAAGGAGTGCTAGTCAAAAGAATCTTAAGGTATTTGAAAAGGACTCCTGAATATGGTTTATTTTTTGGTTCGACACATCATATGGTTCTTCCTAATTTTTTAAATGCAAACTGGGTAGTGACGTGGATGATAGAAAATCCAACTCAGGTTATTTTTTGTTCTTTTGTAACAACCTTATTTCTTAAAGCTTCAAGACGCAACATTCAATTTTGCACCTGATAGTGGAGGTTAAGGGTGAGTTTAGTATTACGTTTAAAAAGTACTTTTAGGACAAAAATATTTCTAAACAAGTTACTTTTTTAGAGAAAAAGTGATTCTTTTAAGTCAAAAAATAGTCTAAAAACATTTTTTTCAAAAAGTTAAAAATTTTAACTTTTCTTAAAAAGAATTTTTTTTTAAAAGTCTTTGACCAACATTTCAAATGAAGTAAGCATTGGCTCAGTCACAAGTTGCAAACGTGTTAACCAAACCATTACCTGCAGTGTTGTTTGCTCATATGCGTGAGATGTTAGTCTTGAAGAGCTTATTGGTTCAAATCATTTACCAGGAGAAAAAAAAAAAGAAGAAAAGAAAACCTATGCCGATTGTTGAGCTTTATTCATTTGAGTCTATTTTGATTAGTCACGGTTGATTTGTCACTGCTATTATGAGTTAGCTAACTAAGATTGGTTAGTTGGTTGTACATTTGTTAGCAGCATAAATATGGATTGTAACCTCAAAGTCTGAATCAAAATTTTCAGCCACAATTTTTCGATGTATTTTAAATCGAATTGTGATTGAATTGGTCAAGTCATCCGTTTAGCTGGTCTCTAATTTAAAAAAATAAAAATTTAAATAAATTTTTAGAAAAATTTAAAAAATTCTAGTTTGATCGCTGGTTCAAACGATTCGTATCGATTTCTAATCTAACAAATTCAAAGCACCTTCCAGACCAATATCTTGACCAATTCCTAATCTAACTGAATTTATCGACCAATCTAATTCGATTTAAATAATATTACAAATTTTTTGGTTTCACTTAATCTCTTAAATTTCCTTTTTTTTTTCTTGTTTTTTTACTCTTGGTTGATCTTGAGTCACAGACTAGTTCAATGATGTATTTGTTGGAAGTGCATTATTTTTTACATTTGATGATGATAAAAAATTGAATGGACCAAAGCATCTTTAGCTTTCATTATCGTATATATGGGACATGTCCTATAATAAGCACCAATGTTAGTAGATCAAAAATTGAGTTCTAGGACAAAAGATACTGATGTATTGTAATAATTTATATGACGGAAAATTTGTTTCTTATCCTCTTTATTTTTGTTGTCCAATTTTTTTATATGTTTTAAAAATAATGCTTTTTTTAATCGATCCATATTCTTTTTTTTTATATATATAAAAATTGAAGTTTTAATAAAAATAAAATAAGACATAAAATCATTTTCTAGTTTCTAACTTACAGTGGAAGTATCACATAACGACAAATATGAGCCGGAAAGAAAATAGAGTGAAGTAATAAAGTTTCCCACTTTCATGAAATACGAATTAAAGTTTACTACCAATCCCCTATCATATCAAAAACTTCATTTTAGTGTTAATTTTGTCATTGATGGCATTAAATCAAATTACAAAATTTATTGATCTATAAAAAAAATGAAATAATATGAGTTAATGATAGTTGACATGGACCAAATTATAAAAAATTTAAACACAATAATTATGTAAAAATAAATAAAATTGAAAACAATTTGAGTTAAAAAGTACCTCTATTCATTCTTCAAAATTGTAGTTTAACCTTCTAATTTAATTTGATGTCTCATCAGTTATTGTTAAACTATATCGTTACATTAAAAGCAAAATTAAGGTGCATAAACTAAAATATTAACTTTTTTTAATGGACATGAATTAAAATATTCCTACACTAAAATGAAATTTGCAATATATAGAATAAAAGGTAATGATTGTTCAAAAATCAAATTTAAAATTAATGTAACCAAGAGGTGGCTGCCAATCTATATATACATATGTATAGTCGCAATTCTTAATAATTGAGCTGGTTCTTATGTTTACTTGATTTGACATGCCTCCATCAATGTCATGCTCTGTTGTACAAAAGCCAAAAGAATGGTAATATGACCATTCACCCTTAATTTTTCTTTTTTTTTTAAAAAAAAAATTAATTATTAATAAGATATCCACTTAAATTAACATAAAATTAAAGTAGTTTTACATTTTTTAATAATTTTTTTATATGATTAATATTTTAATAATTTAATCGTCATATTCCATGTTTTATTTATATAGAGCATGTATGTCAATTTTTATATAAATTAAGAATTTTTAATTATCCGTTTTATGTAAAAGAATCTTTCAATCATTAAATATATAATAATATAAATAATATTTTAGATCGATATGATAGAGATATCAAATCGGTTCAACATTTTACATGTGTAACAAGTACAAATATATTGATAAATTCAACAATTGAATTATTAAAATATTTATTGTATAAAAAATTATGAAATAATGTAAAACTAATTTAATTTTGTACATATAGAAATGAATCCCTCCCCAATTATTAAAACCTAAATCTAGATCATTAATTTGATACTAAGAGGTTTTAACTCTTTATCAATAAATATCATAATTATAAAAAATAATTTAATTATTGATTTAATTTTTTTTAAAAAGTTGAACTTTATCCATATTATTAGTTCAAATGTATTTAAATATACAAACATTTATTTTAAGGATTAAAAGGATTATGAGTGGTTTAGACACTAAAAATAAACATTTTAATTAGGTTTAAAATATAATTTGATACCTGAGTTTGATACTTTTTTTAATGTGGTAATTATGTTATATTTTTCCAATATTTGATACCCATGCTTGACAAAAAATTATATATTTCGATACTGTTAATTTTTTAGCTTTTAATTCGTCTTTTAAAAATGATTTAATGAAAATTTATTGCTAATATTATTAGGTTTGAATTTCTATGATTTTTCAATAGAATAAATTTAGTGATAATTGTAAATTTATTTAATTTTACGTTTAATTTTTCAAATACAATCCGATGAATGTGATTTAATTCGAATTTTAGGGTTAATTTGATATAAGTTAATTTCTAATATTAATAGCTAATTATGAACTTTCATCAATTCAACTCTAAAACTCAAATTAAATACTAAAAAGTTAACACCATTACATTTGGATACCAAAATATATACATTTTATCAAATACAAATACTAAATTTAACTAAAAAATAATACAAGTATCACATTAAAAAAATGTCAAAATTAAATACCAAATTATATATTAACCCTTTAAATTAAATAAAAATAGAATAAAAGAAACAAAATCTTGAGTGTGCAAAGGATAACAAAAGTTTGGAATGGAATTTATATCAAATAAAATATAGGGAAAGAAAAAAAAAATCAGATTCCTTACTTTGATGTCTTTGGCACATTAATGTGAATTTACTTTACAATATAAACATTCATGTTTTTGCCTTTTTTTTTTCTTTCCTTGACAAAAAGCATTACTCACCTAAAGAATTTCAAAATTAATGTATTATTTTTTTTAATTCTTAAAAAAAGTTAAAAGTATTTTTTAAGGGTAAATTACACCAACAATCACTCAACTTTAATGTAACTAACAAAACAGTCACTCTAGTTTCAATTTAATCACTCAATTTTTGAAAAATGACAAACCAGTCACTACCGTTACAGACATAACAAAAAGTTAAGGTGGCCCGTTAACTTGTCATGTTGGCATTTCACGTGGAAAAGACGACCTCTATACCATCCCCCATTAACTTACCGAAGAAGAAGAAGAACAAGAAGAAAGAATGAAAGAAAAATAAAGAAAAAATACAACCCATGTATTTGCTTTGCCAAAATTGGGGGTGGGTCTGGGGAGGTAAAGGTGGCAGAACCATTTTAAGAGCCTTTTTTATATGTAGATGGTGATTGACATCAGCTTCAGATGAAGCACCTTTGGCTTAGTAAACTGTGAATTTAAGGGGCATTCTATGAGGGGAATGAAGCAATGGAGGGACCTAAGAAGGTTGAGAGAGAGAGACAGAAATTAGAGAGAGAGAGAGAGAAATTAACACTTTCTTTAGAGCAAATATTATGAACTACCATGAAATTATTTTGTTCTATGCATTTGGACCAAGCGTATTTTTTTCTAGAATAAAGAACTTTGAGGTTCCAAACTTTGAAAAAGTCAAAATAATCTAAACCTATTGATAAATTTCTATTAAGAAAGTCATTTGACTATAGATATATTTTCTCCCTTTCATTTCTGTTGGTGTCAGAAATAGGGCGTAACACAAACTGCGAAAAGGGAGGAGGTGGAGGTAGTGGATGTTGAATTGTAACTTACTCTTTAGGTGGGGAACCAGGTGGTGGTGGACCAGGTGGAGGAGGCAAATGAATACCCAAGTTCATAATAGCAGGTTTGGAAGGCATAGGAGGTGGAGGTCGTAAAGGCAAAGAAGCAGGAACATCAAAGGCATCCCTTGAGTTTAATTTACTAATATCTGGCAAAGGAGAATGAGGAGAAAGTGGTACAACTACAGAAGAATGCTCTGTGAGGAAGAAGTAATGGCACTTGATGATACACTAAACAAGGGAATTCTAGG
The DNA here is from genome assembly GCF_007990345.1 of Gossypium hirsutum. Classification (NCBI taxonomy): domain Eukaryota; kingdom Viridiplantae; phylum Streptophyta; class Magnoliopsida; order Malvales; family Malvaceae; genus Gossypium; species Gossypium hirsutum. Next base: position 106,919,781 of record NC_053434.1, read on the forward strand.
TCCTAAAGAGAAAAACAATAACATGATTTAAGAAAGAGAGAGAGTAAAACAATATAAAGAGTTTATGTAACATCCCATACCTGACTTAGACAACAAGGCCAAATTTGGAGAGTTACATTGAACAACATTCAAAACGTAACTTCGAAACCTAGCCGTAAAAATCTTCTAGAGTCAAAAAAGACTTAAAGGAATAACAAAGTAAGCAGTTCGAGGTTTACCATCCTACTAAGTTAGAACTACGAAAAGTTAACTAACAATACTAGTAGTACTAAACAGTTTAAAATAACATAACTGAACTTCCCATCCGTCGACCCACTCAAGTTTGTGATTTACCTGTAGTTCATTCAATAATAAAATAAATTAATACTTCATAAAGAAACCAACTATATATATATTCAATAGAGTCATGGTTAAACTAATAGATATCGAAGTGCAGATGTTGATTCAGACTTATGAGACAATACATTCAATTACAGATCAGAACTGTATAGATATACAATAAATCAAATCATAGTCAAATTTAGAACAGAACAAATGCAGTTTTCTAATTCTATCGGCTACACACCATCTCTGACCAACCCAACACACTAATAAGGTATTTACTACCCTTCTAACCCTACACACCATATAGTGTCAGTCTGACACGTTTCAATGATTGCAGTCTAACTGCCAGATCAGAGTATAGATACCAATAGTTTAACCACTATTTCAGAATAGAATAATTTTTCCTTACACAATTCCCGTCCAATGCAGATGCAAGTCTTAATGACAGTTAGTACAAAGTCCTACATACATATTCAAATACAATTCATGCTCGAATGTAGTATATCGATACCATTAACATTTTTCATACGCAATACACACAGAGATTTTCAATACACAGTCTTAAGTTACAGAATATCAGTTTATACAGGTTAATTCAGTTCACACAGCCTCACCAAAAGGTTTGTATTCATTTCAAGCGATGCTCGTAGTTCGAGGGCAAAAATTCAGTATATTGGCCCACATGCTCGTGTGGTTTCACATGGCCTGCATAGTTAGCCACGACCTAATACACGATCGTGTCATTTACTTATATGGTCCCTATTTCATAATTAGTGAGTTACACGGCCTGGATACATGCCCGTGTCCTTGGCCCATGTTAACCTTGCATTAATATGGCCACACATAGTATGGATACACGCCCATGTCCCTTGCCCATGTAGATCTATTTCGGGAATAGTAAGTCACACGGCCTACCACATGGCCTGACACACGATCGTGTGGTGTCAACAGTCATGTTTTCTAACATCCAAATTTCGTAAAAACTTGGGTTTTCAATACACACCTGAAGTAGTTTTAACGTAGAAACAATGCAGAGGAATCGCAGATCCTAAATTAACCAACCAAAATCCAATTAAATGACTATAACGACGTATTTTGCACAATTTAACACTTACTAAACTATGTCGAAGACTTCGACAAAAAACTTCCAACGGAACTAACGCTTACTAGTGAATCAGCGGTAACTGCTCGAATAACATGTCAGCAAATGCTACTTCTGACACATATGCCTAAAATAAAGAAGACAAAAGTCACTTGATCATAAGAATACAACCCAACAAAGACAAAGTCATTTCAACAGAGAGAATCCGACGTTTTAAAAAATTCACAACGAGATTTACACTATGAACTTTTTATCAACAATATGACGAATGTACTTACCTAAATATACTGCAAAGGATTTAACAACAACCAACTAGGAGAGACGAACCAATAAAAATAAAAAATTGAAAAAAGAAACGGGAAGAACAAAACAACAAAAAGAAAAGAAAAAGAAAGGAATGTTAATTTTAATGGTTAAAACCACCAGTAAGAATTCCAACAATAACAAAAAATATTTACTAACGTACATGCCAAGACTCGAACACAGAACCAGAGAAAATACAGAAGCTTAACCATCAAACCAGCAGGCTCATTCTTATCATAGATTTACATAAAATTAAACTTAAATCAACTATTCAATGATAGAGGTTATGCTAAAATAAATAACAAAACTTTCTAAAAGTAACACTCAAACCCCTGACTTCAAATACATATACAGAGCACATAGCCATAGATACAGAGATTTAACTACGCTAGTATTTCTTAGTCAAACATTCAAATTTTGGGGTGTTACAACTCTCTCCCCCTAAAAGAAATTTCAACAATGAAATTTATCTAACTCAAATAAATACGGATATTGTTGTTGAATCGAGTCCTCAAGTTCCCTCATTGCCATGATCCCGTTATAGGATCTTAACGAGAGGGACAATTTTCTTTATTCAATACATTGACATCTTGATCTAGAATCTGACTAGGTTCCTCCTCAAAAGTTAAATCCGGTCTTACTTCAATCTCTTCAATAGGGACAATATGCGACAAATTAGATTGATACCGTTTCAACATCGAGACGTGGAATACATCGTGAATTCGATCTAACTCAGGAGGAAATTCTAACTAATAAGCAACAGGTCTGACACATTTTTGAATCCGGTATAGTCCAATGAACCTCGGGTTCAACTTGCCCTTACGTCTAAATCGAAGAACCTTTTTTCCACAGAATCACTTTAAAAAACACCTGATCATCTACAGAAAATTCGATGTCTTTTCTCTTTAAATTTGTCTACGATTTCTATCGATCAGAAGTAGCCTTAAGTTGATCTCAGATTAATTTAACATTATTCTCGATCTCAGAAATTAGCTCGAAACCCAAAACTCGACGCTCACCTAACTCGGTTCAACACAAATAGTACAACACCTATGACCATATAGAGCCTCATAAGATGTCATCTACATATTAAATTGGTAGTTGTTGTTGTACATAAACTCAACCAACGGTAAATAATCCTCCCAACTACCCTTGAAATCAATTACACAAACATGAGGCATAACATCCAAAATTTGAATAACCCATTCAGACTATCCACCGATCAAGTTGAGTGTTTAACGCCTCATAAAGCTTATTGTAAAATTGAGAAGTAAAACACAGATCCCTGTCTAAGATAATCGAAACTAGAACTCTGTGTAGTTTTACAATTTCAGAAACATATAGTTAGAAAATCTTCTGTAGTGAGTAGTCTGTTCTAATAGGAAGGAAATGAACGGACTTGGTCAATCGATCAACAATGATTCAAATCGAATATTTCTTAGTGGGTGTTAAGGGCAACTCATTAACAAAATCCATCGTTACTTGTTTTCACTTCCACAGAGAAATTCTGACCGGTTGTAGCAACCTAGAAGGCAATTGATGCTCAGCCTTAATCTTTTGGCACGTCAAACAATGAGACACAAAGGTAACCATTTCCCGTTTTAGACCAGGCCACCAAAAAGTTCTTGGAGATCCCGATACATTTTATTTCCACTAGGATGTATAGCATAAGGGCTACTATGCGCCTCCTGTAGAATTGATCGCATTAACTCTTTATCGAAAAGTACACAAATTTGGCCCTTGAAACACAAAACTCAATCACTATTCAAACCGAAATCAAAAGTTTCATCCGCTTGGACCTAACGCAAACGTAAAACCAAAGACTCATTCGTTAGTTGCTTAGTTCGAATTTGATCAACCCAAACGGGTTTAACCTATAACAGCTAACAGACTCCCTTTTTAAATAAACTCAGACGAGTGAACATCGCTCTCAGGCCGGTCATCGCTATACGACTAAGAGCATCGACCACCACATTAGCTTTATTAGGATGGTCCTCTATTGTGCAGTTATAATTTTTAAGCAACTTAACCCATTTACGTTGCCTAAGATTTAACTCATTTTGACTTAACAGAATTTGAGACTCTTGATACACCTCTCACCGTACAGGTAGTGCCTCTAGATTTTTAGAGTAAACACAACTACAACTAACTCAAGGTCGTATGCATAGGGTAGTTACCATCATGTGACTTAATTTATCAAAATGCATAAGCTACCACCTTGCTGTCCTGCATTAGAACACATCCTAGACCGATATGTGACACATCACTATACACCACAAACTCCTAACCCAGCTTAGGCTAAACTAAAATAGGAGCTTGTGTTATAACAGACTTGAGCTTTTCGAAACTCGACTGTTGCTCCTCAGATCACACAAATGAAGTGTTCTTACGCAACAATTTAGTCATAGGAGACACAATCAGAGAAAAACCCTCAACATATCTCCAGAAGTAACCAACTAAGCGTAGAAAACTTCGAAGTTCAAGCACATTCTTCGACTATTTCCACTTAATGACAACCTTAATTTTCTTAGGGTCAACTCGGATCCCTTTCAGCAGGTTACTCAATTTTCGAACTTATACTTACTGCAACTAGAACTTACACTTACTAAATTTGGCACAGTTGTTTTTCTCAGAGCATTTACGAAACTATGCGGAGATGCTCATCGTACGCAATCTTAGTTTTGGAATAAATCAGTATGTTGTCAATGAAGACCACTACAAACTAATCCAAATATGACTAGAATACTCAATTCATCAAATCCATGAATGCAGCTGGAGCATTGGTTAAATTGAACGGCATAATTAGGAGCTCGTAATGACCATAATGAGTCATGAATGTGATTTCATACACATCAGTCTCCTTAACCTTAAACTAATGATAGCCAGAACGAAGGTCAAATTTAGAAAACATATATGCTCATAGAAATTGATCAAATAAATTGTTGATTCTCGATAGCAGATATTTATTCTTTACTGTGAACTTGTTCAGCTAACGATAATCTATACACATTCTCATCGTACCATTCTTCTCCTTAACCTTAAACTAATGATAGCCAGAACGAAGGTCAAATTTAGAAAACATATATGCTCATAGAAATTGATCAAATAAATTGTTGATTCTCGATAGCAGATATTTATTCTTTACTGTGAACTTGTTCAGCTAACGATAATCTATACACATTCTCATCGTACCATTCTTCTTCTTAACAAAAAAACCTGTGCTCCCCATGGAAACACACTCGGTATAATGAACCCCCGATCATGAAGTTCCTGAAATTAAGCTTTTAGTTCCCCAAGCTCCTTAAGTGTCCTGCAATACAGTACAATGGATACCAGAGCAGTACTAAGTAACAGTTCTATGTCGAATTAAACTTTTTTTTTCGTAGGTACAGTAGGTAACTCGAGAAAAATAGTCGGAAAGTCCTTGATTGTATAAATATCCTTCATACATGACTTTGTAGGATCAGAGTCGGACACGAATACGAGATAGCCCCATAACTTTTTCGGGCTAGTTTTTCAGCTAAGAAGGTAGAAATTACATTAGAGAGATAATCTTGACACTTCCCAACCATAGTAATCTCGTTATTATCATTGGTTCTCAGAGTAATCCTCTTAGTGGCACAATCTAGACTGACCCGATGTTTTATGAGCCAATCCATTCTTAAAATCAGATCAAACTCACCAAAAGGTAACTCCACTAAGTTAGTCAGAAATACCACAATATGAATCTTTAACGGAACATGTCTGTACATGTTATCAACTTGAGCCGATTGACCCAAAGAATCAAACATAGAGAACTCCCTAGTAGTATTCTCAACAGATATTCTCAAAACTGTAGAAACAATACTAGCTATATAAGAGTTAGTAGACCCGATATCAATCAAAGTAAAATATAGAACAGAGTGAATAAAGAACGTACCTGCTATGATGTTGGCGTCATCACTATCCTCATGGAATCTTGCCATATAGACCAATACAGGCTGTCGTGCCTCAGTTTGACCCACACCTCTACCTGGTGCTCTCTGACCTCTACCAAAACCATTATCGCCCATGACCGTACCATGACCTTTAAGTGGTTGTTGAACTACTCTTGGAGGTTGAGTGGTCCCGGAGCTGAAGTCTGTGTCGTAACAGGCACATGATCTGGTCGACGAGGACAATCTCTAACACGGTGCTCTATTGACCTACAATGGAAACAAGCTCCAAATTTCCTCCAGCACTCGCCCAAATGGCACCTTCTGCAATTGTTACAGAGCTGAGTCTCAGTCACTACAACTGGTGCCTCAGTCTTCGAAGGCTCGTCAAACCTCGTATATTTCATTTGGCGCTGTCTAAATCTAAAGAGACCCAAATCCCTCTTAACCTTACTTTGGCCTCTCTCACGGTATCGCTTCTTGCGCTCGTTGCGCTTCACTTCCTCTGCTATCTTAGCCTTGTCCGCCAAAACTATAAAAACCCGTTCCTTCTGTAGAGCTATCAAGACTTGTAGGTTAGAACGCAAACCTTCATTAAACTTTACACACTTATCGTTGTCAGATGTTACTAAAGCCAGAGCATACTTGCTAAATTTCAGAAACTTGATCTCATATTCAACCACAGATCTTTCACATTGTACCAGATTCATAAACTCGTGCCGGCGAGCTTCCATATCGCTCTCTCTAACAAACTTACTCTAAAAGGCATTCTTAAAGTAATGTCAATTAATCTATTCAAGCTAAGTACCCTGATTAACTGTCAACCACCATTGATAGGCTCCGTCCTAGAGCAGAGATACAACACCCCTCAATTTTTGAGTGGGAGTGCAGTTAATATCAGTCATAATATGCTCAGTAGCCTCTAGCCAATATTCAATAACAGTAGGGGCAACTCTAATGATGTCCCTAAACAACTTAACACCATTCAACCCAAGTCGTTCAGTAACCAACCTCCGGCCTTCAGATCTAAAATAGATCTCGACAACCCTCTCTAATGCTCGAATCATGGCCTAAGACAGTGTGTCATTCCCAACCATCGGAGCCTGGAACCCCGTCTCAACAATACGAGTACCAACAGATTCACCGGTCTCTGAATTGGGCATACTGCCCATAAAGGATAACTTTGATTGAGCTCCTACTTGGAGTCCATGACGCCCATTAAAACCACGTCCACGACTACCGTGCAAACTCATAATATCAGTTTATCTACAATGTAGAAGTACACAGATAAATTCAGAGCCGTTATCATAATTCTTCCACCAGTTCATATCAGAATATTTAACCAGACAACAGTACAATGCGAATACGGAACAGAAATACTTACAAATTCGGCGTCAGAAGCTTGGTCACTTAAAAAATCAATTTTTAGAATGACTCAAATATTTTATTCTTATTCAAACGCCTTTTTACACATAATAGGTGCCCAGATCATAGCCCAAGTGTTGACAAACTTGATTCTGATACCTTTAAATGTAACAACCATATCTAGACTAGATGACAAAGACAAATCTGGAAAGTTATATAGAACAATATTCAAAATCTAACTAACTTTGAAACTTAGTTTTAAAAATCTTCCAGAGTCATAAAAGACTTAAAGGAATAACAAAACAAGCAGTTCGGCGTTTATCATCCTACTAAGTTGGAAATACGGAAAGTTAACTAACAATACTAGTAGTACTAAACAGTTTAAAATAACATAACCGAGCTTCTTATCCGTCGACCCACTCAAGTTTGTGATTTACCTATAGTTCATTCAACAACAAAATAAATTAATACTTCATAAAGAAAACAATTATATATATTCAATAGAATCATGGTTAAACCAGTAGATATCTAAGTACAGATGTTAATTCAGACTTATGTGACAATCCATTCAATTACATATCAGAACCGTATAAATAGACAATAAATCAGGTTATAGTTAAATTCAGAGTAGAACAGATGTAATTTATTAATTCCATCAGCTACACACTATCTCCGACCAACCCAACACACCAATAGGGTATTTATTACCTTTCCAACCTTACACACCATATAGTGTTGGTTTGACACGTTTCAGTATTACAGTCTAACTGCTAGATCAAAGTACAGATACCAGTGGTTTAACCATTATTTCAAAATAGAATACATCCTCTTTACTCAATTCCCGTCCAATGCAGATGCAGGTTTCAATGACAGTCAGTACAGAGTCCTATACGAATATCCAAATACAATTCATGCTCGAATGTAGTAGATTGATACCATTAACATTTTTCATACGCAATACACATAGAGATTTTCAGTACACATTCTCAGGTTACAAAATATCATTTTATATAGGCTAATTCAGTTTACACGACCTCATCAAAGGCTTGCATTCATTGCCAGTAATACTCGTAGTTTGAGGGAAAAAATTCAGTATATTATCCCACACATCTGTATGGTTTTACACGACCTGAATAGCTGGCTTATTTGTTTTCACACGGCCTAGCACACGTTTGTGTACCTACTCGTGTCTCTCACACGGCCTAACACACGGCCATGTCATCTGCATGTATGGTACTTATTTCGTAATCAGTGAGTTATACGACTTAGACACACGTCTGTGTCAGTGGCTTACATGAACTCTGCATTAACATGGCTATACACAGCTTTGACACTGCTCATGTCCCTCGCCTGTGTGGCTCATACGGCTTACCACATGGCTTGACACACGATCGTGTGGTATCGAAAGTCATGTTTTCTAGCGTCTAAATTTGATAAAAACTCAAGTTTTCGGTACGCACCTGAAATAGTTTTAACGTAGAAACAACGCAAAGGAATCGCACACTCTAAATTAACCAACCAAAAACCAATTAAACAACTATAACGACGTAATTTACACAATTTAACACTTACTAAACTATGTAAAAAACTTTGAAATAAAACTTCCAATGGAATTAACGCTTATAAGCGAATCAGCAGCAACTGCTCGAATAACCTGTCAGGAAACACTACTTTTGACACCTATGCCTAAAATAAAAAAACCAAAAGTCACTTAATCACAATAATTCAACCCAAAAAAGATAAAGGCATTTCGACAGAGTGAACCCGAAGTTTTAAGAAATTCATAATGAGATTTACATAATTAACTTTCAATCAATAATACGACAAACGTATTTACCGGACTATATTGCAAAGGATTTAATGACAATCAACAAAGAGAAATGAATCGAAGAAAATTAAGAACAAAAAAAATAGGAAACGAGAATAAGAAAATAACAAAAAGAAAAAGAAAAAGATAGGAATGTTAATTTTAATGGTTAGAACCACCAGTCAAAATTTCGACAATAATAAAAAATATTTCCTAACGCATATGTCGAGACTTGAACATAGAACTAGAGAGAATAGAAAAGCTTAACCATCAAACTAGTAGGCGCATTCTTGTTATAGATTTACACAAAATTAAACTTAAATCAACTATTCAAATATAGAGGTTATGCTAAATGTAACATCCCAAAAATTGGGTTAGAAAAAATTGTGAAACCAATAGTGGTCATCCTTTGATTTTAGGTTTAGATTTTAGAAATTTTGACAAGGAAATTAATCTGGTTCAGCGGTTAAGTGTTTTGGTTTTGTGTGTGAGATTTTGGGTTCGAATCTTGTTTCTTGAAATTGTTATTTTTATCAAACCCATATTCTTGATCATCTAGCATAAGTTCTATTTTCGATCAATTGATTAGAAGAATGAGTCTGCTGGTTCACTTGTTAAGCATTCGTTTACTCTCTACTATTGTGTTCGAGTCTCTACGAAAGCAATATGAAAATGTTTTTATTCTGCTGCTCGTGAGGTAGCTTTGGTTGGTTTTAAATTAACCAATGCTCTCAACTTTCTTTTTGGCTTGTTACATTCGTTTTATGTTTTTGATTTTGACTATCATTTTTGTGTTTTCTCTTTTTATTTGTGATACGATCGCGCCCCGGAGTGCATCAAGCTTGAGCAAGGATTCAATGGTGCTGCCCCAAGGACGAATTATGCGGGCTCGAGCTAAGCAATTCAAGGAGGCCATTTTGGCCTTAATCAACCAAGTGTGGGGCAAGGCTTTGGCTGGTGAAATAGAACGAGCTTGGACTAGCTCAACAAAGTGTCATTGCAACATATTGCAAACCGATTTTAGCTCAATTCCAGCTCCATGAAATTAGGTCAGCTCGTTCCAGCTCAATTGAGCTCCTTTTTATTTTTCTAGCTTTGCATTTAATTAATTAAATAAATGACAATTTATTTATAGCTCAAATAAATATTAAAGTATTTAATTTGTCCAAATTCAGAACATGAATTTAATGTGTCATGCTACAGCAAATTAATGTGTTTAATTAATTATTTAAGTTATCTAATTTAGGACAAATTTATTTCTTATTATTTTGTACATTTGAATTTAATATGTCATAGTTCCAGCATATTTTCAATTTGTCTTAACTTATTACATGATTTAAATGTATCTTGTGAGCTAAATTAATTAGCAGGTTTAATATGTCCTAGTGTAGCCGAATTTATTATGTCTCAAAATTAATGAGTTCATTTGATTTGTGTAGCAGGTGCATGGACAGTATTAAAGGACTTGGTGTGCTAATGGTTGGCTTCTCCCAAGCATCTTTTCAGCCAAACAACAGCCACCCATTTATGTGCTTCAAGCTGGCCAATTGGCTCCCTAATGCAACTTAATTGTTTTCACATTTGCTACACATTCTTTTCACACATGATGGACTATCCGGTTTTGAGTGTTCATTTTCACACTTATAATGCCTTTTACAATACTCTAGCTGCACAATAAAGTTTCAAGTCTCTCCAGCTGATCAAGGCAGCTCATTAAAGGATTCCCACACCCTTGGCCGAATGTGGACATAGCCAATCAACTTCCAATTGCTTCAAATACATTTCAACTGAACCAACTTCATCTAGAAGCTGTCCAATAGCGTTCCAAATAGGTGGAGAAGCATCCTGGAAGTTTCTTAAAAATTCTGGAATTTTTAGCTCATTTAAAAGCTAAATTAAGTGACCATTCAACTCATATTTTTGCCTATTCGGCTAGCCTTATAGACATTATAAATATGAGCTCATTTTATATGTTTAAGAACATTTGTCAATCTGAATGAAATTTTGTCATTTTTGTGAGATTTTACTTCTCTCAAAATTTCGTTTTAAGACTTAGTTGGCTTATCTGTTGTCAGTGGCGTCAACCTTAGTCTTTCTTATCCCGAACTTATCACTTTTAACTGAGTATAGCGTTGACTAATTTTTTACCTTTGATTCTTGCCTAATTAGGTAACGGGTCAAGGTTCTTTCATTCTTCATCTTTATTCACCTTAAGACATTATAAGTGTCGGGTCAGCATTCCTATTTAGTGTTGGTTTATTCTTGCGTCATGAGACTATTTTTCCATCCATCCACAAATACCAACCTAATTGAACAAGCTATCATCTATACTTTATTTCTTGTTAGCCGAACCTACAACTATCCAAACTTAACCATTTTGAACCCATATTTGTTTTTAAACCCCAAACTAAGCCTAATTCCATTCAAGCTTCTCAATGCGAATGACACTTCTGCGTTAGACGATCGGACAACTAAATGACTCAACTCACCAAAATGAGGTGAGATCGTAACAATTTGTCAATTCTTCCACTGAAGATTTTCTGTTGAATCTTTGAGACATCTGTCCTTCTAACTCATTACGTTGTTCATCTGTAGTCAGTCATGTAAGTATTCTCTGTCAAGTTCCTGCGTGAGTTTATTATTAAACGGAGTTGTAATTCATTTATGTAATAAAAATATTGACTTACGTAATTTTGTATCAGGTGAAGGTCTCGAGTTTAACATTCTCTCGATGACATAAGGTCTGCGAAATTACAGTTCGATTGTCGATAAGCGCATAGTCTGATTTGGAGTTGTGTGTTGAAGTTCTTGGACATAACTTCGATTTTGGGTGTTAATTTTAGTGATTGATTTCGAATAAGTCGTCTAATCTGTTATTGTAATGTTGTTTAGGGACGGGAATTCATCTTTCTTGTTTCTATATCATATCCATATCAGGTGGATATCAAAAACCCCTTCTTCTTTGGATTTCAGTTGTAAAAAAATAGGACTGTCGATGCGATACGACTATGTGCCAGGTTGTGTAACTTACTTTTCAGAAAAATTTGTGGCACAGGGGCATATGCCTAGATTGTGTGTGGATTATGAGATGTGTAGGGTTCATACAGATTAGTGACACGGGCATGTGTCCAAGCTGTGTTACTTACTATTTGCGAATTAGGACAATACGGACAGGTGGCATGGGCGTGTATTAGGGTGCGTAAGACATAGGCAAGCACACATATATGTGCTAGATCATGGGGAGTCACACAAGCCAGCTTCCCAGGCCGTGTGAATCCATAGGGACATGTGAACCAATATTTAGAATTTTTCTCTCAAGCCACAAGCGTCGTTCGAAGTAAATGTAGGCCTATTGTAGGGTTCGTACGATCTGAATTAGACTATATAACTTGATATCTGATGATCTAACGATGAACAACTTGAGAACTATATGTATGTCTGCTATGTTGAACCTAAGTACATAAGATCTGTCAGAACATAATGCGCTATTGTATAATATATGCAAATTATCTATGTACGATCTGTATTCTTTTAAGTTTGTTGGTATGCCTTTTCGTGACTCTGTTGCTTAAGAACATGTAATATCTGAATATGTTGAATTTATTGGCACTAATTTTGATCTATAACCATGCATGTGACTTTATGAAAATTTTGATATTATTTGTTAAGTTTCGATAAATCTATTTATATAACGCATGAACTTTCATGCCTACTAACTATGTTGCTGTACGATAGCATGACTTACATGCTTATCACTCTGCTTCTGTATATGCATGCCATAACACATTGCAGCATGCCATAACACATTGCATCAGACTTAGGATGATGTAAAAGGAGGAAGTTTCTGGCAGTTTGATTATCTGCATTATTTAGTGGCCTATCCATGTTTCTGTCCTGGCAGCTTGGCTGCAATTTAGTGGCTTGACAACATGTATCGATCTGGTAGTTTTAATTGCAAAACTCTGGTGGCATTGTCCACAATTATCTATTGGTGTGATTTGGTTGGATGAGTTTTGAGGGAACTCTATTTTGGTGTGTAGCGGAGTTGGGTAGGATGTTTTTTTGATAAATTTGCATTTTGATCTATTTGAAAAATACCGCATCTACATAACATACATCCTCTGTGTAGTTCTGTTCGATTCAGTTCTACTCTATTCAGTTCTGCTCTACTTTGTTCTGTTATGTTTTGCTCTGTCCTGCTCTGGCTGGGTTGTTTTGTTTTGTTATATTACACTTACTATTAAGTTCGATGTGTTTACTCTAATTTATGTACTATGTTTTGTTAACTATAATTGACGTGGGTTATACATTGGGCTTTATAGCTCACTTTTTGGTTTTATCTTTGTGTGTTCAGGTACATCTCTAACTTAGGACCGGACGGCGGGTGGGAACTCAGATTGTTTTGAAATAAAGTAAAAGCGCTTTTAATCTTTTGGGTTTGTAGTCTATTTCTGAGCTCATTTTGATTTTTGCTAAATTCGTTAGTAGTTGATAATTTTTAACACGAAACTATAAAACCACTTAAGTCGACAAAATGAATTTTGATTTTCAATATTAAACTCTGAAAATATTTTCTACCACAAATTAAGTAAAGTTTTGAATGTTTTCTGGATAATTGTTGAAATCAGTTTTCAATATGTTAGTGCAACTCGTCTAGATTCAGCTTAAACTTCTTGGCCGAGTTTGGGGTGTTACACTAAAATAAATAGCAAAACTTTCTAAAAGTACAAATCAAACCTCTGACATCAAACATAGACACAGAGCACATAGTCATAGATATATAGATTTAACTACGCTAGTATTTCTTAGTCAAACATTCAAATTTTGGGGTGTTACAGTTTAAGTCAGAAGCAATGGAAAGAGAACCGTGTTTGTGGATTTTACAATATCTTATCATCATCATCATCATCATCATCATCATCATCTTCTTCTTCTTCTTCTTCTTCTTCTTCTTCTTCTTCTTCTTCTTTTTCTTATTCTGTTGCTGCTATTAGGGTTTTTTTTTTTAATTTCTTCCTAAATTGGGTGGGTTTCCACCGTGGACATATCCAATGTGGCCACGTCAGTTGTCTCGATAGGTCTGTAATGGAAAATGTTAGTGGATGATTGATTTGTCACTTTTCGATAATGTTAGTGAACGATTTGTCATTTTTCAAAAGTTGAGTCACTGAATTGAAACAGGGTGACTGTTTTGTTGGTTACGTCAAAGTTGAGTGATTGTTGATGTAATTTACCCTTTTTTTAATATTAATCTCATTATAGATTCTTATCATATCTATTATTTTTGATACTATTCCTAAAACTATCCATACTCCCTCCCCAACCTTTAAATAGGAGGATAATGCGCTTTAGCGCACTCAAACCTACGTCCTCCTACGCTGACAATAATACTAATACCAATCAAGTTAAGACTCAATCGATAAAAAAAAACTAAAATATTAAAAATAAGAAAATCTTAAAATGAAATAATTGTTTCTTGATTCTATTAAAATAGTTTTTGCTTCACTCCCCCTCCTACCAATAAAATGGTTGTCTTGTAGAATATTTAAACAAAATTCAAACATATGCAGGTAAAAACCAAATATTTGGTCTTTTTCTTCCCTGAGTCAAGTTGTATTTCCCCCCCTTTTTATAGCTTATTTTTCGGGGGGTCAAGTATAAAATTTTAGAATTATATGTTATAAAATACAATATTTTTAGGGGAATTGCTATACAGTCCTCAAACAAACGTGTTTGTGTCTTAGCTGCTTTTCCTCCTAACCCACCGAATATTCCTCTCTTCAATTCCGTTCCTTTCTCTCTATAAATCCCACTCCCCTCCCCTTTTTAACTCCCTAAAACCAAAACAAGAAACAAAAGAATAGTCCCCCCTTAAAAATCGACCAAAACAGAAAACCCAGATCATAAAAAGCTCCCTAAAATGTTGAGTGAGACATTGAAGAACAAGTACCAATTATGTGAAGAGATCGGAAGAGGGCGGTTTGGGGTTATCTCTCGAGTGTTTTGCCCTTTAACCGAATCCTCCTTCGCCTGTAAATCCATCGACAAACGCCTCCTTTCCGACCCCACCGATCGAGAATGTCTGGAGAACGAACCCAAAGTCATGACCCTTTTGTCTCCTCACTCCAACATCGTTCAAATCTACGACATGTTTGAATCCGATGATACCCTTCAACTCATCATTGATCTCTGCCAGCCTTTTACCCTCTACGACAAGATTCTGGAACCCGATATGTCTGAACCTAAAGCCGCGGCTTACATGCAACAGCTTATGTTGGGTTTGGCTCATTGTCACAGGTTTGGGATCGTTCATAGAGATATTAAACCTGATAACATTTTTTTCGACTTTAGAGGTAATTTGAAGATTGGGGATTTCGGGTCTTCCACATGGTTAGGGGAAGTTGGGACCGCCGATGGGTTGGTGGGTACGCCTTATTATGTAGCGCCGGAAGTTGTGATGGGTAGGGCTTACAATGAGAAGGTTGATGTGTGGAGTGCGGGTGTGGTTCTGTACGTTATGTTAGCCGGTGTTCCACCGTTTTACGGTGAAACGGCGGATGAGATTTTCGAGGCTGTTCTGAGAGGGAATTTAAGGTTTCCATCTAGGATTTTCAGGTCAGTCTCTGCTGAGGTTAAGGACTTGTTGAGGAAGATGATTTGCAGAGATGTTTCCAGGAGATGGTCTGCTGAACAAGTCCTGAGTAAGTTCTTTTATTTTCTCTCTTCATTTTAATCTCTTTGTTTGGGGCTTTTTACATATTGAAATCAATTGGCAATTTGGGTTGATCTTGGTTTATTGAAAATTGCTTGTTATGAAATGCAGGGCACCCATGGATCTTGAATGGAGGGGAAACAATTTCAATGGACTGATTTAATCAAAGTATTGAAAAGAGCATAAATAAGAGCTTATTAGGAACACCCCCTCCCCCTTGCCCCCTTCCCCCACCGCCCCAAAAAAAAAAAAGAAAAAAAGAAGAGAGCTTATCAATGTAAATATTAGGCACTGTCTGCATATCAAGAATCCTCATAAGAAGGGTCCCCCAAGTAAGCATCTCTACAAAGCAAAAGTCAAAATCAAGCAAAGCTTCCAGTTTTTGCAAGGCCATGGAAGTTACACACAAGAGAGCAGAGTTTCATCACATGGGGGGGTCCAAACCAACCACCATGATCAACCTACCGGTCTTTATTAATATCTTTTTTGGTTTTTTGTTTTTGTTTTTGGTTAATGTTTTTAAGAACTAAGCATATAGAGTGTACATAGATAAAAACAGTAAGTTGAGACTCCACCTCCTGTACTTGGTGTTTTTTTATTAATGAAAGTATGAAGGAAGTGAGAAAAGCCTCTTCTTTTCATATATTATTATATATAAAAATAAGGGTATCTCTTATAACTTTTTCATTTATTTTTCATTTTTGGAATCTCCATTTCTGGGAATCCAAATGTTGATGGTGCATGTGTACTAATAGCATGTACTTGAGCATATAGTGAAGAACAAAACTGGGTTTCAAGGAATCTGCAGAATTGTTGCAAAGGCAATGTGATTGTGAAGTGGCATATGATATGACTATTCTTTCCACATTGACATTTGACAAAAAGTTGATTTTTTTTTGTTGGCCTATGCTTTGGTTTATTCCCTTTCGCCTAAGAAAAACGTGTAGAAGATAATTCTTAGTTGATTTTTTTTTTGTTAAGAAAGGGTCATAACTTACACACTGATTTCTATAGCATTTTATAGCTTGTAGAGTGGGAAATACACTAGTGATTTCACTTTCATACTCTTAAAATCTCAATGGGAAGCAAAACCCTTTTAATATTATGTTTTTCTATCTATAGAATTACAAAGATACAAGATTTGAGTGAGTTTTATAATTTCTTTGATTTTAACTACTAAAAATGGTTTCCATTGATGGGGATTGGTTGTACAAAGGTGAAGAAGAGAGGAGTTATTGAAATCCAGAACATTAAAGGATGTGCAATTAAGATGGCAGGTGGATGTAATTAATGAGAGAAAAAGAATGGCACTTATCAAGGCTATTATGCTAATAATAATAATAACTCAAGCCCTATTATCAAAACTTTGAATATATGCTTTTAGAACCAATCTATTTTGAACATGAATCCTGGAATCTTTAACACCTGGCATGTGCAAGTGGGGGAAAAAACATGCAATTCTACTTAGATCTGATACCAGTTTGCAGTATCCACTACAAGTTTTTTAATTAATAAAGAAAAAGAAAAAGAAATTTTTTTCCTAAAGGACAATATTCTCCTTCAATTTTCTGTTCATGGGTCCTCACAAGGGTTCATTTTTAAAGTTGGGTTAAAAAAAAAAAAACCATGCAAGTATAAAGAAATGTATTGGTAGATCAGTGAAGTAACATATCATATGGTAGTTGATAATGAAGAGAAGAAAAATAATGGTAGTTGGTAGAATATAATAATAAAAATATAATTTGTTAAGGCTCACATGCATACCATATGGCAACATCTTTGATAAGTTATCACACTTCTTATTAAACCACAAAATTTACGGATAAAAACCTAATCAATATTCTTAAGAGACTATTTAACTCAATAATTTCTATACATTATTTCAAATAAAGTGTAACTTTTGCAGGAATAAGATTATAAGGGGCTAAAGATTTAATCTGTTACATGGGACCAAAACACAAGAAGAAGAAGATGAGCAAAGAGACATTGTAATGACTTTAGGGAAAAATTTTCTTGGCAACCAAACAAATAAACTGTTGGGTACTTTTTGTAATATCCATTGCTTCTTAAAAGGTTGTAGTGCCCAAACTCCATCAATGCTTTAGACCCACTCCATGTGCCACCTTTAAAATTTAGGTCCCACCATGTGACTACTATAGTTTTTTTTTTCAAATATTTTCTTAAATTTAATGGATAATTTAATGCTAAATTATTTGTGGTTGAAGGGGTTCATATTGGTCTTTGTCAATATTGATGACTTCTATTGTCCTCATAATTGTTTTTTCTTATTCAAATTTCACTTATTTAATCTTTATTATTCCTTATTGAATCAAAAGTCATACATGACATGTTTTGAAATCTAGAATCAAAAGACTCATCTAGAATAGTAGAATGTATACAATAAAAATACATTGAAATTAAAATCAATAATATTTGTGAAAAAACCATGAATAGAAAAAGATTCTAAAAACTATAACAGGATTAAAAACAGTGAATAAAAGAGCAAACAGGAAAAGCTATAGGTTGGGTTAGGTTTGGACATAGTAGGAAACACGGTACATTAAAGCTGTGAAGTTATGTGTAAGAAATTGTGAAAAGCAATGTTGTTTTCGAGGAGCTTACGTGCCTGAAATTTGGTTCAAGATGTCGACATATCAGTGTGGTTGCTAATTCACAATTTCTTATATTTAATTTGAATTTCCCCTTCTTTCTAGAACTCCTAATAAAACAGCATTTAAAATAGAAAAAAAAAGCCATTTTCTTTGACCATTGATAAGTTATCCCTGGTCACTTATTAACTAAGCTTTTTCTATAATTAAATTCGGTAAATCACACTGTTTTAGATGATTTTTTTTTTACTTTAAATCTAGTTATAATTCATCGAAAATGAGAATTTAGGAAGAAAACTTTTTAAACTGGAAAAGACAAAAGCATTTGAATTAAACAAAAAAATAACAAGAACATAATATACATAAATTGTTTGAGTAAATGGTATTAAATATATTTTTTAATTCAAGAATAAAATACGATTGGATGAAGTGATTACAAATAAGAGGGAATATCTCTATTTATAATTGAGCACCTAAAATCTATACATCAACAATTGAGATTAATGTCTACCTACAATATTAGGATTTACACTAATTACATTGCTAGCTCTAATTTTATTGAGTGTTTTATTGAGACACTAAGATCTTTAAGTAAATGAGTTTCTCCGTGAATTTTATGAATCGGGCCAGTTTAAATGTATCAAATTAATGAGCTCTATTTATACTTAACATTAGTTAATATTATTTATTATTTAGTCTAATGTATAAAGATTAATTTATTATTATTAAAATAAAAAAAATAATATAATAAATTTTATGATAGTTTTTATTAGAGCTTATAAATGTTTGATAAGAGTATGGGAATATAAATGTTGGTACGATTTAGGTTACGGAGGATGTCACACTCATCACTTATGCTTTCAACTTTGGCGTAAAGCAACAAGGAAAACAAAAATCTGGTGTTTTCCAGCCACAGAAAAAGATGGAGAACAAAGTTTTTTGAAATTTTGGAGTGCATGAAAAATGCTTGAGTGTGTGAATGCCTTTTAATTGGAATCCTCTTTTTATGCTCATTTCAGCATATTCTTTGTTGGATATTTTTGCTAAAATATTAATTTCTAGAATTCCAAAATCAGGTGGAAATCGGAATAATAACACAAAATATTGGACGGTGTTTTTATTATTATTATTAAATTTTCCTTCTGTAATAAGTCATATTTGACGAATAATAACAGATGTATGTTTTTTTATTGTGATTTTTTATGACCGTTGAAAGGAATTATTTTTTATTTAGAAAAGAAAATGTCTACTTTCAATACCATTTGTATTCACAATAAATTTTAATTCAAAATTTTTAAAAAAAAAAAAATTAAGTTGGGTGGAGCAGCCATTAAATATTAAATTTGGTAATGTAATTAAACAAAAGTGTTAGGATTTTGGACATGACAGGCCACCTAACTTCATATTTATAATACAAATATCCTCCTTTACCTAAACATAAACAGCACTCAGTTATTTTGATTTTATACTTTTAAAATTGGGACAAAACAAATCCAGCAAAGCTCACATGTTTTGGGGTTATTAAGGTTTGGTCAGATAATCAGAGTTCCTTCTTTTTTTAATTACAAAATCCAATCACATTTTTTTATTAAATATTTAAAAAATTGAAAAAAAAATCATTATTTTTATAAGTATCACTATTACTTGGATGAACTTGTGAACATCAATTGATTTTAAAAAATATCACTTAATATTCAAAAGTATATTCACTTTATTTCGTTCTTAAACTTTATAAAATAGTTATTTATTTATTTGTCTTTTTTAACTATTAAGCTTGTATTATTTGTTAAATCACCTTAAAGGCTCAAAATAGATAGAAAAGTTAACATATTTTAACTTTATTGATATGGCATTCACATGTATACCATATAAGCAATTAATTAATTTTTAAAAAAAATTAAAATTATTAAAATGTTTTTTTATAATTATATATACCTTTTAATTTTTAAAATTATTTTTAAAATTTTTAAAATTAATTAATTGTTGACATAACATCCACGTGTATGTCATGTTAACAAAGTTAACAGACATTAAGTTTTCTATTAATTTTGGGGTGATTTGACAAACAATGTAAGTTTAAGGGCTAAAAAAAATAAAAAATTAAATGGAGGGCCAAAAATAATTTTTTTAAAAAAATTAGAGGACCAAATAAATTATTATGACTATTGAGGGTTGATTTACAAAGAAAAAGAATAGTTGAAATAATTATATCAAAGTATTATTTTGTCCAAAATAAGTTAAAATAAGTTTGAAGTCATTTAAAATCCATTTAATTTGTTGAAAATAACAAGATGTGTAAAATTTTTATCCAAAACTAATTATAATAAGATTAAATAGTTGAAATAAAATGATTTTAAAATAAGATAATAGAATTTGAGTATAACAAGTAATGTTAGGAGATAAATTAAATAGCAAAAGTAATTATAAAATAAAACCTAAAAAAGAAATACAAAATTGGAGATTTGAAATTCGACTCTTGAGTGACATCTTTTTCAAATTAAGTTAATTAAAGTTATATAAATTTTTGGAATCTATCACTTGGATTAAATTTTAAATTAATAAAAAATTATCCAAGTATTAAAGCTAAAAGTTCAATTTTACTAACAAATTATAATTTAATTGCAGCTTCTTGCGAAAAAGAAAAATGGGATTTATGATTTACTAGGAAACTTAATTAAGGTTGCAAAAGAAATGAAAATTTGTAGATTTTTGTTTTGTGAATAAATTCTCCATAAAAATAGAAAAGTCGTTGGGACCCATTCCAATATGGAATATGCTTTTGCTCTATGAAAAGCATCTTTTGACTTGTGTTAAATTATCCTGCTTCAAAATTGCCGCCTTCCTAACAAAATGCCACAATTTCTGCTTCATCTCTCTCTGTTTCTTTATCATTATTATTATTTTTTGCTAAACTTTTATAATTTTATCTATTTCTTATTATTTTATTATTAAATTATTGTGAAAAACTTTCATTATTATTTTATTAAATCACATTTATATGAGTTAACTAATAAAAAAATGATTACTTTCCTTTGAAAAAATCAATTATTACATGACTTTAATATAAACATAGTGGCATCCCAACTTCAATTCTCACCCTTGTAAATTATTTGTATTATTTTTAAACTTTTTACCATGTGGATATTCTCTAGAATTATTTTAATTTGAACTTAAATATATTTTAATTATTAATCTGATGCGCCGCTTAATTCTAATATATATGGTTTATAATTGTACTTTTAAGCTTTTTATTGAATAATCTTAAAGCCCTTTTTTCTATCAATTTGAGGAATTTATTTATTTATTAAATATTTTTCACTCAAAATCAAATCAATTATTTGTTGATTTCATTAATAACAAGTATACTTCTTATCATTAAGCCAAACTTTATTAAGTAATTCTTTTTATTAATTTGATAAATTTTAAAATTTATTTTTGAAATATTTCTTACAAAAACTAAATAAATTTTAAAAAAAGGGTAGAAATTGTTTAAAAAAAAATTAAACCCGAGTTCAATAATTTAAATATAATGCAAATAAAAAAATTCCTAATCATCATTAAAGCTTTCCAACAAACTATTAAAGATCGATATGTTGTAAATTAAACTCTTCACTCTTCAATTTTTTATATTTTCTTAATAGTCAAACAATTAATCATAATATAATTGGTAGATAATACATAATTAATATAGATGCTTTATGAAATATACTTAATTAAAAGTAAAGTAATAAATTTCCTATTTGCCTTATTGGTTAATTGGATAAAAGTAATTCAATATAAAATTTAACTGATTACTGGACAGATTCCTTTAAAAAAAATTTAAGTCTTTTAATAGAGGATGTATCCCTTTCTTTATGGATTTATAGTCAAATCTCAGTCACTTAAGGAACAAGAATTTTAGTCAAAAGAGTTATGTGTAAATGTGATCAAACATTACACTCTCTTTTACTTTACACTGAAGTTGGACTGTTTCCAAGTTGAGATTTTCAATTTTGGATATAATTTTACTAAAATCAAGGCCCATACATTTTGGGTTGTCACTTCAACTCAAAGGACTGTCCCCCCACTAAAACTTTTTTTTTTTTTTTCTCTTAGTCACATATATGAAACAAAATAAATTTAGTCATAGATGCCATATATTATGGGAACCCATGAATTTTAATTTCAACATCACTTATTTGACTTGTAAATATTTTGTTTTAGGTCTCAAATTCTACCATACCAACTTTTTCTTTATGATAAATGTCTACTACACCAACATTTTATTTAAGGATGGGTAAATAATTCTTGTTAGTTAAAGTATTAGGATTAAAGTAATTTCGTTTTTTATTATTATTAAATGAATCAGTTTAATTTTTATATCGTTAAAAAGAATCAAATAAGTTCAAAATATAATAGAGTTAATATTTATTAGATAAAAAATACCTTGAAAGTTAATTCTTTTCAAGTGCAGTTTAGTTTCAAACAGAATATTTTATTTACAGAACGATTAAGATTTTAAATATATTAAGTATGTTAAATAATAAATGATATTTTTAAAATAATAAATGTTAACTCTATTCCAATTTGGTCTTATATAATTGTGTAATGATGTTTTTTAGACAAGTTATCAAAATTGTATAATGTGAATCATTAATATTTAATATATCAAATTTTATACTCTTTAATTTTTTTAATTAAATATATAAAATGTATAATGGTTTGTTTAGCCCTCTAACTTTTCAGAAAGTCATTTTAGCATTTCATTTAATTTTTCACCTCTTTTAGACCTTAAATTTGTATTGTTTATCAAATCATCCCAAAATATATGAAAAGAATTAATGTATGTTAACATTATTGATTGATGTATTATTTTGTATTCAACTTAAAGAGAATTGTGTCAAATGTGTACCCAAATATTTCATATTCATCTTCTTAAAAATCCTCTTTATCTATCATTATTATTTCCAATATTTATTTTCTTAAATACAATAGGTTTGAAGAATATCTAATATTCATCTTCTATTATTGTCTCTTACATACAATAAGATTAGCAAGGGATTTAATAATAAATATTGCCAATTGCAAATTATTGGAAACTAGAATGTTTTGCCCATGACCAAGGGTTTGGTAATCATGTATTTAAATATTTGTTAATATTGGTATAGATTGAATATTTAATTTTTTTTATTATACCCCATATATATATATATATTAAAGATGATTATATTGGTATAAAATGTCTTCAGCCAAATTATGATCCTCATCATTTTATTATATTTAAATTTGAGATTTAGTTTTTATATTTTTATTTCATAAACTTTAATTTCTCTACTATTCTATCTTGATGGAAATTTTCTATATTAGAATACTTTTCTTAAAAAAATTCACAGTAATGTCTTAATCTGATTTAACAATAAATTATAATATATAGAGTTTAATTTTTATATCATCTAGGGGATTAATGGAGAATTATCTCACACTTTAACAATACTTTAAGAAGATGAAATTGAAAATATACAGCAATCATCTTCTTTTCTATTATGTCTTGCAAATATAAAATTCTTTAGACCTGGAAACAATAAACTATGAATAAATCATTAATTTTAATTAGAGGTAATAAATACAAGTAGTTCTGAACAAATGGCGTTATTTGGTTTTATTATATGTTCCATTTTGGACCCAATTCTGAGAGGAAGAATTGAATTTGAATTTGAAGAGCTAAGTACAAGCAGGCAGCCATAAAAAACAATTAAAAGATCATCTGAAATCAATGCTGCTTATCTCACTGATGATGCCCAAAACCCTTTGGCTTTCACTTGCTTTCTCTTTCTCTTTCGCTGTTTGTTTGTTTTTTGACTTTTCCCTCTCATATATATATATATATATAAACAAATGAATTTTTTTTTAAAAATTTAAGAAAATACTTTAAATAATAAAAGTCATAAACAATAAAAATATAAAGACATAATATATAGTACAAAAGATAATATAAGACATTTTAAATTGATGCACAAATAGCATGTAGAATAATTCGCAAAGAGGTGAAAGAAAAACTACCCATAACCACAATATAGGAAGAATTTAGAAACAAACTAGAGATGCAGTATGTTGATCAAATCGCTAAAACTTGAATTCTAGCCTCGCTATCATCACACCAATCTAACAATGAACTCTGGTCAACCAAGAAACCACTACCAAGAGCTCTAAGAAAACCATTGCATCAATGATGCACAAAAGACCAAGTCTCAAATGGACTATCCTACTCCTCATCATCAAATATTCCACTTTTATCAGTACAACACTATGCTTTATCATGACAATGCCTTCCAAGAATGATTTTGTTGGGGATCAACCCGATTAAGCAACGAACAAGTAAAAGATAGCGGAAGAAATTGAGAAATTGAACACACAAATTTAACGTAGAAAAATCCCTCAAAAGAGGATAAAAAAATCACGGGCAAAGATAATTTTACTATAATGGAAAAAGAACAAAGAGTACAAAAGATGGAGATAAAAACTAAACAAAAAACAAAGAACCCTCCAAACGTAAACACAAAATTCTCCAAAAGTATTATGAGTTTTAATATTTTAATGGGTGTATTTTCTAATGTAGTAAAAGAGCCTATTTATAGGTTAAATTTGCAGGTCAAATAATAATAAAATAATCTAGACTAATTAGAGTTCAAAGAAAACAAATAAACATGGTTTAACTGGGAGATTATCTCTCAAATTTGACTGAAATATGAGGCATACTCAACAGATCTCCACCTTGACTCGTATTTCCACAACGCCATCTTTGCCAAAGCCAGCCACGGGCCTATCTTGAACTATGCAGGGAATTAACTAAGTCAAATCTGTGTTTAGAAGCTTGAAGACTTCTAGCCTTTGACTGTGCACTGCCAAATCAAAACTAACTCGGATCTGATTTTCACGAACACAACGCCCTAACTTATCAAAACATGCATCCAAAAAAGAATATCTCTTCAATGAAATGGTCATACATTTTTCCCTCCTGTGACCAAGTTGCATTCGCTCCAAATGAGTTGACTTTGACTCCGTAACGGACGAGGGATGTCCAATTTCACCGGTCAGACCTTCCAAACGAGAGCCACCGCTCTATTCGATTTTGATTCTACAACCTTTCGAGTCTAAAATTGTAACATCCCACACTCGGCCTAAACATTATGGTCGGATTATAAAGATCACTAAGTTTATGCAAAAAGAGATGAATGTTTGACTTGATAGAAACCAATTTCAGCGGAAGGAAAATTCAATTGGATTATACTTTTGAAAATCACAGTAATTCTGAAATCACCATTTTAATTTTGTAATTAAAGACCAAAACCGATGTATTTGGACACGTTTGTGTGTTAAAGCATTTTGAGAGAATTTCAATTAACCTTGTAGCGGAAAACCTTTTAGCTTTTTGTATATAAAACTGCAGTTCATTTTAATTATCTTATGTTAAGCGTTCCCAAATGATAAAAGCTTTCGTGTAATGAACATAAAAAATAATCCTAACGAACTAGATAGAAATTAGAATGTCCAACCAAAATAAAAACCCTCAAACAGTTCAAAATATCTATAATAAAACAAATGAAAAAGTCCGTAGTGCTTAATTTAAATTTATGAAACCCGAGCTTCTGAGTCGCCGTCTCTTCCTAAGTCAGAGGATTACCTGAAACAAAGTATATAAATTGTGAGCTCTAAGCCCAGTGTGTGATTTGACCCAAGGGTTCAATACAGGAATCATAATCATCAATTTGTTTCATAGCGTATCAGATTTCATATCAAAATATTTCTTGTCATAACATATTATATTGTAACAAATCATACCATTTCATAACATAGTGTAACATATATTATCATATCATATCATATCATATCATATCCCCATCCACTACATACCATCTCTGTCCAACCAATCACATCATATAAGACTACTAAAGCCTATCCATCCAATCACACCAATAGGTTGCAGTGTGCCATTCGTATAAATGCAGCTGAGCTACCGTAAATAAATTTACGGTCTAGCCGCCATAATAGTAGTACAAACTGCCAAATAGCATTTCCTCCATCATATCATAAACCACCCCGAAACACACGAAAATCATAATCATATATCATAAATCATATAGCATGCATACTTACAGATTTTCATATAAATCATAACATAATATAAGATTTAATGGTAACATTTTATATAAATCGTTTCCCATGTGCACAACTCCACCTTCAACCAAACTGTATGTGGAGGACCATTCTCTACTAGGACATATGCGAAAAGAACATCTCGAATCTAGGATCCACTCGAACGTAAGCTCAAAGCTATCACTCGTTGACACTAACAAGAAATCATTACCACTTTTTCCAGCCAAATTAGCACCAGCTACATATTCCTCGTTACTCTCAGCAGCCTTTTTATTTCGCAGTTTATAACAATCTGCTTTGATGTGACCTAACTTCTTATAATAGTGACACCTTTTGTCTCGCTTCTTTGATTCTACCAAAATGGAAGTTTTCCTATCTACCTTGCTATCTGAACCAAACTCGTTGTTGAGTTTGTCTTTGTAACACCTCCTAACCCTTATCCGTTGTCAGAACAGGGTTACGAAGCATTATCAAACTTTTTAGAACAAATACGAACATTACATAATTCAATTAGCATACATTTCATAAATTAAACATATAGTCCCTTTTATGGGTCCTTGAGGCCCAAAATACTTGTTAGAAACAAATCAGGACTCAATTGGAAACTCAGAGAATTTTTCGCGAAATTTCAAAATTTTTCTTAGGTGCAGGGCACACATGCCCGTGTGGCTAAGGGACACGCCCGTGTGACCCTATGACATGCCCGTGCTTCAGGCCGTGTCTTAACCCATGTACTCCCTGACTTATGTCACACGGCCAAGTTACACATCCGTGTGCTAGGCCGTGTGGTCAATTTATTTTTCAAAAATTAAGTGCAATTTTCACACGGCCAGAGCACATGCTCGTGTACTAGGTCATGTTTCTCACACGACTGAGACACACGTTCGTGTCTCTGCTCGTGTGGAAAAACCTGAGCATTCTGTTTTGAAATTTTTAAGTTGCAGGGGACATACAGCCTATCCACACATCCATGTGTAAGCCGTGTGTCTCACACGGTCTGGTCACACGCCCGTGTGCTAGGCCGTGTGGACTCAAAATGAATCTTACACATCAAGTATACCAACGTAGTTAACCTTGAACACCAAGCAATTTAAAAACCAATCATTCAACCAATTCAAAACACATTCAAATACATTTAAAAACATGCCAAAATAAACTATCTAATGAAGTAACCAATATACTTTATAAACATTTCAAATATATTATAAAACAATTCACCATTTACTATAAGAGACTAAGTCTAAATTCATGCCAAATTTAACCAAAATATGCCTATATTATATTCTTTCATACATTAACCCAAACATACCATTATATAAACTTAACATAACACATATGTTATATATATATCCAACCTATTTCATATTATAGATCATTACAATCATTTCCCAAAGTGACAAACATAACATCCTAGGTACATGCCATTTACCAACAAGAAATGTACTTCACCACAATGAGTTTGGGATCGGCCTTAGATGCTAATTCAACGATCGAACTTTAACCTAAATTGTGCCTGGAAATAAACCGTACGCTGAGTATAAACTCAGTGGTATTTCTATAATCCGAATACTTATTAAACAAGAATTTATAATATTTATATATATAAACACACATTGCAAAAGTCATTTAAACAAATAATCAATTTCATAACACATAATTCATAACACTTTCAATTCTCATCTCTTACTATTTCAATTTCATAATTGATATTCAAATAACTTTTCTTAATAGAATACACATATCATTTCATTATGTTAATAACTATTTCATGAACCTTTTGGTTCATACATTTCAGTTTCATAACTTAATTTAATATCTCAATCCAATTCATGTTCAAACCATCCAATATCATTCATATTGCCAATTCATTTATGTACCCGTATTAACAAGACTCGGACTTTGGCGGATACATGGATCCAACCAAAACACACCAGTATGGCACCCAGTGCCTCATCGGATAATTCAAAGTATTAGATTGACACCCAGTGTCTCATCGGCCTTGCAGAAATAAATTGGTACCTAGTACCTCATCGAATTTATCCGAAGTAATAGTTTGACACCTAGTGTCTTATTGACTCGTAGTCGAAGTATCTCTGAACACTTCCAATCCTATGGCATGTCAACTATATTTGACTTAGCCCGATACAGTTAATAGGGTTTCATTCACTTTTCAATTTCAAACAACATTCATTTCAATTCAAATAATTACATATACTCACATAATCAATTCAATTCAATTCAATATCATAATATCAATACTCACCTTATTTCACTTACCATACATATTAATCAAAATACAACAATTAATATTACTACATTCGAATTATAGAAATACAAACCAGAATTCTCGAGCTACTTCTCATTAACTTTGTCTTTTCCTTTTCTAGCCGAGGTCTCCGGCTCAACGTTAGCTACGAAAATCGAAAGAATTAAAAATTATCAATACAACACTAATTCACATTAAATATTTAAATTTATACTTAACTTTTTCCTAAATTCCAATTTAGTCCTTAAACCGATACTAGCTTTATTTCTTCAAAACTAATTCCATATTTTCATTCAATTACCACATAAAACTAAATTTATCTCTCTAATTTCACCATAAATTCCTAATTTCAAAATTCTCTCAATTTAGTCCATATTACTCAAAACTTATGATTTGTTTTACAATTCAATCATTTTCTGAATTTTAACTTGAAATTCTATCAATTTAACCCCTAATACTTCAATTTATTCAACATGAACAACATCTAAAAATCTACTAACTTTCAAAATTCTAACATAAATCAAGTAGTATTTTGTTTTAGGATCCTAAAAACACCAAATTACAAGAAAAAAGGGGCTAAATTGACTTACCAATTGAACTTGGAACCTTAAAAACCCTAATTTCCCTTATTTCTTTTTCTCCCTTATCTCGTTTCACTCTCTGTTTTCATTTTATTTCTTTTGTTTCTTTATTTGTTTACTTTAATTTAATTATAATAGTAATATAATATAATAATATAATATAATAATATTTTCTTATATAATAAGTAAATATATATGTATTACAAATGTATACATGTATTTATTACACATGTTTATAACTATTACCATACAATTGTTACAATTTGGTTTATTTATTCATTTAGTCCCTTAACTTTTCCTTTAATCTATAATTCAACTTTTACCCTTTATTCAATCTAGTCTTATACCTAATTACTCTTAATTTAAGCTAATTCTCCTAACCAAAACCTAATTAACCATACAACTAACTTCGTAAATATTTTTAATATATATTTACGAGTCTATTTTACGAAAACGGAGACATGAAAATGCACTTTTCCAATACTCGTAAATTTCATGTCATTACAGTCTTTAATCAACAAATGACCCTTCACATCTTCGAATGAAAGTTTGTCTCTACCATAAATCAGGGTCTCTCTGATAGACTTGTATAAAAAAGGGTAAAGAGCACAATATGAGCATAGCCTGATCTTCATCGTCAATCTTAATCTCAATAGTTTTTAAATTATTCAAAAGAGAAATAAATTGACTAATTTGATCTCTAAGAAGCTCACCTTCGTTCGTGCAAAACGTAAATAGATGTTGTTTCAACACTAAATGGTTAGCCAATGACTTAGTCGCATAAATAGTTTCTAACTTTTTCCACAATGTGGATGAGGTTTTATTCATCAATACCTCCTACAGTACCTTATTCATGACGCACAACTGGATTGAAAATAGGGCCTTTACATCAAGCTTTTCTCATTCTATCTGATCTAGATTCTCAGGCTTTTTCACAGTAATGACCTTTTTCAGGCTGGTCTAAACTAGACATCATCTAAACTTGCCACAGATTGAAATTTGTGACACCATCGAACTTCTTAATGTCAAACCTTGTTGCTGCCATCTCTTAACAGGCTGATCTACGAATATTAAACTAGCTTTGATACCTCTTGTTGGGGATCGACCCAATTAAGCAACGAACAAGTAAAAAATAGTGGAAGAAATTGAAAATTTTAACATACAAATTTAACGGGGAAAACCCTTCTAAAGAGGATAAAAAATCACGGGCAAAGATAATTCTACTATAACGGGAAAAGAACAAAGAGTAAAAAAAGATGGAGATAAAAACTAAACTCTTAGACCCAAAAAAAATAAAGAACCCTCAAAACATAAATATAATGAGAACCCGAAAAATTCCCAGTGAAAGAAAAAGAGTACACGTATCTATAATACGCAAAACATGCTGCTTCATTAAAAATCTTACCAGGAAAACTCAATGAGACAAAACCTTGGTTAAGGAAAGAAGAGTACAACGCGTATTTACTCCCCCTCATGAAAACATCACATAATATCTTATATTCTACATATTCAATCTTGAATACTAGCTTTTCAAATGACCATTTGAAAGTATTTGCTAAGGACTTATATGAACATTCTTTTGAAATTCATGAGTGAGGAAAATTTTGGAGAAATATATTTTTATCTCTTCAAGAGTTTCTGTAACACCCATAACCCGTATCCGTCGCCAGATTAATGTTACAGTGTATTATCTTACAATCTAGAACAATCAATAACAAATAGCATCAAGTTTCCAATTTAATTAACACAATTTCATAATAATTCAGATCGGAGTAATACATTAATTTATGGGTCTTAATCGAGCCTATGAGGACTTAAAAATTTTCTTCAAATGTTGGACAAATAAACATTTTAAAAAATCATTTAATTAATTTAATTTTTAACAAATTTTTGAAGTCTGAAGGATTTCTATCGATACTTAAGTGGACAAGTATCGGTAGAACTCAAAAATGGAAAGACCTTGAAAAGGCTATAGAACTTTGGGTTCTACCAATACAACTCGGACTTTTATCAATAGAACGCACTCTAGTGAGCAAGGTAATTTTGGCCTGGGACTTCTATTGATACCCTGAGGACTTATACTGAAACAAGTCAAGCTAGTAGCCAAAGTTTAGCATTGTAACACCCTAAAACACATCAACGACAACCAAAACTTGCCAATTATGCTCACCTAAGCTTAACCAAGTTGTTTTTGAAATTCACATCATATAGAACTTATAATCTTCATCTCTTAAATCAAACATACAAGCCACTATACACACATTGAATTTGCTTACGTTGACCTCAAACACCATGCTTAGATCCAAACCAATTACTACCATTCATGATTAAACATTGAGCACAACTTAAGAGTTAACATGGCATACTACAGGAATTTCTAAAGTTTATATCATCAACAACATACCAACCAACCAACCAACCAATGCATACTTATAAACTTATAACAATTTCATTAACCCTACTACATGCCATATAAGCCTAGATGTTCACAAAATCTACCAAAAGAATTCTCGAGATACTGTGAATCTTCGAGTTGATCCGATCGCCCGATTATCCATGAAATGTTATCTACAAAAAAAACATAACAAATACGAGTAAGCTTTTATAAAGCTTAGTAAGTTTCTCGATTAAACGATAAAGCCTATTGAATTAAACATAATAATTCAAATAAAAATACTAATAAACCAAATTCCTGTCAACAAGGTTCTTAACAGAATTCCTGTGAAACATAGATCACAACAGGTGAGTTTATACATAAATAAGTATGAAATCTGTAATAGCCCGATTTAGACCTTAGTCAGAACAGTGGTTTCGGGACCACAAATCTGAGTCAGAAAAATATCTTAATATTATTTTTTGTGCTTGCAATATGTAATTAAGCATGTGTAAAAGTTTCGTATGAAAATTTGGTCGTTTGTGTGTTTAATTTTGATAAAAGGGCTAAAGGCTAAATCACATGAAATGCAAAAGATGTGTTCTATTTGATGAAGTGCCGAATTGCTATGATATAATAGGTGTGAGGTCCTTATTAAGGAAATGGACCATTAACATGGTTAATGGATTTTTATGGACAACCATTAAGTGATGTTTTATTTATTTATTAAGGCTAATAAGGTAAATGTGAAATTAATGTATTATTAATAAAAAAATGTTTGAAATTAGACCATTAATGTTTATATTTTTCAAAAATACAAAGAAAAAGAAAAGAATAAAAGCTTTTAGGGTTCGGCTCCTTTTGATTGTGATTAAGGTATGTTCTTTGATCGGTTTTCGACCCATGCTTCCATTTCTGAATTTGTCTGAAATCCGCAGCTTTCTGGGTCTCGCGGGTTATTACTTGCAATTTCTTGAGGGGTTCTCTTTGATTGCAGCTCCTTTTACTAAGCTTCTGCGTAAGGGTGTCTCTTTTATCTGGACTGGTGCACAACAAGAGAGCTTTGAGAAGCTCAATTTCTGTTCTGACTCAGGTTCCTGTTCTAATACATCATTAATCTGGGAAAGAGTTTGTGGTCTATAGAGATGCTTCGCACGTTGGTTTGCGTTGTATTCTGATACAGGATGATAAGGTTGCGACTTATGCTTCTTGTCAGGTTAAGACACATGAAGGGAACTATCCGATGTATGATCTTAAGTTGGCTGCAGTTGTCTTCGCGTTGAAAATTTGGAGGCACTATCTGTATGGTGAGAGGTGTATTATCTACATTGATCACAAGAGCCTCAAGTACTTTCTCACTTAAAAGGAGTTGAATCTCAGGCAGCGCTGATGGATTGAGTTGCTTAAGGATTATGACTGCATGATTGAATATCACCCTGGTAAGGCTAATGTGGTGGCTGATGCTTTAAGTTGTAGGGCGATGTCTGATTTGAGGGTGATGTTCGCTCGACTCAGTCTATTTGATGATGGGGGTTTGTTAGTTGAGTTGCAAGTTAAGCCGACTTGGATTGATCAGATTCGAGTTAAGTAGTTAGAGGATGAGTCCCTGGGTTTGCGATTTTGGCAGATTGAGAGTAGCATTACTTCAGATTTTGGGTTGAATAATGATAGGGTTCTGTACTTCTAAGGTCAGATCTGTGTACCAAAAAATTCTGATTTGAGACAGTTGATTCTGAGAGAGGCGCATAGTAGCCCTTATTTTATGCATCCAGGCGGTAATAAGATATATCACGATAACTGTGAACTATACTGGTGGTCGAGTCTGAAGCGTGAGGTTATCGACTTTGTTGTTCGTTGTCTGACGTGTCAGCAGGTTAAGGCTGAACACCAGTTGCCTTCAAGCTTGTTACAACCAGTTAAGATTACTTTATGGAAATTAGAACGAGTGACGATGGACTTCGTTAGTGGGTTGCCCGTGACACCCACCAAGAAGGATTTTGTTTGGGTCATCGTGGATCGATTGGCCAAGTCTGCTCACTTCATTTCGGTTTGGACGGACTATTCTCTACAAAAGTTAGCGAAACTTTACATCTCTGAGATAGTTAGATTGCATGGGATTCCGATGTTGATTATTTCTGATAGAGACCCTCGTTTCACTTCTCGGTTCTGGAAGAAATTGCATGAGGCTCTGGGTTTGAGATTGGACTTCGGTACTGTGTTCTATTCTCAGACTGATGGTCAATCTGAGAGGGTAATTCAGATACTGGAGGATATGCTTCAGACTTGTCTGATTGATTTCTGAGGTAGTTGGGGGGATTATTTGCCGTTAGCTGAGTTTGCCTACAATAACAACTTCAGAGCTAGCATTCAAATGGCACCTTGCGAGGCTTTGTATGGTCGTAAGTGTCGCACACTGCTATGTTGGACTGAGTTGGGTGAGCATCGAGTTTTGGGTCCAGAGTTGGTTTTGAGACCGAGGATAAGGTTAGACTAATTCGGGATCGCCTGAAGGCAGCTTCTGATAGACAGAAGTCCTATGTAGATTTTAAGAAGCGTGATATTGAGTATTCTGTGGGCCACTTCGTCTTTCCTAAGGTTTCTTCATGGAAGAAAATTCTGAGATTCGATTGTAAGGGCAAGCTGAGCCCTAGGTTTCTTGGGCCGTATAGGATTCTGAAGCGTGTGGGACTGGTCGCTTATCAGTTGGAGCTACCTCTAGAGTTAGATCATATCCACCATGTGTTCCACATCTTGATGTTGAGACAATACTGGTCCGATCCATCCCATGTTGTTTTTGTTGAGGAGATGAGGTTAGACCAGACTTGACGTTTGAGGAGAAACTGGTTTAGATTCTGGATCATGATATTAAGGTTCTGAAGAGAAAGTTCATCTCTTTGGTGAAAGTTTTGTGGCAGAATCATGGTACCGACGAGGCCACGTGGGAACCTGAGGAGTCAATGCGACAATAGTATCCTTATGTGTACTGATCAGGTAAATTTCGAGGTCGAAATTTCTTTTAGGGGGTAGAGTTGTAATGCCCTGAATTATTTATTTTTATTTTTGTAAATATCTGATACAAATATTTGTATGCTTCAGTGGTTAAGTATTCTAGGTGTGTGTGGGAGGTCCAAGTTCAAGTCTTACCTTTAGTAATTTTTGTTATTTTCGAAATTAAGCCATATATTTGCTCAGTAGGCTTATATTAAATTGTATGTAATCTCATATCAGAATGAGCCTGCTGGTTCGAGTGGTAAGGGAGTTGGTGTGTTGGAGGTCATGTGTTCGATTCCCTTCGCGAGCGTAGGTATTAATTTTTGTTCTACTGCCTGATAAAGTTTCGATTGTTTTGAAAGTCTGAGAGTGGGCGTTAGTGGAGAAAAAAGGGGATTTGAGGATAATGACATTTATTCTGAAAATTCCCTCTTTCTTGAAAAAAATTGGCATTCCTTTCTCCTCCTCTGCTGCTTTTCCTTTTTCTTTTTCAAACGCAATATTTTTCTTTTTTCGTTACTCTTTTTGACAAAATCTTGCTTCCTTGTCACAGTTTTTCGGATTGTGCGCTTTTCGTTTGGTAAGTGGTAATAAGTTTTGCTGAGGAGAGAGCCTCTGTTATTCATTTAGTAAGTGGTTGTAAGTTTTGGCTGCACTATATCTGATACGTGTCCTAATGGCAAAACATGGTGTGTAGGGATGTGTGGGTGTTTTTAACCCCACATGGTGTGTTAGGATGGTCGGAGATGGTGTGTAGAGGATGGGGGTAAGATTCTATTTACTGTATCTGTATATGAAGTGGGCCTGAGCCCGTCTCTGTATCTGTATCTGTTTCTGACTGTGTGAATGATTTCGTATGATTGCATACTTAATTCTATTGGGTTACACACTGAGTTTACGTAGACTCACATCTATTTTTCTGTTCTATCAGGTAATCTACAATTTTAAGCGGATTGGTGCTGTAGAGACTCAGCGGTGACCACTCCTCCGTAAAATTGCTTAAACTTATTAATTTATGGTTTTAATTACGATTTTGGTATTTTATGAGAGTTTATAATTTCTGGGACTCTATGGACTTTATAATTTTTAATTGTTGGTTGTTAAGTTGTTTATAATTTGCATGCCTTGATAAAATGTTTTATGAAAACACAATTCACACCAAATGAGGTTTTCAAAAGTATGATTCGGATTTCTTAAATGAACTAATTTTGTGTAACTTCTGCTGTAATAAGTGATTTGGAAAATAAACGGTTAAAATAATATTTTCTGTAATGAACACGAAGGAATGTGAGTTTTAAAAGTGAGTAGTTAATTAAATTAACCTGTATTCAAAATTATTCCATGGGATGTCACCAAATTCGGCCATAACGTCTAGGCCAGATTTGGGGTGTTACAATTTGGACCTTATTTATATGCCACACGGCCTGGACATACGCCCATGTGCTTACTCATATGGCTCACACAACCTGGACAAATGCCTATTTCCTTGCCCGTGTGAACCACACGGCTTGGACACATACCTATGTCCTCTGCCCGTGTAGTTCTAAAACGTAAAAGTGAGTTACATGACCTGGACACACGCCCATGTCCTTGCCCGTGTGACTAGCATGGTCTAGGCACATGCCCATGTCTCCGGTTGAGTGGTCCTAAATCACAAACAGTGAGTTAGACAGCCTAGACACACACCTCTGTTTGTTGCTCGTGTGAATCCTACTATATGGCTTGGACACACGCCTATATGGCTCTAATTCGATGAACAGTGAGTTACACGACCAACCACACGGCTTGGCACATGTTGTAGTTTTTCGGTGTTTGAAATTCGTAGAATTAAGGGTTTTCGGTACACACCTGAAGTAGTTTTGGTACAGGAACAACGTAATGGACTTCTGAGGCCCAAAATGGACGGCCAATAGCCAATTAACAACGAAATCATCAACATCCGCTATTAGTGATACAGCTTCTACTCTGATAACCAGCATGTGATCAGTAAACCGGTAAGAGGTAGTAGAATCCGACGGCTCTATCAAGGAAGAGAGAGCTCTGAGATTTTGTTCGATTGACCTTTTTTGGGTGGACCAGGACGATGTCGACAAAGGCCAAACTTACTCGGTGCGAGGTCAGTAAAGCAAGGCTCATTTATCCATTTTCCAAGGCTGATGTCACTGATAGCTCTGGGTTCATTCTGATTGGCTACCAGAAGGATAAGAACTATGCTTTGACAGGAAGGCACCTCTGCCTTTCTTCTCCTATTCGAAGACCCTTGTGATGAGTGTGTCTAAAATAAAAGGCTCTTTATTTTGAACCGAAGCGCTCGCAAGAGGTAGATGATCCCCTTTAAAGAAGAAGGATTTTGTTCAACGGAGAAAGCCTTCTCCTCCCCGACCATGAATCTCTCTCTGTTGATCGTGACTGGAGGGTTTAGTCAAGCAATAATGAGGAAACTTTGACCTTGATTGAATGTGTTACACCTGACGAAATCCCCTCTTGTTCCAAAACCACTAGGCATCGAAACAGATATGAGAGAAATGCCCCGAAGAGAGAGGCCTAAGGGACTGCTGTGAAACCTTCTTCGAAGTGCTTTTCTCGGTTCCAATTCCATGTCTATAGCGAGAGGGAATAGAGCCGGCCTCAGAAAGCAAAGCAGGAGCTCATGCAAAACTCCTGAAGGTGATGGCACTGGTAATCAGTGAACAGATTAGTACTAGGAGATTAGCAAAATGGACGGCCAATAGCCAATTAACAACGAAATCATCATAATTACTAAGATTAATATGTAATCAACATATTTCAACAATGAAACCCCAATTCAACATAACCATGACCTCTACACATAGATAAAGATTATGAATTACGAGCATTAGAACGACTGTTGTCCTCAAGGCTTTCTCCTAAGTCATTAATTGAACATGTAAACAATGATTTCATCATTAATCATGAAACTACTTTCTTGACAAAAAAGGAAATTTAGATATTGCACAACCAACTCACGGAGTTTGCCGAAAACATACTTACCAACAACAGTAATAGGCAAAAAGCACGAATCTAAGCAGACGGTATGAAGAAAAAAGAAATGAAATCAATAATACGACGAGTGAATGAAAGAAATATAAAGAAAAAGAAAAAGAAAAAGAAAAGAGAATAAAATGGAAAAAAGGAAGAGGAACGTTAAATTAATTGTTTTAACTTCCAACCAGAAATCCGACAGTTAGCAAAATATTTCTTAACGCATAGCTGGGACTTGAACACAGGACCAAACAGAATACATATGCTTAACCAGTGAACCAGCAGGCTCATTCTTGACACAGATTTACACTAAATTAGACTTAAATATGCTACTCCAAAATAAAGTTTATCCTAAAATAAATAACAAAATTTCTAATGTTGCGACTCGATCTTGTAACCTCAACAACAGAAGCAGAGTATAGAACTACAGATACAGAGATTCAATTACAACAGAAATTCAACAATCAAATGTTAAAGTTTTGGGACGTTACATCCCTACACCACTCATTCACACATTAGGCCCCTAATGGCACTATTGGCCAAATTGGGTCACACAGTGAGTAAAAACGAGACATTTACACTTATTAACTTAATATTTAAAAATTTTGAAAAATTATGAAAAAGACGTTACTTTGCTCGAGAATAAACTCCTATACCAAGAAAGCCTAATTTGCCATATCAAATTATGCCAGCTTAATGGCTATGAAAATTCTCATAAATTTTGGGTAAAAATGGTGAAATTGATGGAAAAGGACTATTTTGTAAAGAAAGCAATGTTTCTCTCCTTTCTCTTTTCCCACTCATATTGAAGTCATGGAGAAATGAAGAAATTTTTTCATTTTCCTTTCTTGTATATTAACTAAATATGAATAAAATATTAATAAAATATCTTAATAAAATATTATTAAAATATCTTAATAAAATATTATTAAAATAGTAATAAATAATTTCACCTAATCAAAATTTAACACTTAGCCTATAATTATTGTAACAACCTGTTTTTAGTGGTATCGAAAATAGTGGTTTCGGGACCATGATTATGAAAAGTAAGTCAATGTTTTATTATTTATTTAATGTTTACTAGTATTTATTAAAGTCATATTAAATTTTGGTTAAGAAATTTTAACGTTTAACTAGTTAATTAAGTGTAAAGGACTAAATTGTAAAAGCCATAAAAGTCCATCGATATGAATTTTCATTAGTTAATAAGTTTAGTTAATAGAATACAAGGGTTTATGTGGCAAATATACCATAATTAGAAGGTAGGTACGGTTGATGTTGTTTTATTATGTCAATAAATATGTTTTATTAGTTAATTAAAATAAAAGACAAATTAAGTTATAATAAAATAAGCAAAATAAGCATCATCTCTGTCATTGTTCTTTAACGCACCGAAAAACCACCATTAAAAAGAAGAAGAAAAGCTTGAAGCTACCTTACCATTTGGTCAATTACATGTAAGTATAACTAAGCCCGTTTTAAATGATTTTTATGTTTTTGAGTTCATATTAGCTTAACCTAGCTAACCCTACGGTCAATTTGTAAAAATGTTAAAAGTTTAGGGATTTACCATGAATGAATTGGGTATATTTGTGAACTTAATTGATATATTAATAAGGTTGGTATTTAAATATAAGTATTTTGTTAAGTGATTTTTGATAATTTTGATGTTTAAGGATCCATTTGTGAAAATAGTAAAATTTCATGTAAATATTGTGAAATTATGAAAAATATGGGATGATTAGAAGCTCTAAGAAATTCAGCTAGCATGGTTGGTAGCTAAAAATGATAAATTTGTAAGTTTTGGATTTAGGGACTAAATTGCATAAAGGTTAAAACATTGGGGGTAGTTGGTAAATTCACATTGATAAGGGTTATAGGTTTGAGTGAATTATTTTAAGCTATTTGAATGGTTTAATTGAATGAAAATTATTATCGAGATCAAGAAACGAACCAATCGGATTGAAATCGAGGAAACGCTAAAGTTTCGGACTAGTCGTCGGCTTTGTTTTTTGCAACCGTTTTAGTCGAGATAAGTTTGTATAATGATTAAATTTATTACTTGATGTTTTGAATGAAATGTTAATAAATATTATGCTATGTATAGCTTAGATTGATAGTTGTATTATATTTTGGTATTGTGGATCAAATTATGATGTTAATCAAATTGAATGTTATCTTTGAAAAATGTGCATTTCATAGAAGTATGTTTGAAATGGTATAATGGAATGCAATTAAAGGATTTGGATATGTACAATGGTCCCGTTTAAACCTCGTGAATACTTAGGATACAAATGACTTGTCATTAGGGGTTATTTACAGTTTCGGGTGCTGGTCTCAGATGTCCTACCGATGGATGAGATCCTGCATTTGTTGCAAATTCTCTACAACTCATGTGAGCAACATCGTGTAGCTTAACATCTTGACCCACAGCTCGTGTGAGCAGGCCCATTTCATAGCTCGTGTGAGCATATACAATTACATGCTATATTTACAGCTTGTGTGAACATTTCTCGAGTATCTGATGTTGTTTCATTTGGTTCAATGAGTGGCTAAAGCATAAAAGGTGTTTATTGAGTATATGATGGATGAAATATGTATTTGAAATGCTTTTTTATGAGATGTCTCATGTTTTGGTTGGATTTATATGTTCTTTGACACACCAACTAATCTTGTGAAGTGGTGTGTATAGGAAAGAAAAGTATGCTCATGATCTAATAAAATTAGGCTTGAATGGTTTAAACATAATGTGTTCGATAAGTTTAAGTTTTCATTATACGAGCTTACTAAGCTAATTGCTTATGATAGTTGTTTCTTTCTCTCTTCTGTAGATCATCGAAAAGGTTGATTGATTGGAATCTTAATGGCGCACATTCACACTATTCGTCTCTCATTTTGGTAGATTTTGGTTATTATGTTGATGGTTATAAAGGTCATGTAATAGGTGTTTTAAGTTATTTTGTCAATATGGTGTGGTTTGAACATACTTATAGCCTACTTGTATATGTCGTTTTGGTTTGGCTTGTAAATGTCTATGTTATGTGTTATATGAAAATTATGGTTATGCCTTTTGAAAGTAAGATGGTTATGGTGGAATAGTGTGAGAATGAAATGACTAATTGGTATGTTTGTTACATGTACAAGGTGTGAATTTGTAGCATTATGTTTAAATTGGTTTGGTGTATAAATTGTGGTGCCAGGTAATGGCATATTGGTTAGGCACATAGGTGAATTGATTTGTCTTGATTTATGTTCGTTTGAATGTGTTTGGAAATGGTTTGGTTTGGTTCCCAAGAAATGGAGGGTGATATGGCTTGCATTAGGGGTCATTTTGGTAGCACACGGCCTAAGACACGATCTGCCGCACAACCATGTGTCCTTTTTAATTTTAGGTACAGGTTGGTCGACACGGTCTCAGAGAGTTACACGGTCTCAGAGAGTTACACGGCCGTGTGACCCTATTTCAAATACTCATACTGGGGCACACACGGGTTGGGACATGACCGTGTGTCTCATATTTCGAATTGTACACGGTTAGCCACACAACCGTGTGACCCATGTTTCTAAAATTTTTAAATTTTTCTAAATTTTTCTGTTTTGTTTCAAACTAGTGCCTGAATGTTCCCAAACTATTTTTAAGGCCCCATATGTAACAACCCGTTTTTAGTGAAGTCGGAACAGTGGTTTCAGGACCACAAATATGAGTTAGGAAAAAATTTATTTTAATATTATTTCATGATTTGCATTAAAATATGAATATCATATGAAAATTTCATAAAGAAATTTTACTGATTTTATGTCTAATATGATAAAAATGACCAAATTGCATAAAATGCAAAAGTTGAGTTCTAGTAGCCATAAGTATCGAATAGCTATGGAATTCAAAATTTGAGGTCCTTATATGGTAATTAGACCATTAAGAGGAGTTAGTAGATAAATATGATGATTCATCCATGGAAAATTAAATAAAGAAAATGATGAAATTGGAAAGAAAAAGATGAAAAGATGATAAATAATAAAATAAACAAAATATCATCATTTTTTATCATCTTTCCTAAACAAAATACATGGAAACCCTAGCTAAAAGAAAAGAGCTCAAGTAATCTTATTTAGCTTAATTGGGTAAGTATCATTGTCCCGTTTTTAGTAATTTTTATGTTTCCGAGATCGTAATAGCTTAATCTAGCTATCTCGGGGATTAATTTGTAAATTTATCAAGGTACTAGGGTTTTTCCATGGATTAATATGGATGAATTATGAAATTTATGGTAGAAAATAAAAGGTTGTTGATAGATAAACAACTTTTGTAAATGAAATTTTGATGAAATTATGATTTAGGGACTAAATTAAAAAGATGTAAAATTCTTGGAAAAATTCTAAATTTTATGAAATACATGGGCTGCTAATGTTATAGGTAAAAATTGGTTAGGCTTGAATAAGGATTAAATTGCATGAATTTCATTTTCCGAGCCTAGGGACAAAATCGTAATTAATCAAAAGTATAGGGGCAAGATGGTAATTTTTCCTAAGATGTGAATTGGATTGAATTGAATGTAAATTGTGTTAAATTGATGTTAAATTCATTTATATAATCCAGATAGATCAAATATGAAGTCAGATCGTGGAAAAGAAAAAGTGTCGGATTAGTAGACTTTTGCATACACAAACATTTGTCAAGGTAAGTTCATGTAACTAATTTGTATATATTTGTATGTTTTGAATTGAAAATTCTTGTGTGTGTGATTTTTATAAATTGCCATGTATATTATTGATCACACATATCCGACAAGTATTAAGTCCCGATTGAATACATGAAATTCGATGGATACAGGGTTCCCGATTGGTTGAGGTCTTGCATGTGTTGTAGACCCACCATAGCTCGAAAGAGCGTCCCGTTGTTAGCTCTTATGAGTTTTCTATTATATGGTTCTTGCGAGATTCTCGTTATTAGCTCTTCAGAGCATCCCGATTGGTTGTGATCCTGTATATGTTGTGGACACACTGTAGGTCTTATGAGCGTCCCGATAAATGGCTTTTCGGAGCTTCTCGTTTAAAGGCTCTTCGAAGCTTCCCGATATGGCTTGCTTGAACTTCCCAGTATATGGATATCTGGAGCTTCTCGATTAACGGCTCTTCAGAGCTACTCGTTATTGGCTTGCATGTGCTTCCTGAATATGGCTTTATTGAGCTTCCCGTTATATGGCTCAAAAGAACTTCCTATTTAAATGCTCCTATGAGCATTCCCGATTATGAATTGATAGATTACAGATTTGTACACTTCAAGTGTATTACCTATGTATCCATCAATATTTTAAATAATTCAACAGGCCAAGTTCTGACAATAGACAACATGAAATTGAAGTAAATCATTTCCCGTACATACTTGAATTACATGAAATTGATATATGAACACAAGATGTGAAAAGTTTATATACATGGAA
This sequence comes from Gossypium hirsutum, assembly GCF_007990345.1. Taxonomy (NCBI): domain Eukaryota; kingdom Viridiplantae; phylum Streptophyta; class Magnoliopsida; order Malvales; family Malvaceae; genus Gossypium; species Gossypium hirsutum. The sequence goes on from NC_053434.1 coordinate 106,962,706, forward strand.
ATTTGATATTCAATGAGCTCATACATGTTTCTTGATATACATATGTAATTCATGATTAACATTTTGATGAAGTTATGTGTTTAGATTATTGGCCAAAATGATGGATTTATTTTGTATGCTTACTTTAAATGTAAATGAATGGTAAGTTAATTTCTCGTTATACGAACTTACTAAGCATATAATGCTTACTTGATTTTATTTCTTTTGTTTTATAGTACTCAGAAGCTCATAAAAGTTGGAAGTGGGTAGGAGCTACATCATATTATCTCTCGGACTTTTTGGTATATGTAACAAACTAAATTTTTGGTTATAATGGCATGTATAGGGTAATTTTCCCAACTTTGGCATATATGTGTTTTTAATTGTAACTAGCCATTAGAATGGCTAGTGATGACATGTTTGATGAACATGTATAAGTATGCATTTGATTAATTCGGTAAGTTTATGTGTTTGGACAAATAGGTAAGTTTGTATTTTAGAACATATGTGATGTTATTTCATGCTTAAAACTTGGTTTTGGCTTGATTTAAATGTTTAGCATTGGCTTGAGAATGTGTTAAAGTGTTGTTGTAGGTGGAAGACAAATTGGGTGAGTAATGTGGCCTTGGAAATAGCCTATTTTCGTCTACACGAGACACGGGCGTGTGTCTCAGCCGTGTGTGACACACAGCCTAGCACATGGGTGTGTGGTTTGGCCGCATGTCCCCTGCATCTTTAGAATTGCAAAATATAATACTAAAATATTTCATGATAAATATCCTATTTAAAAAATGATTATTTTACCCCTCAACATTTCTACAATTCCTCATTTGAATCACCACTTTATTTGATAAGCTTGGGATTTAATCCTTTATATTTATTCATTTATTCAATTTAGTCCATACTTATAAAGTTTGTTACAAGAAATTTTGGGATATTTACACTTTTGGTCCTTCTATTTTTTCTAAATGTACACTTTAACCCCTCAACCTTTGAATATTCACACTTTGACCTCATCAGTTTTCACTTTTTTTACAATTTAGTCAATACCTCAAATTTATTTCTCTCAATACACTAGTCCTTTCAATTTCTTCCGATATTTGGTTGCCTTCTCTACTAAAACTAATAGTTTCTGTTTAATTGTCTCGGAAAATTCTAACACATATCATCTTGTATTAACACTATTCTTGACTTAAGGGGTTTTAAGGATGTCACATTGAGTAACAAAAATTTGTTTATATAGATATGACTAGAATGCCTATTTTTATTATTTAAAATGTATAGGAATTTAATTAATTTTTTTGAAAAAATTAAAAAACTTTAAAAACCTTAAGCGAAAAAATAGTGATTTTATTGTATTTTTTTTAAATTTTACCAACTTAATTAATTCACACCAACACTGCAAAAATCATTATAATATGATATGTATAAAATACAACATATTGTTTTTATTACTTAAAGCAGAAACCATTATAATATCATATGTATACAATACAACATATTATTTTTATTATTTAAAGTAAGGGTGAGAGTTCGATTGAATCGAATGAAAAAATTTCGAGTTAATTGAGTTGACGAATCCTATTTTATCATCCTAACTCGATTTGAAATTTTCTCAAATCGAGTTGAATGTGATGGAATTCAAATCAAATCAAATATATATGTTTGAATTAAATTAAAGAAAAACGATTTTGAGTTCTTTTAATCACTTTCACCCAACGTAACCAAAATTGGTCACCGTAATCAAATTTGTTATTAACTTTCATCCTCTCATAATTTATTTATTAATCTGTTATATACGAGTTAGCTTTCTTTGCTTGCTTAATTGCTTCAATTATCTTTTGATTCTTGTCACTATATATTTTGAAATAAAAAATTTATTAATTGTAAAAAATGTGATTTTTTTAATAAAATTTATCTTAAAGATAAAATGTGAAATTGATATCAACGTAAAATTTTAACACGAATGTTTTATAGCATCATCAATAATTCAATTTTAACAAAAAATTATAAAGATTCAATATGATTAAACAATTCAATAATATAAATAGTATAAAATGTGAAATTTAATTTAATAATATAAATAGTAGATATAAATAAAATTATCATTATTTAGGTTTAGGGATTTTTTTTATGATTTTAATTTTTGATTTGGGGATAAAATGTGAGACGTTAAAGTTTAAGAGGAAAATAAAAAAAATTTGGGGGTTGAGTAAAATTTTGAGGGGGAATATGAAAAAGAATTGGAGGGAGGGTATAGGATATAAGGGGGGTGGGATGGGAGTAAAAAGTTTTGAGGGAAAATAAAAAACTTTGGAGTTGAGGGAATAAAATTTTGGAGGAAAATAAATGTGGAGCAAAATTTGTATTAAAAAAAAATTTGGAGGGAAATGAGTTTGGAGTAAAAGAGGGGTGGGATGGGAAGGAAAATAAAAGTTTTGAAGGGAAAGTAGAGGAGTTTGAAGTAAAAATATAAAATATTATAGTTTATTATTCGGTTTATTCGAATTATTTGAGTTATTTAAATGTGAAAACCTTGAAAAAAGAAATTGAGTTGACTCGAATAATTTGATTAATTCAAATAACTCAATTTGTTTAACTCGAAATTCAATTTATTCAAATTCTTTTTCAAAATTTTCGAATCGAATCGAATTAAATTTTGATCACCTGCAACTATCTTTGAGTGAAACTTGGAAGAATAATTTTATGCTTTAATTAAAATGCAAGAGACGTACCTCTGTTTGCTCAAACAACACTTTATGTGAAAACATAATTTTTTTCTTAATTGATTGAAATTTTAATGTGTAGGATTCAATCGCATATAAAAGATATATAAATTTTTAATATGTTTTTTGAAAAAATTCAAATACTTCAAAAATCTTGGGTCAAAAAACATGTAATTTCACCAACTCATTGAATTCGCAGCAACTCTGCGAAAACCATTATAATATCATCATATGTATAAAATACAAGATATTGTTTTTATTACTTAAAGCATCTTGCTTTGAGTGAAGCTTGGAAGAATAACTTTATGATTTGATTGCCCGAGAAAGACTTTATGCTTCACTTGTGAAAGAACAATTTTTCTTTTTTCTTCTGGGGAAAGAAAGATATTGTTAAATTTTTTATTGCTAATTAAGAAATATAATCTAATGTTATTATCTTTGAATTAAAATCTTTATAGTTACCATTCAAATATTGTGGTTTTAAAAACTAAAATTTAACATTTTAATTAATTAGTAATGCATAATCTTTTTATGAATATTTAGGAATTAAAATTTTAATAATTAAAAATTATTAATAGTATGGGGACAGCCCATTTATCCTGTTGATTCAAATAAATGTAAAATTCACTATTAGATCATATGTAAAAAAAAATCATCTGATACATTGACACGTCTATATTAATTACTTTAATTATATTTAAACATTAATATTATATATTACAAAGAATAAAAAGTAACAAATACATTAACTTTATATATCTTACAAATAAATAAACATGATAAATACATTAATGTAGAAAGTTTGTCCATGTACAAATTATATTAATTTTATTATCTTGACGTTCATGTAAAAATATAATTAAAATGATAATAAAAATTTAATATAAATTTATAATGAATTAAAATAGATCCATTTAATTTTTTTTTCTATATTTTGTTATAACTTTGTTTTAAATTACAATATATTTTAATTTCTTATACATTTTATTATATAGGTTCAAAATTCAATTAATCCTCCAGCTTGTCACAAAAAAATTTTTTTGAAAGGGAAGAATATTTAAAGTCAATCTTCTGAAGCATGGTTTTGGCTGTTTGGGGATTCCAAAATTAGATTAAAAGTAATAGTAGATACTTTTCGTTAAAGGAAAAATAAATCATAGGTAAAAAACTAAAAATATTTCATCAATCAAGAATTTCAACTTACAATCAATTTTCTCACTCTCTCAATTATTGTCATTGTTTCTTTGTTACGGTCCTCTCATTGTTTCTTTGTTTCGGTCCTCTAAAATGAAGTTCCAACATTTTTCCCACCACCATAAGCTCATCTTTAGGGAGGCGTATGAGGAGGAGTATGAATGCGCCGGGTGCCTGGATGTCATTAACGGTCCAGCTTATATTTGTGAAGACGAAGGCTTTGCAATGCACAAAGTATGTGCTGCAATGCCGCCTCAAATACAAAAAGATGCTTTTCACCCCCATCCACTCAAATTCAAATTGGTAGACATAATTGTGTGTGATGCATGTAGAAGATTCTCGGCAAATTACATCATTTACAAGTGCATATACTGTGAGTTCAACCTCGATTTCAAATGTGCAGTGGCTATTATAAATGATGAGAATGAGATAGCCAAACGTGATGATGAGGATCTCCGAAGAACCACAACTCCCCATTTCAGCCACCCACATCAATTGACTCGTTGCAAGGTTTCGCCAATGAGCGAGCTTGGAGAAAATATATTTAAAACCTTTTGGCAGTCAAGTAAGTTGAAGTGCGTTGCATGCAAACTGGAGGTCCAAGGTACATTATCTTTTATCTGTCTTCCTTGTAAATTTTTGATACATGAATCATGTATGAATGACATGCCGATGCAAGTTCTAAGCAGTCCGTTTCACCCTCACCACATTCTTCACCCTCGACCTTTCTTTAATGCACGAGAACAAGTTCGATGTTATGCTTGTAGGAAGAAAGTCAATGGTTTCAGCTTTTATTGCAATACATGCGATGCTGACTTTCACGTTTCATGTGCCAAGTATCGAACTCGTGCTACAAAGCATAGTTGTCATCCTCACAATCTTCTACAATTGGGGAAGAGCATTATCAAAGGGATATCTTGTCATGCATGTGGTCGTAAAACTTGCAATGACTCCATTTTCAGTTGCAGAAAGTGTGATTTCAATGTACATCCTAAATGTATACCACTACCGTCTAGTTTTGAGCATAAACGTCACTTGCATCCACTTACTCTTACAAGTCCTTTTGCCGAAGATGATTCGAGAGATTATTATTGCGACATGTGTGAGACAGAAAGGAATCCAGAAATCCATGTTTATTATTGTGCAGAATGCAATTATATTGCGCATATTGATTGTGTCCTATCCGAGGTAAGGCAACTGTAATAACTAAAATAGTTGTCTTTTAACTCACAATAAAAATATGCATACTGAAAAAAGGGACATATAATTAGTAAATTTCAAACCACAGCCAACCAATGCTATTAACTATCTTAAATTTATTACAATGGTTTTGTTCTATTTTGTACAAGTATGAAACTAAACATTTGGACTTAGGTACTTGAACCTCCGGAAGAGATGCTTTTAGATCCTCAAAGAATGGAAGAGAATTTTCACGATGGAAGTTTGGGATCGGAGATGGTTAGTATCTATGTAATAATTTATTATTTTTGTTTTCAAAGATTATTAATATACTAATCATATCACAATTTGACAATATGTAGAATAGAAATAATATATTTAAAATTCCAAAATGAAAGCGGAGAAACAATAAATTATCCTTATCTCTAACAATTTCTTCTTCTTTTTTCTTTCAGATACTAAGTGTTTCTTTTCATCCTCACCCATTAATACGGAATGATGATTATGAAGAAGAAACAATATTTGTGTGTGATAGATGTGAAGAACTTTGTATTGGTTCACGTTATAGCTGTAAACTTTGTTTTTTCGACCTTGACAACAAATGTGCTACTTCAAAAGATGAAACCCAAAAAGTGAGAGAAGTGAAAACCATAGTCAACCATTTTAGTCACCCCCATCTAATTACACGATGCAAGATTGGCATTTTACAAACAGAGCCAGACTTTGATTTGACTTGCATGGCATGTAGACAACGCCTATGCGGTATAATATATGCTTAAACTTATTGTTCAAGATTCTTTCTACACGAATTTTGTCTCAAGCACATACCGGAGGAAGTTCAAAGTTCGTTCCATCCACAACATCCTCTTCCCATATTTCCGTTACCATCCGAGTCGGGACCTCCATGCAAAGCCTGCAATGAAGACGTTGAAGGCATGATGTTCTTTTGTGTAGCATGCAATTTCCCAATGCACTATCACTACACCAAAATAGGCTTTTAGCGGCGTTTGGATAAAAAACGCCACTAAAAATCAAGCATTAGCGGCGCTTTTATAAAAACGCTGCTAAAGGTCGAGCATTAGCGGCGCTTTTTGGAAAACGCCGCTAAAAATAAGCATTACCGGCGTTTTCCAAAAAGTGCCGCCAAAAACCTAAGCCAAACGACGTCGTTTTCTGAGTTTTGGGGCCTTTAGCGGCGTTTTTGAATAAGCGCCACTAATGCTCGGGCCTTTAGCGGCGTTTGTGAAGAAGCGCCGCTAATGCTCGGGCCTTTAGCGGCGTTTTTGAATAAGCGCCGCTAATGCTCGGGCCTTAGCGGCGTTTTTTAAAAAGCGCCGCTAATGCTTGGGCCTTTAGCGGCATTTTTGAAAAAGCGCCGCTAATGCCCGCTTTTGATTATTTTTTATTATAAGTTAAAAAAATAGATATTTCGTTGTATTTATTATATATTGGTCAAATTTACATTTAAATGATAACAAATAATATTTTTTAATACAAAAATTTTTTATTAAAGAGAAGTCCTAACTCCTAACTATTTATTATTATTTTCAATCACAGTTTATTTAAACTACTTTACTAGAAAAATATATTAAATTATGAGTAAAATAAAATATCATAAAACTTAAATTGTAAAAGAGACGATAATATTAATTTTAAAATATTTAATTAATTAACATTATAGTTTAGGGTTTAATATATATGGTTTAGGGTATATGGTTAATTTAGGATTTAAGGCCGGTTTAGGAGTTACAATTTTAAGGTTTCTAGATTATGGAATTATGTATTATGGATTAAGGATTCTAGTTTAAGGGTTGTAATTTAGGGGTTAGGGGTTAGAGATTAAGAGTTAGTATTTTAAGGTTTATGAATTTAGTGTCAGGTTAGGGTTTAGGGTTTAGATTAATTAGTGTGTTCTAATTTATATTGAATAAGGTGTAGGGGTTAGGGGTTAAGGATTTGGGTTAGGGTTTAGGGTCTAGATTAATTAGTGTTTTTTAATTTATATATTAAATAAGATTTAGGGGTTAGTAGTTAGGGGTTAGGGGTTAAAGGTTAGAGGTTAAGAGTTAGTGATTTAGGGTTTAAAGATTTAGGGTCGGGTTAGGGTTTAAGGTTTAGATTAATTAGTATTTTTAATTCATATATTAATTAAGTTTTTATATAATTGTAAAAGAGGGGTTAGGGGTTTAGGGGTTATGTTCTATGATTCAGGGTTTAGGAGATAGGGGTTAAGGGTTTAGATTAATTGGTATTTTTTAATTTATATATTAAATAATTTCTTATATAATTGTAAAAGAGATAATATTAATTTTAATATATTAAAATTATGATTATAGTTTAAATTATATAAGAGATAATAGATCAATTTTATACATATTAAATGGTTTAGGATTTAAGGTTTACTTTAGATTTGTTAAATGATGAAATTTTATACAATTAATTAATGTTTTTATATTTAAAAATATTTAATCTAAATTTAGATTAAATGGTTTAAATCATTTGATATATTTAAATATTAGATTTTTGAAAAAATTGATAAATAAATAAATTAATGTAACAGATTGACAATAAAAGAGATAATATGAATTTTAATTTATTAAAATTATCATTGATATAGTTTTTTAAAGTTTTTTTTCATATTTTAAAATTTTTTGTTTTTGTTTTTGTTTTCTTACATAAAAAATTATATAAAAATTTTAAAATTTATCTAATTCTTTTAAATATTACTTAAATTTTCAAAATTTATTTATTTAAATTTGATATGAATTATATAATAATTAAATATACAATTGTAAGAAAAAGTCAATCATTAGCGGCGTTTATGAGAAAAACGCCGCAAAATGTAAGCAATAGCGGCGTTTTTCATAAAAACGCCGCAAATACGAAAATTTTCAAAACGTGAAATTTTACGATTTAATTTTATTTTTAGTGGCGTTTTTTATAAAAACGCCACAAAATTCATTTTACTTAAAAAATTTCGCGCTGATTTTTTCCCAAATTTCCCCCCTAAAACCCAAAAACGAAAAAACTCCAAATTTCCCCCTAAAATGGAGGCACCAAAGACGATTCATCTTCTTTGATGAGAGTAGCAGTGTGAGGAATGGGAATTCATCTTCTCATTTGTTGAAACCTGAATCTGGAGAGATATTGAATTTTGGTGAGAGTAAGAGAAGTGGGAATGGGAATTTGTTCACAGGAAAATCTCCGTTCGCCGTGGAGAACAAGAAGAGGTCGCCTAATTCAAGAGGGAGCAACGGAGAAGCTATGCTTTCGTTTACTTCAAGTGTAATTTTACCTTCATCTGGTGTGGTGAAATCAAATGGGGTGTCGGGGATTCAGATCACTCTGATCTTGAAGCTTCCGTTGTTAAGGAGGCCGATAGTAGTCCAGTCGTAGAGCCTGAAAAGAGGCCTCGAAAATAGGGGAGAAAACCGACTAATGGAAGAGAAGAGCCTCTAAATCATGTTGAAGCGGAGCGTCAAAGAAGGGAGAAGCTGGCTTCCTACCTCCACAGAAGACTTGATAACACTAAAAGAGGGAATGGTGGGAGCTCCACCTCGACCTCGAGCCTTCCCTTCATCACTCTAACCTTTACCCGAAAGAAGGAGGGAATCACGATAAGGGCAGTCACCCACCTGGGGGAAGTGTCAGGCCAATCGACCATCAGCTGAGGAGAAGAAATATCGAAAAGATTGAACTTCAATTACGCCGCGATTTAGTAGTGATTCGGGGGAAGAGGAGCTTGGTAGCTTGCTCCAGTCCAGTTTCAGAGGTTCAGAAGCCAAAGGCAACTCTCAGACCCTTTGAGTAACCAGAAGCTTTTTGGTGTCTGTGACCCAATATTTATTTTCTTGGATGATTGATTTTTATTTTGCAGGTGTGATTGCGTTCTATAAATTGGCTGTAGTTGAGGGAATGAGCATGAGAGCACTCATTGCTTACAGACTCATCTTCGCCACTGCTTGTATAACTCCACTTGCTTTCATCTTTGAAAGGTAACTTTCACAATTCCTCATATAATCTGTTTTTTTTAGTGTATAGGTTTTGATACCAGAATAATTCAAGAACTTAATCTTTGGTCAACCAACATAAACATAGTCAAACATGGTGGACACCATCATACTGGCACCAAACATGCTGCTGTTGGCGATCAAGTCTTAGGCTCCTTGTTGGCTTTAGCTTCTTGCCTAACATTTGCAATTTGGTACATAATTCATGTAAGTTTTTTTTATATATATAATCATTTTTATTAGGTGCATTCAGTATGTGCATTAAAAGTGAATCTAATTGTTGGATATACTCGGAGTAGAAAATGAATTCGATTTAGAGGAATTAATCAAATTAAGCTTACGTCTCAAACTAATCGAGTATGTTTAAATTATTCTTGTTATGTTTGCGCATTATTGGGAGCGAGTCGCCGGTGGTGGTTGTGCTATCTGGGAGTATGAAACCCGGTTTCAAACGAGTGAGCCAATTTTTTACATGTATTTAAAATTAAGTATTTAAAAATTTTGAGCTTTGATTTGTGATAGTCATATAAATTTAAATTTGCCAAATGTTGAACTGCTTGAACGACAAGTGACAGAAGGTTCTCATGTTCTGATGTAGAAAATCTCTAGAAAGTAGAAACAAATAGTTTTGATAAGGTTAACACCATGGTCAACTCTAACAGTCTTGTTCATGAGCTGTGTACTAGTGGTTGAACATTTTCTTTCTGAAATTTATATAGGTGTTATGGCTGTAAATTATTTGAATTAACGGGTCCCCGCCTGGTTATTCTGTATGCTGGATTTAGTACATTGCATGTTTGGTTATGCTTTGTCAGGTTCATGAGTAGCGATATAGCAAAGAAGCTGATATACTCACTAAAGGTAGCATATCCTTGATATCAAGCTAGTTGAATGTGAGCAAATACAAGTTGTGGTTTGTTTATTTGTTTTCAACGAACTTTAAACTTTTTATTATCAATCATGAAAATATTTTCTGACTATTAAAATCTCTTTCCCCACCAATGAAGTGGAGAGTGGACACTTCCAAATAGTTTTGTTTGTTTACTTGTGGAATGGTCTTAAATACATTCCAAGTTCTTCTCATTTTTTCATATGTGTGCGTGTGTGTGTGGTTGATCATTCTTTAAATATCTTCATATGTACAGCTACTGCTTGAGTATGCTAACCTTTTTAATCTTTTGACTGGACATATTCATCAAGAGACGCTAATCTCTACGATGACAGAATGTTGTACACATCTAGTAATCGTTGGTTGCAACAAAAATACATCATGGGCAGAGCTGTTGGGTAAATCAAACACCTATATATTTCTCAAAGTGTTAACAAGTTCTAGAAGTGAAAACATTTGTAAAACACTCTGATTAGGAATTTCTTGCATCACCATTTGTGCTGTATGCTTTGAGTTTCAAGTTCATCACACTTCAATAGTAAAATTACTCTTCTGTTTTATTATTTATTGTATTTTTAATTGTATATATCTTCTCTGAACTAATGTTTTATGTTTTCTGCATGGCAGAAAGGATCCCATAACGTTCACTTATGCTTACCTGAGGTTTGTTCTAAATTTTTCCAAAAATTGGGCTGCCCAGAAAAAAAAAACTTGAAATAGGTTTACTTAGTACTAGTTAAATTGGGCTTGATTTTAGATAAATCTAATTATTATCTTTAAGCATGATATGTTCTAATACTTTGATTTAACCTGTTGATGTATGTATTCTGACTATGGAATATCATGTTCAAATATTCTACAAAGAAGCTAATTAGGAGATTCTGCAATTGTTGATGGTAATTGGAATTTAAGAATATAGGCTTAAGGGTTTAACTGGAATTTAAGCATGATATGTTCTAATATTTTAAATTTATATTGATGAATACTTTCCACCTATATTGACTTAAGTGAGTAGATATATCAGTAGTGTACTTTTTTTATTCCACAAACAATCTTAAAAAGTTGAGATATATTTTTTAGATGTATTTTTTAATAATTTACTATAACATTATAAGACACCTAATTTACTATAACATTATAAAACTATCTTAAAAAGTTGAATTGATTTACGTATCTTTGCCATGTTCACTATGGTTTGAACAAATTAAGTTACTCTTATTTTCTTGCAGAGCATGTAGGAGCCAAATTTGCGGTTCAAATTCGAAGCCATGCTCAAAAGTTTTTCTCTAAGGCTCATTGCTTTGAGTTCATTACAAGATTTCCTTGATTAAGTAAATGTATTATATCTTTTATTACCAAGATTTACTTGATTAAGAAAATGCATTGTATATTTTATTACCTTGCATATATATTATTTATTTTAGTTTTGATTCTAAATTTGTATTTTTACTTAAGTGGTCTAACTTTTGGATTTTAATTGTGTTATTAATTTATTATTTTAAATTCTAAATTTAAATTCATTAATTGTTATATTTATATTTAGTTTTAAAGTTAAAATTTTCGTAGAAAATTTAATTTAAATAATATTTTTATTTATCCTTAAAACATAATATAATATTTATCATAGAAATAAATATTATTTGAAAAAAATATATTTTTTAAACGATATATTTTTAGCGGCGTTTGTGGGAAAAAGCGCCGCTAAAGCTCAATATCTTTAGCGGCGTTTGTGGGAAAAGCGTCGCTAAAGGTCTTGGTCTTTAGCGACGTTTGTGGGGAAGCGCCGCTAAAGGTCTTGGTCTTTAGTGGCATTTGTAGGGAGGCGCCGCTAAAGATCATGGTCTTTAGCGGCGTTTATGGGAAAAGCGCCGCTAAAGTTAGCGACGCTGTCATTAGCGGCGTTTTTAGCGGCGCTTCTCAAAGCGCAGCAAATACTTTTAGTGGCGTTAAAAAACGCCGCTAAAGGCCTAAATAAGCGCCGCTAAAAGCCTATTTTGGTGTAGTGTATTCATGCGCTAAGTATCAATTTCGTGAGATAAAACATAATTGCCATGCCGATCACCATCTTCTACATTTGGGGAAAGGTTTTTTCGGTGATGAATCTCCCCAATGTGATGCATGTGGTGAAGCTTGTAAGGACACGTTGTTCAGCTGCCTCAAGTGTTTGTTTTATATACATCTTGAATGCATTTCACTACCTTCCGTCGTCAAGCACAAACGTCATTTGCATCCACTTGTACTCACAACTTTGGTGTTTGAAAATGATTATGAAGAATACTATTGTGATACATGTGAAACACAAAGAAACCCAGAGCATGACATTTATTATTGCAAAGAATGCAACTATATTTCACATATTGACTGTGTGCTTTCAGAGGTAAGTGCTTATTGTTACATTTGTTTCATAATTAAAAGAGTTAAAGCTTTTTCTTGATATGTCATAAAGCCTAAAACTAACATTTGATATGTGTTTATTATTTAGGTTGAACCTCCGGAAAAGATAATTCAGTGTCTAATTCCACGTTCAAAAGGAAATTGATTAAAAAGGTGGTCATCAATGAAAAATAATTCCTTGAACATTTGCAAGTAAACTTATAATATTTAAACTTTGTAATTTGGCATGTAATTTTTAATTGATACTTAAACTTTCATCATCTCATTTAAGTTGTTTATTTCAAAGATTTCAAAAATATCATCTCATTTAAGTTGTTTATTTCAAAGATTTCAAAAATATGTCTCTTTTATGTCTCAAAAATTAAATTACATATTTAATCACTAAATTATTTTTATATCATAATTACAAAATTCAAGGTTCGTTTTAATGTATATTATCGGGTTATTAGACATATATCATATTGTATTATTATATCATCCCTAAACATACCCAAATAATGTATAAATATAATTTTATACTATAAAAATATTAAAATCATCCACTTATTATTAGTATACAAAATTATTTTATTTACAATAAACCTTTGTCGATTGTAAATCAGTAATTCACATTTATATTGTTGAATGAAGTTGTTAAATGAAAGAAGCTAAAGTAGGGATGAAATTAGAATTTTTTTTTTGGGATGAAATTAAATTGTAACTTTTAATAGTTTATATTTTTATAATTTTTAGAAGATTAAATCAAATTTTTATCATTTTTAAGGGGGCAAAGTACAATTTTATCTTTACTAATTTCAAATTTTAAAATTTCTAAAAATGTTAAATGGATAATTTTCTATTTTAGGGGGGTCGGGGCCTTGACCTTGCTAGCCCGGCTAGATACGCCACTGAGCTGTAGTTTCAATATGTGATTGCCATTAATTTAGTTAATATAGATTAATGAATAATGTATATTTTTCTTTATGTATTGAACTAAAATTATCTTTAATTCGGAAATCTTTTTCTTTTGGTTAAGTTCAAAAGGCTATATTGAATTGCAATACAAACGAAGAAAGGCAAGTGTTTGTTTTGTCTAGAGATTGAGACATAGAAAGATGAAATATTGAGATACTATGCTATCTATGTGTGTAAACACGGGTGACTTCAAAATGGCCCAAGGGTTTTTTTTTTTAAATTGAAAAATTATATTTTTTTTCAAAATTAATAAATTAATTTAGGCAATTTCAGCACAAATGATTTAGTTTTCTAACTAAAAATGTTATAAATTTATTTATATTTAAGTAAACTTTACCATCAATATATATAGATATTAGGGATAAATCTTAAAACTCTACATAAGTTTTGAACAAATGTCAAATGTGCATTGTTATTCATGAACTTTGGTTTCATACATTTTTGTATATGAGATTTTTATTTGATTCAATTTTCATAAATTAATTACACAATTATCATTATAGAACCATTTTATGTTTACATATTACATTCAAAAATCGTTATGTTTATCCAATATATGGGTAAATTGAAGTGTTTGTCTTTTTTAAATGTGTACAATTAAATCAAAATTAAAGTTTCATTTATATATTTAAACTACAATCAAAGTTTCATATGTATAATTATACCAAATCAAAGTTGATATGTCAAATTGCACATTAAATTAAAATTCATGTGTAATCTTAAGATTTATCCTATATTTACATTATAAACTATTTTTTTAGTTGATTTGTAACATGTTATATCTGAGTATAAAAAAATATTTATCTAAATGTGACTTGAATGAATATTGTGTTACTTAAATTAACTGTTTTGTTTATTTTATATTAATATATACTCTATAATTAAATTTAAATGATTTTATATTAATATTACAACAATGTAGTGTAAAAGAATTCTTAAAAATAATAATATACTAGATTTAGAAGGTTGTTGTTAAATATATTGAATTAAACAAAATTTAAATGATTTTAGGTTTAGTGATATAAAAAGTTTTCAAAGAATTAAAGAAAATATTAAGTCTCTTTCAATTTTTTTAATCAAATTGAGTTTATAAACGGATAATATTGATCGATATTGACTATTAGAAATTAACGGCAATGCTGATGTGATCGTTAAATACCACAGAGTCAGTCAACCGATGCTGATTTGACATTACCACATAAATAAAAAAAATAATTTTTTTTAAAATAAAAAATTATTTTAAAAAAAATAAAGTTTAGAATGAATCTGAACATAGAGTTTCTAATGGTTAACGTTGATCAAAGGGTCTTATTGGTCGAAATTGTTAGTTTTTGGGCTCAATTGGGAGCAAAAAGTTGAGATGGGCTTAATTGATTTTTTTTCGAAATTCTTCGAGGGCGTTTTATACTATTAATCCATAATTTTATTTATTTATTTTTGTAATTCCTCCCGGTGAATTAATTCATGACATCAACATGGTGAAAATTGTTATATATATATATACACGTGTGTGTGTTAGACTATTGAGACCTACAAAAATAAAACCTACTTAAAATTATAAAATTAGTAGAAAGCATCAAGTAGGATCATTCTAAAGAGACCGATGATAATGTTTCTAAGTTTCTTGCCAATTTTTGCATCAAACTTTCATGCCATTTTTGGATGCCTTCCTAACATTTTTGGGCTTGATTCGTAAAATAATTATATTTATATCTTTAAATTCCTTTTGAATTGGTATATTATAGGCTCAAAATAGAGTTCTGTAGCTCAAGTTCTAGCCAAAATATTGAACTTGTACTGTTTTTTTTTAAATTTAACACCCCATATCCCCGACCCGATTGCCAGGTTTGAGCTACAGGATACCAAATTCATTTCCGGAGCAATTACAATCAATTACAATTCAATTTAGCCGTTTATACATACTAACAAGTTTAAAACATTATTAACACCAACTATATAATCAATTTCAAGATTAAAACGAACTTACAAAAGCTCTTTTAATAATCCGAGATCGTTTAAGGAATAAAATGCAAAAAGTGTGATTTCAATGTACATCCTAAATGTATGCCACTACCGTCTAGTTTTAAGCATAAACGTCACTTGCATCCACTTACACTTGTAAGTCCCTTTGCTGAAGATGATTCGGGAGATTATTTTTGCGATATGTGTGAGACAGAAAGGAATCCAAAAATCCATGTGTCGAAACCCCTTTTTTATTTTAAAAAACAATGGGAATCGACTTTTAAAACCGAGTGTGGAGTCGCCACCAATCTCTTGATTTAGATGTGATTGGACCACCTATTAAAATGCTTTGTTCAATGAAAAATAAATTTGGTTTAGGAGTAATAAAGAAAAACGGGTTCGGGAGTCGGTTACGCATGAGGAAGGGTTAGCACCCTCATTACGCCCAAAAAACTGGTACCAAATTGATTTGATGCTGTCCTTAGATTAAAAAATATTTTTCGAAGTAAATAAAAAAAATTTTAATAGCTCAAATTAGCTGTCAAAAATTTCCCGTTCCGAAGATATGCAATTTCATACCCAGTACGATTGGATACGATTACTTATACCTTTAAGATACGATCGATTTTCGAATTTTTTTAAAAAAACTTATGCATTAAAAGTATAAAAGGTTATCTAAATATTTGGTTCGTCGGAAAAGTCATACCCAGTACGATTGAGCATAATTTTTCCGAATTCCCCAAATATTAGATATTGCCTTATTTCAAAAACTTTAAATAATTGAAATTTAGAAATTTGCTCAAAAAACATGTTTATTCATTTAAAAATTAATGAAATATTTAATGCATTATAAAAAATAAAAAAAATATGAAATAATATACTCGAAATACAATAAACCTTGCTTAATATGTCTAACATTCATTCTAGGTATAATGTAATAAAAAATTCTTTAAGCATGGATAATGAATAATAAAAAAAATAGTATACATGATCATAACACAAAATAAAATGATGTACAAAAATATGTATGAAACAAAATGAAGGATTAATGGTCATATAATATATCTAAGTTGACACATTTGCATAAAACTTGGGATATATGTTTATTGAAATAATTATTATAAATTTCAAAGTTCAAATCAAATCATGCACAAAATATTTAAAACATAAATTTATTCAAAAATTGAGAATTCACAAGATAATTTAAATAATATATTAAATATGAAGGAATAACAATATATGATATAAAATAATATACAAAGTCAATTTATGAAACCTTTGTATTGATAAAAAATAAAACTAATAAAAAAATGAAGTAAATATATAAGTTATATAAGTAAATATATATATATAAATAATATGAAATACAATAAATTATATGATTTAAAAGGGTTCTTAAAAATATTATACACATAAATAATTTTAAGAGAGGATGTATATATACATAGAAAAAATATTTACACAAAATTATATGAAATTAATAACATGTACCATAGTAAAAATAATTTAATATGTACCATATACATGTAAAAATGCTAGAAATAATTATAGGTCAAAATATCATTTAATTAAAATATGAATTATAGAATTAAACATAACTTATATACGTAATAATTTTAAAAACACAATTATATGAGTTTACTACAAAAAATATATATATGTATAAAAATATCTTGGCTTTAATAATGAATACAAATTAAATATATGCTCTAAATATATGTTTAATAATAACTTAAATAATACACAAAATATGATGGATTTTTTTAAAAAGAAGAAAGATATGTAAATAAATCTAAAAGAAATTATATGCATAAAAATACTAATATTTAAAAAGGTATTTAAATTATGTATATCAATAATTTTCGTACATGTATAGTTAAAATTTAGTTAATGTATATAACATGCGATTTTATTTAAAAAAACAAATACTAATAACATCAATATGTGAAAAAATAGTTAATTTTAATGTTAATAATGTTCATGGAATAAAACCAAGTATTATGAGGTATATACATGTATAATAACACATAAAATAATGTACAACAATATGGAAATTCAAGTATCCCAAATTACAACAAATAAGTAACCAACAATACAAATAATACCATTAATATTAACATTACAAACGATATAAACAGTAACAAATAAAAAACGAAAATAAAACAAGGATGAATATACAACATTAATAAAAAGACTGAAAATATATAAGTGAATAAACCCAAATTTATAACATAAATCTAATAAAATACTTAATCGAAATTAAAGTAAAATAAAAAGAAAATTTACAAAATAAGTAAAACTATTAAAGGAGACACATATATAACACACATGAATTTACAGGGATCAATATTGAAATAATCCCTGATCTTGAAACATTGTGTTGAAATGTGGACTAAAACATAAAAGTATTTCAAATTTTAGGGATAATTTAAAAGAGAATAAAGCAGATTAAACGCAGATGGGAGCAGATTGCGCCGCGGTACAAGGAGGAGGGACCTTCCGCGAAAATATACCATTCCAGGCGCAAAGGCACAAATTCGGGGCTCTAGGCGGGTTAACGCGCGGACCCTCCCCCCTGTGCGGCGTCGTTTTAGGCCTGCTGCTAACCCCCTCTTTTTGAATCATTTTTTAACCTAAAACATAATTCCTTCCCCTTTTGAAATGAATCATGCTATCAGCCCATTATTTTAGGGTTTCCTTTAGCATACCGCCTCCAACAATAGAACTTCCAGAATCCAGAAACCAGTTTGCGGCCTCAAGATCATTCCTCATACTTCGATCTCAACGAAGCAAAGAAGAATCCGTGGCGAATTTGAAAAAGTAAGATCCCCTTTTCGTTTCTTTTTTTATTTTGAAATACAATATCGAAAGATTGAGAAAAAAATGAAAAGATTCAACGAAAAATACTAAAAGCCAGTAAAAAAAACTGAAAATCACGTTTATAAACTTGCTTTCGAAATACCTTTTTTCAGAATTTAGTGTGCATATGTAGATGTATATTCTGTGTGCATAAAAATCTCTGGAGTACAAAAATGAGGCTTTTTATAGCCTGGATTTACAGAATAAAGTAAAAAAATGAAATTCTATGTTCATCGCTGTCATCTTCTGTAAATTCTGTTATCTCTCTTCTCGTGTATTCTTTGCGGGAACGGCCGTACGGAGGAGCCCCCCTGGTGACGTGGAGGCTGAGCGTGGAAATTTCTCGTGAGAAGCTAACCTTTTGGTGTCCTTCTGGCTTACTCTAGAAGCTTCTAGCATTCTCAGGAAATTGAAATAATTCTAGGTGCATTGGGCCTCGGGTTTTGGGGTTATTTAGGCTAATTTTTATTGGGTTTTGGAAATATACAATTTGGGCCAGACATTATGTAATTGGGCTAAAAAGTTTTGGGGTATTTGGTTAGAAAATGGGTTTATTAGAATTGGGTTTTGGGCCATGGGTTATTTAGTGTTTTGTAAATGGATTTTTTTTTGAACTATTTAGTCTTGGACTTTTATTCATTTATTTGGGTTTATTTATTTGCAAATAAATTAAATGGGCCCGGACAAAATTGGTTGACTACACCATGTTTATTATTACGCAGAATGCAATTATATTGCATATATTCATTGTTTCCTTTCCGAGGTAAGACAACTGTAATAGCTAAAATAGTAGTCGTTTAACTCACAATAGAAATGTGCGTGGTAAAAAAATGGCACATGTATAATTACTAAGTTTTAAACCAAAACAAAACCGATGTTATTCACTATCCTAAACTTATTACGAAGGTTTTGTTGTATTTGGTACAAGTATGAAACTAAACATTTGTGCTTAGGTACTTGAGCCTCCGAAAAAGATGCATTTAGATCCTCAAAGAAAAGAGAATTTTGACGATGGAAGTTTGGGATTGGAGATGGTTAGTATCTATGTAATAATTTATTATTTTAGTTCTCAAAGATTATTAATATACTAATCATATCACAATTTGACAATGTGTAGAATTGAAATAATATATTTAAAATTCCAAAATGAAAGCGGAGAAACAATAAATTATCCTTATCTCTAACAATTCCTTTTTTTTTTCTCGGATACTAAGTGTTTCTTTTCATCCTCACCCATTGATACGAAATGATGATTATGAAGAAGAAACAATATTTATGTGTGACAGATGTGAAGAACTATGTATTGGTTCACGTTATAGCTGTAAACTTTGTTCATTCAACCTTGACAACAAATGTGCTACTTCAAAAGATGAAACCCAAAAAGTGAGAAAAGTCAAAACCATATTCAACCATTTTAGTCACCCCCATCTAATTACACAATGCAAGATCGGCATTTTACAAACAGAGCCAAACTTTGATTTGACTTGCATGGCACGTAGACAACGCCTTTGCGGTATAATATATGCTTGCACTTATTGTTTAAGATTCTTTCTACACGAATTTTGTCTCAAGCACATACCGAAGGAAGTTCAGAGCTCGTTCCATCCACAACATCCTCTTCCCATATTTCCATTCCAATCTGAGTGGAGACCTCCATGCAAAGCCTGCAATGAAGACGTTGAAGGCATGCTGTTCTTTTGTGTAGCATGCAATTTCCCAATGCACTATTCATGCGCTAAGTATCAATTTCGTGAGATAAAACATAATTGCCATGCCGATCACCATCTTCTACATTTGGGGAAAGGTTTTTTCGGTGATGAATCTCCCCAATGTGATTCATGTGGTGAAGCTTGTAAGGACACGTTGTTCAGCTGCCTCAAGTGTATGTTTTATATACATCTTGAATGCATTTCACTACCTTCCGTCGTCAAGAACAAACGTCATTTGCATCCACTTGTACTCACAACTTTAGTGATTGAAGATAATTATGAAGAATACTATTGTGATACATGTGAAACAAAAAGAAACCCAGAGCATGACATGCATTTATTCTTGCAAAGAATGCAACCATGTTTCACATATTGACTGTGTGGTATCGGAGGTAAGTGCTAATTTTTACATCTGTTTCATAATTAAAAGAAATAAAGTTTTTTCTTAGCATGTTATAAAGCCTAAAAGTAAAATTTGATATATGTTTATTATTTAGTTTGAACCTCCAAAGAGATACGTCAGTGTCTAATTCCACATCCAAGAAAAAGTGATGGGTGACATTAATGGAAAATAATTCCTTGAACATTTGCAAGTAAGCTTATTATATTTAAACTTTGTAATTTGGCATGTAGTTTTCACCTGATGCTCATTTAAGTTGTATATTTCGAAAATTTCAAAAATATATCTCATTATATCTCAAAGAATAAATTACATTATTTTTTAACAATTTTGTTTTTATATCATAATTACAAAGTTTAAATTTTGTTTATTAAAAGTTTCAAAATTTTAATTTTTTATAATGTATATTGTCATGTTAATTGACATTTTTCATAAGGAATTATTATATCATCCCCTAAACATATCCAAATAATGTATTAAATATAATTTTAAATTATACAAAATACCAAATTCATCCACTTGTTATTAGTATACAAAATTAATTTATAGACGATAAACCTTTGCCAATTGTAAATCAATAATTCGCATTTATATTATTGAATAAAGTTGTTAAATGAAAGAAGCTGAAGTTGCAATATGTGATTGCCATTAATTTAGTTAGCATTAGATTAATGAATGTATATTCTTCTTTATGTTTTCAACTGAAATTCTCTTTAATTCGGAAATCTTTTTCTTCAGAAGGCTGAGCAAGGAAACAAGTTATGGGAAATGTCTTTTAATATTCATTCAAACACAGTGTCAATTAATTTCTTTGTGAATCACAATACAAAAGAAAAAGGGTTTTCTCTAGAAAGATGAAAATTTGAGATACTATGCCATCTACGTGTGTAGATCGGGGTGAATTCAAAATTGCCCAAGGGTTTTCTTTTTTTTTTTTTTTGTTAAAATAGGAATTTTATATTTTGATTTTTTTTCAAAATTAAAAAATTAATTAAGGCTATTTCAATACAAAAGATTTAGTTTTCATCTCAATATAATTATAAATGTATTTACATTTAACTAAACTTTACCACCTATATATATTAGGGATTAATCTCAAAATTATACATAAACTTTGAACAAATGTGCATTGTTATAAATAAACTTTGATTTCGTGCAGTTTATACCTGACTATAAAAAATGTTTATCTAAATGTGACTTAAATGCCTATTGTGTTACTTAAAACATGTTGAAAGTTTTAAATGCTTATTTTATATTAATATACACTTTATAATTAAATTTAAATGATTTTGTGTTAATATTGCAGCAATGCAGTGGAAATGAATTCTTAAAAATAATAAGGCTGTTGTTAATTATAATGAATTGAACGGAATTTAAATGATTTTAGGTGTGTCGAAACCATTTTTTGAAAAAGGGGTCGACTTTTATTTTGAAAACGAAAATGAAAAATGGCAGTCGCCACCAATCATTTTTTATGAGGTGTGATCAGATCACCTTGCAATTTGATCATTTTAATAAGAAGTTCGATTAATTAAAACGATGATTTTGGTCTACGAAATTCAGAAAAACGGGTTCGGAATTCGGTTACGTACGAGGAAGGATTAACACCCTCGTAATACCCAAAATTGACACCTAGTTGATTAATTAATGTCTTAGTGTCGAGAATTGAGAATTTGAAAAGATTTTTAAAATACGATCCTTTGTTAAAATATTTAAAAAAATTGAGAAAAGAGCATATTCCACGTTAATCGAGGAAAAAAAATTATATCCTGTAAATTAGGACACAATATCTTAAATCCCAGAAACAAGAATAAACACCGAAAACTATTTATTTTGGAAGAGGTTTGATTATCTCGGTTTTTAGAAAGAAATCATATTTTGTAAGTTAGAACACAACCTTTCTGTAATTTCCGAGATTATTTAAAAAATTTATGCTTTAAAAACGTTCGTTTATTCAGATTTATCGAGAAAATCAAAACTCCATAAGTTAGGGAACGACTTTTCGAATTTCAAAATATGAAATATTAATTGCTTATAAAAACAAAATCACATATGACGGGAAAACACTAATGTAACACAAATTTGTGGTAAAGTGTAAAAATAAATCATGATGCTAGTATGCATAACCAAATAAATGCAATAATAATAAAAGGACGAGAATAAGAAAATAAATGAAACTAATATATTGATTACAAATAAGAAAAAGAATAATAAGTAAACTAAAAATAATAGTAAACAAATACAAAAATAAATGGTATGTAAACGGCTAATAATAATAATAATAATAATAATAATAATAATAATAATAATAAAGGAAAGAAAGAAAAGAGAAGAAAAAAAAAGAGTTTGAAATTGTAAAAGGATATAAATAAATAACTAATAATAATATTTGTAATAAGTATATAACACCCTCTAACTCATATCCGTATTCGGAACAGGATTACAGGGCATTACCGGTCTGTACAGTTCAATTATAGTCATTTATTAAAATAAATGTTTCTAACCCTGCAAATTAAAACTTCAACCAATACAATTTGCCAACATTCAAATAATCCAAATACACTTAAATATATTCAAATCTTACCAATCTAAAACATTTAATAACCTATATATCCAATAAATCTTTTTAAGTATATCATTTACTTTATCAATTATTTCAACTTCATACTATACACCATTGTCAACCATAATTTACTTATTTCATCAATACTTTCACAACCTAGATGTCATCACTTACTTTATCAATTATTTCAACTTCATACTATACACCATTGTCAACCATAATTTACTTATTTCATCAATACTTTCACAACCTAGATGACTCTCATAAGACATCCTAGGTACATGTCATTACCATTAATCAACATACTTTACCTTATTGAATTCGGAATCGACCTGGGATGCTGATTCAACGGTCTAGCCTTAACTTAACCTGCGCACGGAAACAAACCGTACGCTGAGTATACACTCAGTGGTATTTCTATAATCTGAACACTTAAACAATTATAAAATAAATTAATTTTTATATATTGAACTATTCAAACTCAATGAGTATTCAAACATTCACTTTCTAACCAATGTTTTGGTCTACTTTAAATTCAAAATCATTTATTATTTTTCAATTGCAATTAATCAATCAGTAATATTCATTAACAATAAATCAATCAGAACAATTATTTATTCAGTACTAGTCAGTTATTCGGTAACAATCAATTATTCAATAATAATCAGTTATTCAGTATCAGTCAATTGATCGGTTATCCAGTAACAGTCAATTATTCAGTAAAAAATCAAATATACAGTAACAATTAAACTATTCAATAACAGTCGATCTTTTCAGTTCCTTTATTTACCCCTATTAACATGACTCGAACCTAAACGGATACACGGATCCAACCAACACACCAGTACAGCACATAGTGCCTCATCGGCCGAAGCTAGAATAGTAAAAGTAACAATAGCAGTACGGCACACAGAGTACGTCATCGGAACGAATCCGGAACAGTAACAGTAACAGTATTCAACAAACAAAGTGCTGAATTGGTAACGGTAAAAGTAACGGTATTCGACACACAAAGTGTCGAATCGGTAATGATAACAGTAACAGTATTCGACACACAAAGTGCCGAATCGGTAACAGTAACGGTAACAGTAACAGCAGTCGGCACATAAGTGCCTGATCAGTAAGCCGGCAAAACCCTACTCTTCCATATCCTATGGCATGCCAACTGTATCCGACTAGCTCGACCAGTTAATAGGGTATTTTAATTCACTTTTCAGTTTTCAATTAATTCATATTTTAATTAATTAACTATGTATTTTCAATTCAATATAATTCCATTCACTTTTCACCAATAAATATTCAATTTCACAATAATCACATTTTTCTATCAATTTCATCACACTTCCAACTACATATATTTTCCAATATAACAAATATTTATTATTCAATTTCCATATCAATATTCATTTCAATTCAAACATTCACATATATTCATAAATCAATTCAATATAATCAATATTCAATCCAATTCAAATAATCATCTCAAAACACCTACTACATATATATTAAATAATAAATCCAACAATTGAAGTATTAAGTTCGGATTATAGAAATACAAACCATAATTTCCGAGCTAACTCCCGTTATTTTTGTCTTTTTCCTTGCTTAGTCGAGATTTCCCGAGACAACATTAGCTACAGGAATTAAAATAATTATACCATTAATTTTTAGCACTAATTATAACAAATAATTGAATTTCTATTCAATTTACACCTTATTTTCAATTAGGTCCTAACTAATTCATTCACTTTACTAACTTAATTCATACTCTATTTCTATTCAAGTTCCATCCAAACTCAAATTTGACTACTAAATTTTCAGCTTATTTCACTAGTTTCGAAATTTCCTCAAATTAGCCCTTCAACATAAAACTTATGAATTACTTTACAATTCAATCCTTATTTCATTTCTAACTTGAATTTCTATCAATTTAACCCTTATTTCATCATTTTACTCACCATGAACATTATCTAGAAATCTAATAACTTTCAAAATATCAACTTAATTTCATCAAAATCTTGTTCCAAAGCTTCTAAAACATCAAAATTAAGTAAAAATGGCTAAACTGACTTACCTATTAAACTTTAAAGCTTCAAACCTCTAATTTTCCCTTTTTTTTCTTTCTTTTCTCCTTTCTTTCTTCCCTTCCCCTGCTTCACGTTTGCCTATTCTGTTTCTTTTCTTTCTTTTTCTTTTTTCTTTTTTTATATCTATATATAATATAACATTATTTATACTTAAATAATAAGTATTATTTATTAATTACACATGTGTATATTATTAGTACATATGTATTCACTTATCACCATACATTTGTCATATCTTTATTTATTTATTTCATAAAAATATTATAATATAATTATTTAATTAATAAATATCTTTTATAAATAATAAATATCTACTAATAATTAAATATACATATTACAAATGTATGTATTCAATTTATTACACATGTATTTTATAATTACCACACCTTTGTCACTATTTTAATTTATTTCATAATATAATATAATATTAATAATAATTAATAATTATAACAATAATTTAATATTTAAATAAATATCTATTTATTATCAAATACTTGTATTACAAATGTGTATATTTTTATTTATACACTTATATCAAATCATTTTCATACATTTGTCTTTCTTTTATTTATTTCATTTATTTTATTTACCATGCAATTGTCAAAATAATATTATAATATAATTAACATAATTTACAATAAAATAATAATATAATCTAAAAAAAATCTAGGATTTTATCATGCTATGGCGCCTCATCTATTGAGATAGGCATAATTTCCTACTTGGTCCTATTTATTTTCTATTAATCTATAATTCAACTTTTACCCATTATTCAATTTAGTCCTTTTTCTTAGTTACTCTTAGTTAAGCTAAATTCACTCAATTAAACTCTAATTAACCACTCGACTAACTTCATAAATATTTTTAATAATTATTTACTAATCTATTTTTTAGAAACGGAGACCCGAAAATATATTTTTCTGATAACCTTAAAATTCGAGTCTTTACAAAGTAAATAATCTAAGTTTGAAATTATAAAAGGATATAAGTGAATAAATAATAAAATGATAAGATAAATATATTTAAAGAAAATATTGGGTAAGTAAACACGAAAAGAAATATAATAATAATAGTGATAATGTAAAATTAATTAATTTAACAATAAGATAATAAAAACAAATAAGGAAATACAAAAAAAAAGAAAATAATAATGAGAATAATAATATTAAATTAATTAATCTAAACATATAATAATAAAAGAGGGACCAAATTGAAATTTTAAACAGAGTTTTGGGTAAAATCAAAAATTAAAAAAAAGGTAAAGGACCAAATTGAACGCGCGAATAAAAATGAGGGACCAAAATGAGAAATAATCCCCACGCCCAAAACGCACAGCTTCAAGATGGACCAAATTGGAAACGAAATAAATTAAAGGGAAAAAATTAAAATGAAAGAAACTTGTTGTAAAACAATAAAAAAGCGGAAGGGCTAAAAGCATAATTAGCCCTTTCGATTAAAAACACATGGTTCCTGAGGGAAAATTGGTCCAGTCACGGGTCAGAGGCCAAAACGACGTCGTTTTGGCCTATGAACTCAACTTTCAAAACCGTCATTTAATGGTTGCTATTTAAGATAAAATTTCATGGTTTTTTTTTCATTTTTAACACTGTCCTCCAAAAAAACAAAGAAAACCTCTCAATCCTCTCTCCCTCTCCAGAATCCGGCCAAAGGTTCGACCACCAACTACCGCGCCGGTTGCCGGTCGCCGAAGATGGAAGGCGAAAAGTCACCCTTTTTTCTGGCTAAATCAAAAGAGGTAAGTTTCTTTTTTTATTTTTTTTTACTCTTTTTGATATATATATGTAGTTTTTTACAAAAAAGAAATAAAGAAATATGTATGTGTATATAAACGGTTTTGTAAAAAAGGAAAAACAAGGAAAAAAAAGAAAGACCTTAGCACGCTTCTAACTTTGTTTATTCTTTTTCAAATACTTGCTATTTTTCTTTTGGTGTGCTTGAATCTGTGTTTTTTTTTGTTGTTGTATTTTTGTCCCCAAAATCGAATCAAAATACATTGGGTTCATATGGCTTTATAGCCATTTATAACTTGCTTTAACTAAAATGATTATTCTACTTTTTTTTGCAGGTAAACGGGCAGTGCTGACGGTGCTGCAGTGGCGACGTCAGAATGGTAGAGGGCGGTGGCTAGTGGCGGCTGATCAGAAGACCCTAGGTGCGGCGCACTTAGGGTTTAGTTATTATTATTTGTTTTTTCTGATTTTGGGCTGTATTGTTGGGCTTGGTTTAGGGCTTTGTAATTGGGTCTAAAGTTTGGGTTTGGTTGGGATTGGGTTTAGTTTGGGCTGATGGTTTAGTTGGGGTTTAGTTTGGGTTGATGGTTTAGTTGGGCTTTGGGTTTTGAAATTGGGTTTAAAGTTTGGGTGTGTTTAGCCCGGGCTAAAATTGGGCCTTACAAGGTGTAATGGTATACAAGATTGTCAAAAGATTATTTTTTTAAATTAAGCTTCTCTCATTTTTTTTCATTAAATTGAATCGGACAATTTTAATTGGTGAAATCCTTTGATCAATTTTAATCTTTAGAAACTAACAACAATGTTGACATGACCGTTAAATGCCATTAAATAGCCAATGGATGCTGATTTAGTATTGCCGCATCTGAAAAAAAAAATCAATTCTTTTCATAAAAATTAAAAAATATTTTAAAAAAATTTAAGTTTAAAATGAATCTAGATAAATGGTTGTCCAAATGTATTTGAACCTGGCCACTCGTTCGTTCATTTTCTTTCTAAAATTATAAAGAAAATTATTAAATTATAAAATATCATTAAATTTTATAAAAGTAATTTAATGATATAATCTCATGGAATACTTGTTATAAAGAGAAGGTATCATTTTTTTAATGAAAATTTAACTGATATTTTAAATTTTCATAAATGAAAAAAATTAAGTATCGTTTCCAATTTAATTTTCATAAATAAATTAGACCTTCTTTGATATTTTATAATATTTTATAATTTTAATGATTATATATATTTATAATTTTAGAATGAGCTTAAATAAACTCGTGTGTAGACTAAAAGGAACATGGACAACTATTTGTCTAGTGCTAAGGTTCTTTTCTGTCTTTGTCTCCCCTCTTGGGAGTAATTCTTCTATATTTATAAGGCTTGATTTCCTAATGTGACATGGTAGGAGATAATTAGGTGCCATGCATATGACACATGCTCCTCTTAGACTTGACACGTATCCTTAGACATGTCTTTTTAGTAGAATTCACACCTAGGTATTATCATAAAAAGCGACCAATGCATGCATGTCCTTTGTGCTCCACCTCACAAGGTGGAGAGATGCGATGAGATCACCTCGCGAGGTTGTCATATCGGTAGGGCGATCCATCTTGCGGCTCGCACATCTCCCTTGTACTCCATCTCTCGAGGTGGCGAGAAGCGATGGGGTGTTTCACCTCGTGAGGAGGGTTGGATTCCAGGTCAGGCTCGCACATCTCCCTCGTACTCCATCTTATGAGATGGCGAGAATCGATAGGGCTTTTCACCTCGAGAGGAGGGTTAGGTTCTAGATTAGGCTTGCACATTTCCCTTGTACTCCATCTTGCAAGGTGGTGAGAAGCAATGGAACGTTCCACCTCATGAGGAAGGTCAAATTTAGGGTTGTAAGGATGGGTCGAATCAAGGGTTGAGAGGTCAAGCTTGCACATCTCCCTTGTAAACCATTTCGCGAGGTGGCGAGAAGTGATGGGACGTTCCGCTTTGCATGGAAAGTTGAATTTCAGGTTGTAAGGACAGGTTGGATTTCAGGTTGTGAAGTTGACCGTCACAAGATGTGCGAATGTTTGAATTAGAAATACTATAGCAAAAAGGATAGAAAACTAAAAGTAAGCAGTGGTGTCTGCAAGTATATGAATCAAATTATAATATAGTAAAGTGTTACAATGAAACTGTAGCGGCTCGATTTTCAGTGGTGTCCGAAATAGTGGTTCGAGGCCACCAAATTTGGCAAGTAAGTTCGTAAATATTATTATTTAATATTTACGAGTCAAACATGGTTTTAAAAAGGTTTTTGAATTAGTAATTTGTGTTTTATAATGATTTCGTAGGTTAAATGGCTTTAGAAAGTGAGGTATCGGGACCTCGTTTTTATACACTGAGTCGTAGATATTTTTATAAATATTTATAGAGTGTCATTAAGGTAGTATTAAAGTTTCGTTGAAAAATTTTAACGTTTCGATAGTTAATTAATTAAAAAGACCTAAATTGAAAAAGGTGCAAAACTTGCCAATTATAATAATTAAGTAACTAAATGGTTTAATTAATAAATGAGGGAGGACTTAAGAAATAATTATGCATAAATTAAAAGATGAGGCAGCATAAGGAGGAAAAAATAATAAAATAAAACCAATTAATGGTAAAATAGTAAATAAATTGAAATAAAAAAACAAACAAATTGGATTTTAAGGATTTCTAGACATTTCTTCATCTAGGCCAAAACAGCCATAGGAGAAAGAGTTTAAGCTAGTTCTTCATATTTTGGCTTCATGTGAGTTCAATTCTTACCCATTTCTTATAATTTTTATGTTTTTGAGATTGTTACAATTAGGTGCAACTAAACCTTACCTTAGATTTGATTTTGTTAAAAATTTTGGAAGTTTCCATTGATGAATCTATATGATTTTAGTTATTGAATGATGAATTTGAGATGTTGATTGATATTTAAAAGTATTTTGTAAAGGAATTTTGATGAAATTATGATTTAGGGACTAAATTGAGAAGATAATAAATTCATGGAAAAATTTTAAATTTTATGAAATTCATGGACTGCTATTGATATATATGAAAATTAGCTAGGCTTAAAATAAGGATTAAATTGTATGAATTTTATTTTCGAGCCTAGAGACTAAATCGTAATTAATTAAAAGTATAGGGGCAAAATGATAATTTTGCCAAAGATGTGTATTGGACTGAATTGAATATTAAATATATTAAATTAAGGTTAAATTCATTCATATAGATTTGGATAGACCTAATACGGAGTTAGATCGGGGCAAAGAAAAAGTATCGGATTAGTAGCCCACGAATCTACGTACACTTGTCGAGGTAAGTTTGTGTAACTAAATTGTATATTTATATGTTTTAAATTGAATATTATTGTATGAAATTTTTACAAATTTCCATGTGTATTTATTAATCACATATCCGATAAGTACCGTATCCTATTTGAACCTTAGAAAATCGATGGATACAAATGACATGTCATTAAGTGTTCCTGATTGGTTGTGGTCCTGCATGTGTTGTGGACACACCATGGCTCTCACGAGCTTTTTGATATTTGGCTCTCTAGAA
The DNA here is from genome assembly GCF_007990345.1 of Gossypium hirsutum. NCBI lineage: Eukaryota > Viridiplantae > Streptophyta > Magnoliopsida > Malvales > Malvaceae > Gossypium > Gossypium hirsutum. Next base: position 106,992,929 of record NC_053434.1, read on the forward strand.
CTTCCCGTTGTACAACTCACATGAGCTTCCCGTTACATGGCTCGAAAGAGCTTCCCGTTTACATGCTCGTATGGGCATACCTGTATATGAATTAACGGATTACAGATTTGTACATCTTATACTACCCGTATATCCAACAATATTTTAAACTGTTCAACGGGCAATGTTTTGTTATAAGAAAATGTGAATCCGATACGAACGGTTATCAGTATATACATGAAATTACAAGGAAATGATATTATATGATATATTGAAATATGAGATGGATGATACATGTATGGAACTTGCTTGGTGACTATGTTCAACCATGTTTATGGGTTATTATATGTGTTTACATGGCTAACATGATGAAGGTATGTGTTTAGGCTTTTGGCCAAGTTGATTTGGATATTTCGTATATGCTTACCTTATATGTGAAATAATGGTAAGTTAGATTCCATGTTATATGAACTTACTAAGCATTAAATGCTTACTCTGTTTTATTTTCCCTGTTTTATAGTAATTTGGAAGCTCAATTTGGTTGGAAGCTGGTCAGAGCAACTGCACACTATCCATCGGCCTTTTTGGTATACTTAGTAAATCAATTTTGATTATAATGGCATGTATAGGTTAATTTGGCCAAATGTTGGCATGTAAATGTTTTGTTGTGATTAGCCATTTGAATGGCTTGTGTTTGATATATTTATATATATATATGGCTTATCATGTTTGATGTGTGTTTGATATGTTTGAGTGATGGTGAACTTATAAGTATATTGATGATTGGTTTGAATTGGTATATTTGGCATACTTATGCAGATATGTGGTTGGACCAATAGGTTATTGTGGATGTTGATTGACATGTTATAAGATGTTATTTGAGGTGCCTAAAGGCATATTGGTTGTATGTTGTGATAACACATGTTTAGGACATGATTTTGGCTTGATTAGAATGTCTTGTTATGACTTATTGATGTTTAAAATTGTTGAGTTAGGTTGAAGACAAGTTGGGCGAGAAAATGGCTTGGAAATGACCTCTTTTTGTCCACACGGGCAAAGACATGGGCGTGTGTCTCAGCGGTGTGTGACACATGGCCAGGTGACACGGCCATGTGTCCTCTGTATCTTTAATTTGCACAAAACAAAATACTCACACGGCTTAGCACACAGGTATGCGGCTTGGCCGTGTGACCCAAGTTAGAGAGCTTCTAAGTTTGGACACGGGCTGGGACACAGCCAAGTGTTCCTATTTCAAATGCCCACACGGGCTGAGACACGGGCGTGTCTTTTGGCCGTGTGAGCCACAGGGCCTAACCACACAAGTGTGTGTCCCCTGCACTGTTGAAAATTTTTAATATTTTCTGAAATATTCTTTGAGCACTCGATTTAGTCCCGACTTGTTTCTAAAGTGTATTTTGGGCCTCGAGGGCTCACATAAAGGACATTATGCTTGATTTTGATTCGTTTCTAATATGAATGTTGTATGATATGAAATATTTGTTTATTTATTCTGTAAATTTTGGTAATGCTTTCTAACCCTGTTTCGATGATGGATACAGGTTAGGGGTGTTACATTTATTGGTATCATAGCTACAATTTTGTCGATTCTTGGACTAGCGTAGCATATACGAGTCTAGCTATACATGCCATTATATAACCCGTGATAGTGTGATATCTCCTGACCATTTTAAAATATGTTTTCATATAGTAATGTCATTCAACCAAGATGATTCCGAAGAAACTGAAAGTAATGCTCAAGCCTCTGTGGAAAGAGTAGCTTTGAGTAGTAGGAGGCCTATATCTAAGGGCCGAGGAGGAGAGGCTAAAGAAGCCTTCTTCCAAAAGATGAATGAATTGTTTGCTGAGTTTGTACGAACAAATCCGGCTGTACAACAACCTCCACCTCCTCCTGTTCTTCAACCGGTTCCCGATATTTCTTAAAGTACAGAACTTATCAAAGTTGGCAAGCCTCCTGTTGATAAATTCGTCTAAGTACGGAGCAGAAGAATTTCGAGCTATAGTTGAGGATGATCCTGAAAGATCTAAGTTTTGGCTAGAAAATACTATCGGAGTTCTTGATGAATTATTTTGTACACCGGTTAAATATATTAAATGTACAATGTCTTTGTTAAAAGATTCAGCTTATCGGTGGTGAAACACATTAATTTTTGTTGTGCTGAAAGAAAGGGTCACCTGAGAATTCTTTCAAACCAAGTTCCAAAAGAAATACATCAGTTAGAGGTTTCTTGACCAGAAACGTAAAGAATTCTTGAAGCTTAAACAGAGTCATATGACAATATCTGAATATGAATGAGAATTTTTCCGATTGAGCAAATATGCTAGAGAATGAATTTCGACTGAAACTGCAATGTGTAAGTGGTTTGAAGATGCTTTAAACGAAGATATAAAACTGTTAGTTGGGATTCTTGAGTTAAAAGAATTTGTTGTATTGGTTGATTGGGCATATAAAGCTTAAGAGCTGAGCAAAGAGAAAAGACAAGCTGAGATGGAAGCCAAAAATCCAAGTAAAAGACTGATGGGAAAGTTATACCAATCAACATAAAAGAAATTAAAGAAATATCATGACCGTTCTACTACTTCTGCGGGATATTTCGGTAGAGATAGAAGTACTCGACGCTCCAATCCTAGATCTCAAGCTACATTTGTAGTGAGTACGGGTAGTGTTAGAAACATCAAACCTAAGTGCAAACACTGTAACAAACTACATTTTGGTGAATGTCGAATAAAGAGTGGAGCTTGTTTTAGATGTGGTTCCTTTGACCCTTGTCTTAGAGATTGCCCGGAGAAATCTGAAAAAGAGAGTATGCAAACTTCGAGGCTGAGCAACACAGTTGCAAGAGGTAGACCACCTTATAATCCTGGAAATACGAGTGGTAGTTGTGGTGTGACAAGAGAATCCACTTTAGGATCCGAAGCACGAGCACCAACTAGGACTTATGTTATTTGTGCACGTGAATATGCTTCTGTGCCAGATGTTATTACCGGTACTTTATCTCTTATTGATACTGATGTAACTACTTTAATTGATCTTGGTTCAACTCATTCATATATTTGTATGAATTTAGTGTTTAGTAAAAATTTACCTATCGATCCCATTAAATTCGTGGTTAAAGTATTGAACCTTCTAGGCTAGTATGTGATGGTTGATAAAATTTACAAGAATTATCCGTTAATGATACGGGGTTATTCTTTCCCGGCCTATTTGATGCTATTACCATTCGATGAATTTAATGTGATATTGAGTATGAATTGGCTAACTTTACATGATGCCATGGTAATTTGTAAACAGAAACATATTGTATTAAAATGTCAGAATGGTGAAATGCTTTGTATTGAATAAGATAAATTGGACTGGTTGTTTAATGTGGTATCAGCTATGTCAGCACAAAGTTATGTGAGAAAAGGTTGTAATGTTTATCTTGCTTATGTGTTGGACACTAAAGTATCTGAGTTGAAGATTAAGTTAGTGCCAATGGTTTGTGAGTATCCTGTTGTGTTTCCAACAGAGTTACCTAGATTACCGTCGGTCAGAGAAGTCGAATTTGCTGTAGATTTGGTACTGGGAACAACATTGATATCGATAGCACCATATAGAATGGCTCTTAGATAATTAAAAGAATTGAAAGCACAGTTGCAAGAACTGACTAATAGGGGTTTTGCTCGACCTAGTTTTGCACCTTAGGGTGTACCAGTTCTATTTGTTAAGAAGAAGGATGGATCATTGAGATTATGCATTGACTACCATCAGCTTAACAAAGTTACAATTAAGAATAAATATCCGCTGCCTCGCATTAATGATTTGTTTGATCAGTTGAAAAGTGCCACAGTGTTCTCGAAGATTGATATTTGTTTTGGCTATTATCAGCTACGAGAGAAAGAATATAATGTGCCGAAAAGAACATTCAGAACCAGGTACTGACATTATGAATTTCTTGTGATGTCGTTTGGTTTAACTAATGCACCTACGGTATTTATGGATTTGATGAATTGAATTTTCAGACCGTATTTTGATAGATTTTATGTGGTATTTATTGATGATATTTTGGTATATTCCTGAGATGAGACTAAACATGCTGAGCATTTGAGAATTGTTTTGCAAACTTTGTGAGATAAACAACTGTATGTTAAATTTAGCAAATGTAAATTTTGGCTTCGAGAAGTTAGTTTTTTAGGGCATATAGTATAGGCTGAAGGCATCAAAATTGATCCGAATAAAATTTCAGCTATTGTTAACTAGAAACCACCAAAAAATGTGCCAGAAATTTTCTGAGATTAGCTGGTTATTATCGGAGATTTGCAAAAAGATTTTTGATGATAGCTACACCGGTGACACGACTATTACAGAAAGATGTGAAATTTGAATAAACTGATAAATGTCAGCAAAGCTTTGATCAGTTGAAAGCCCTGTTAACTGAAGCACCAGTTCTGGTTCAGTCTAAATCGGGTAAGGAATTTGTGATTTACAGTGACGCGTTATTAAATGGTTTAGGCTGTGTTTTGATGCAAGACGGTAAAGTAATAGCTTATGCCTTCAAACAGTTGAAGCCACATAAAAAGAACTATCTGACATATGATTTAGACATCTATTATTTTGGCACTGAAAAAAATTTGGTAGCACTATTCGTTCAGTGAAAAATGTCATATATTTACCGATCATAAGAGTTTAAAGTATCTGATGTCACAAAAAGATTTTAATTTGAGACAACATAGATGACTTTAATTATTGAAGAATTATAAGTTGATTATTGATTATCATCCGGGAAAAGCAAATGTAGTTGTAAATGCTCTAAATAGAAAATCTTTGTTTGCTTTACGAGCATTGAATACCCGATTGTCATTGTCTGATGATGGCTCAATTTTAGTCGAGCTAAAGGCTAAACTGATGTTTCTACAGTAGATCTGCGAAGCTTAAAAATGTGATAATGAATTGAAAGCTTCTCAAAATTTCAAATAGGACCCGATGATTGTTTGTTATTTAGAGGCATAATTTGTGTATCGAAGAACCCAAAGCTTGTACATAAAATTTTGCACGAAGCTCATAATGGTAGTATGGTTGTTCATCTGGGAAGTAATAAAATGTACAATGATTTGAAACAGATGTACTGGTGGCCGGAAATGAAACGTGATATTTCTGATTCTGTATCTAGATGTTTAATATGTCAGTAAGTAAAAGCTGAACATCAGGTATCTTCGGGACTGTTACAGCCAGTGACGATACCAGAAGGGAAATGGGATAGAGTTACAATGGATTTTGTATTGGGGTTACCCCTATCTCTAAAAAAAAAGATGCCATTTGGGTTATCGTTGATTGTTTGACGAAGTCTACACATTTTATTCTGGTACGTATGGAATTCTCTCTAGACAGATTAACAGAATTGTATATTTCGGAGATTGTCTGACTGCATGGAGTGTCACTTTCCATTATTTCTAATAGAGATCCGAGATTCAGATCGCTATTTTGGGAAAAGATATAGGAAGCTCTGGGTATCGGATTACATTTTAGCACTGTATTTCATCCTCAGATTGATGGTCAGTCAGAGCGTGTGATCCAAATTCTTGAAGATATGTTTCGGTGTTGTGTTTTAGAATTCAAAGGTAATTGGGAGAAATATTTCCCGTTAGCCAAATTTTCATATAATAATAGCTTTCAGTCGAGTATAAATATGGCACCGTATGACGCTCTGTATGGTCATAAATGTCGAACTCAGTTATATTGGACTAAGCTCAGTGAGAAAAAGATACACGAGGTTGATTTGATCCGCGAGACTAAAGAAAAAGTAAAAGTAATTCGAGATAGCTTGAAACTAGCTTTTGATCGTCAGAAATGTTATGCGGATCTCAAACGTAAAGAAATAGAGTTTCAAGTTGGCAACAAAGTATTTTTGAAAGTTTCTCCCTGGAAGAAAGTTCTCTGGTTCGGTCATAAAGGAAAGTTGAGTCCACGATTTATCGGGACGTATGAGATTACAGATAGAATCAGACCTGTTGTGCACCGATTAGCTTTACCTTCAGAACTAGAAAAGATTCAAAATGTCTTTCATGTTTCTATGTTACGATGGTATCTATCAGATCCTTCAATGTTATTCTCCGACGGAAGTTGAAATTTAGTCTAACATGAGATACGGTGAGGAATCGATTAAAATTCTGGCACGAGAAGTGAAAGAATTGAGAAATAAAAAGGTAGCTTTAGTAAAACTTCTCTGGCAGCGACACGAAATAGAAAAAGCTACCCGGGAACCCGAAGAAACTATGAGAAAACAATATTCGAACCTCTTTAGTAGTAAGATTTTTGAGGATGAAAATTATTTAGGGAGAGAATTGTAACAGCCCGATTTTCATTGGTGTCGGGAATAATGGTTCGAGACCACTAAATTCGGCAAGTAAGTTCATAAATATTAAATATTACGAGTCAAATATGGTTTTTAAAAGGTTTTTGAATTAGTTATTTGCATTTTATAATGATTTATTAGGTCAAGTGGTTTTAGAAAGTGAGGTATCAAGACCTCGTTTCTATAAACTGAGCCGTAGATATTTTTATAAATATTTACGGAGTGTCATTAAGGTAGTATTAAAGTTTCATTGAAAAATTTTAACGTTTTGATAGTTAATTAATTAAAAAGGACTAAATTAAAAAAGGTACAAAACTTGCAAATTTTAATAATTAAGTGACTAAATGGTTTAATTAATAAATGAGGGATGACTTAAGAAACAATTATGCCTAAAATAAACAATCTTCATATTTTAGCTTCATGTGAGCTCAATTCTTACTCGTTTCTTATAAATTTTTTATGTTTTTAAGATTGTTACAATTAGGTCCAACTAAACCTTACCTTAGTTTTTAATTTTGTTCAAAATTTTTGAAGTGACAATTGATGAATCTATATGATTTTAGTTATTAAATGATGAATTTGAGATGTTGATTGATATTTAAAAGTATATTGTTAAGGAATTTTGATGAAATTATGATTTAGGGACTAAATTGAAAAGATGATAAATTCATGGAAAAATTCTAAATTTTAGGAAATTCATAGATTGCTATTGATATATATGGAAATCGGCTCAGCTTGAAATAAGGATTAAATTGTATGAATTTCATTTTCCGAGCCTAGGGACTAAATCATAATTAATTAAAAGTATAGGGGCAAAAGGGTAATTTTTCCAAAGATGTATATTGGATTGAATTGAATAGTAAATATATTAAATTGAGTTAAACTCATTTGTATAGATCCGGATAGACCCAATGCAGAGTTAGATCGGGGCAAAGAAAAAGTATCGGATTAGTAGCCTACGAATCTACGCACACTTGTTGAGGTAAGTTCGTGTAACTAAATTTTATATTTATATGTTTTAAATTGAATATTATTGTATGAAATTTGTATAAATTGCCATGTGTATTTCTTGATCACATATCTGATAAGTATCGTGTCCCTTTTGAACCTTAAAAAATCGATGGATACAAATGACATGTCATTAAGTGTTCTTGATTGGTTGTGGTCCTGCATGTGTTGTGGACACACCATGGCTCCCAGGAGCTTTCTGATATTTAGCTCTCATGAGCTTCCCGATTAATGGCGCTCTTGAGCTTCCCGATATTTGGCTGGCAAGAGCTTCCCGTTACATGGCTCGAAAGAGCTTCCCATTTACATGCTCGTATGGGCATACCTGTAAATGAATTGACGGATTACAGATTTGTACATCTCGTGTGTACTACCCATGTATCCAATGATATTTTAAAAGGTTCAACAAGCAATGTTCTGTTATAAGAAATGTGAATTCAATACGAACTATTATCAGTAGATACATGAAATTACAAGGAAATGATATTACATGATATATTGAAATATGAGATGGATGATACATGTATGGAACTTGCTTGGTGACTATGTTCAACCATGTTTATGGGTTATTATATGTGTTTACATGGCTAACATGATGAGGATATGTGCTTAGGCTTTTGGCCAAGTTGATTTGGATATTTCTTGTATGTTTACCTTATATGTGAAATAATGGTAAGTTAGATCCCATATTATACAAACTTACTAAGTATTAAATGCTTACTCTTTTATTTTCCATATTTTATAGTAATTCAGAAGCTCATTTTGGTTGGAAGCTAGTCGGAGCAACTTCACACTATCCATCGGCCTTTTCGGTATACTTAGTAAATCAATTTTGATTAAATGGCATGTATATGTTAATTTGGCCAAATGTTGGTATGTAAATGTTTTGTTGTGATTAGCCATTTGAATGACTTGTGTTTGTTATATTTTGATATATATATGTATATATATATGGCTTATCATGTTTGATGTTTGTTTGATATGTTTGAGTGATGGTGAACTTATAAGTATATTGATGATTAGTTTGAATTGGTATATTTGGCATACTTATGTAGATAAGTGGTTGGACCAATAGGTGATTGTGGATGTTGATTGACATGTTATAAGATGTTATTTGAGGTGCCTAAAGGCATATTGGTTGTATGTTGTGATAACACAAGTTTAGGACTTGATTTTGGCTTGATTAGAATGCCTTGTTATGACTTATTGATGTTTAAAATTGTTGAGCTAGGTTGAAGACGAGTTGGGCGAGAAAATGGCTTGGAAATGGCCTATTTTTGCCCACACGGGCAGAGACGCATGTGTCTCAGCCGTGTGTGACACACAACCAGGTGACACGGCCATGTGTCCCCTGTATATTTAATTTGCACAAAATAGAATGCTCACACGGCCTAACACATGGGCGTGCGGCTTGGCTGTTTGACCCAAGTTAGAGAGCTCCTAAGTTTGGACACGGGCTGGGACACGGCCGTGTGTCCTTATTTCGAATGCCCACTGAGAAATCGTAATTCATACATATTTTTATCCCATACTTACTACGTTTATGAATAATTTCTCCTTAGATTTGGTGAATTCGATGCTCCTAATCCTTTAATTTCATGTTTTATTCTCAGGAAAGCATAGGAGAGTAAAAAGAGTGAGAAATTGGCAAAAAAACGGAGAAAACAGGCCAACATGGGAAAACAACATGGCCTGGGCTTCCTCACACGGGTAGACCACATGCCCGCGCCTATTTAACAGCCTTAACCACAGCTTGAAGCTATTGCCCACGGGGTGTCACTGTCGAGCCTAAATTTAGTTCTATTCAAAAAAGGCCACTTTTGAGGGTTTGGAGGCATTCTAAAGCTTATATAACCACCCTAGAGGAGGATTAAAGGGGACATACAGAGTAGAAAGCAAGGAATTACTCGAAGAAAGTCGATTGATCCATCTCAGAAGCCGGATTCACATTCAAGATGGAAAATCTCCCTTCAATTTCCCTCAGGAGTTTTTAGGTTTTCATTATGTTTTGTATTTATTATTCTTATGAGATGTTTTCCTTTACAATTATGAGCTAAACCCCCTAAATACCTAAGGGGAATGAAACCTAAGATGAATCTTGTTATTATTTTCTAAATTTTATGATAAATATTTGACTTGTTCGTAATTATGCGTTCTTAATTCTTGCTTCAATATTTCAAGATATTGTTTCAAGTTTATGCGCTTATTCAGAGGAGCAAATTCCCTGCCTAAGAGTAACTTTGTCATAATTAAGTAGAGTTGATTGCACGCCTAGACATAGGGTGACAAGATTTTTTCGGATTAGGGAGAAACCTAATAAGGAGATCCATAGATCGAGTTAATGCGACACTAAGGAGTTAATTAGAAAGAGATTTCAATTAATCAACCTAGGGTTAGACATTATTAGTCCCAAGAGAGAGATAACTTAAGGATTTCTACGGAACAAATCGAATGAATAAATCGTCCGATTCATAGTCAAATAACAAGTGAAGTCTAGGTGGATTTTTCCTGGGTATTGTCTTAATTAATCAGTTTTTCCTAAAAGTATTTTCCTCAAATTTTCTCTCTGTGCACCCTTGGTTTAGTTAATTAAGTTTAGGTAAATAAATCCCTTAATTTTTAGTCTAGATAATAAAAAGAAAGTAATTACTAGTACTTTTAGTTCATTTGGGTTCGACAATCCGGTCTTGCTAAAGCTATACTACTATTCGATAGGTATACTTGTCTTTATCGTGATAATAGTTAGTTTTAAGAACGATCAATTATAAATATTTAAAACTTGTAGCGAATATCACGTATCAAGTTTTTGGCGCCGTTTCCGGTTAATTGAGATATTTGGAACACTCATTTTTTATTACTTTAGCCATTTATTTTATTGCAATTTAAACTTTATTTTTGTTTTTCTTACTAAATTTTTCTTTATTCCTTCTGGCAAGTTTTTATAGTTTATGACTAGAAGAAACCAGTCAGAACCATTACTCTTTGATAGTGAGATTGAAAGAACAGCTCGCAGAAACCAAGGAGAAATAAGGCGAAGCCTAAGATACATAGAGGGAGAGCAAGAGGACGATACTCACACCACAACCGAGGAGATGGCTGAAAATCGGAAAAATCAGATACCTCCTGCGATTGCTGATGATCCAGTAAATCAGAATCCTGCTCCACCCACTATGTATGATTATGCTAAACCTTTTTTACAGGAACTGAACCAAGTATAGTTAGGCCTACTATTGCTGCAAATAATTTTGAACTGAAATCTAACACAATTCAAATGATACAATAGTTTGTTCAATTTGATGGTTTGTAGTATGAGAATCCAAATACTCATTTGGCAAATTTCCTGGAATTCTGCGATACTTTTAAAATCAATGGCGTTTCTGATGATGCCATACATCTTCAGTTGTTTCCATTCTCATTGAGGAACAAAGCTAAACAGTGGTTGAACTCGTTACCATGAGGGTCAATCACTACTTGAGAACAAATGACTGAAAAGTTTTTACTTAAATATTTTTCGCCAACTAAAATGGCTAAGTTGAGGAATGATATCTCTTCTTTTGTGCAGATGGATTTAGAAACACTCTATGACACATGGGAGAGATACAAAGACCTACTACACGGGTGCCCTCAACATGGGTTACCACTTTGGCTATAGGTTCAAACATTTTACAATAGAGTGAACCCCTCAACTAGATAGATAATTGACGCAGCTGCTGGTGGAACCATCAACAACAAAACACCTGAAGAGGCTTACAAATTTATAGAATAAATGTCACTGAATAATTATCAGTGGCAAGTTATAAAGACAAAGCTGATGAAAGCAGCCGGCGTTTTTAATGTCGATTCAATTACTATGCTCTCAAATCAGGTAGAACTTTTGAACAGGAAGATTGACGGTTTACTTGGTTCTTCACAGGTACAGCCATTGATGAAATGTGATTCAAGCGGAGGAGGAGTACACATAAATGATCCAACATTCAATCCTAGCACAATATATGGGTAATAACAATTCTAGACCCAAAAATAACCCATACAGTAATACTCATAATGCAGGTTGGAGGAACCACCCCAATTTCTCGTGGGGTGGTTAAGGGAATCAAAGGCCACAACATCCTCCAAGTTTTCAACAACCTCCTTACCAACAGGAAAAGAAGTCGAACCTTGAAGAGATGCTCACACAGTTTATCTCGGTGTTAGAAACTCGTTTTGAGAATACCGAGACAACACTTAAAAATTAACAAACATTAATCCAAGGACTCGAAACTCAAATAGGACAGCTCGCCAAGTTAATTTCTGAACGACCATAAGGAAGCCTACTAAGCAATACTGAATCTAACCCAAGGGAGCAACTCAATGCAATTGCCATTCAAGATGAGAAAGGGTTAGTTGCATCTGAACCAGAACCAAGGCAAGAAACTGTGGTAAGCAAAGGTAAAGGTGAGATAGGCCACAATGAGTAGAAATCGGTAAGTACAAAATACAAACCTCGTGTGCCATACCCCAATGCGACAAGGAAAGACCACTCAGATAAACAATTTGGTAAATTTCCTTAAACTTTTAAAGAAATTACATATTAACTTTCCGTTTATTGAAGCCCTTTCGCAGATACCGAACGCAGTCAAATTTTTAAAGGAGCTTCTAGCAAATAAACGGAAGTTAGATGAAGCGTCGCATGTGGAGCTAAACGCAGTTTGCTCAGCCATTCTACAAAACAAGCTGCCCAACAAATTAAAAGATCCAGGGAGTTTTACAATTCCTTATTTAATTGGTAGCTTAGATGATGCGTTGGCTGATTTAGGAGTTAGTATCAATGTCATACCTTACAAAATGTTTAAACAACTAGGTCTTGGGAAACCCAAACAAACTAGGATGAGCATTCAATTAGTAGATAAAACTATCATATTTCCTAGGGGTATTATTGAATATGTACTCGTTAAAATTGACAAATTTATATTCCCGGTTGATTTTGTTGTTCTAGACATATAAGAGGATAGTAACACTCCTTTAATTTTAGGAATGCCCTATTTAGCAACTGCCAAAACAATTATTGACGTTGGCACAGGTGAACTCACACTTTGTGTGGGAGACGAAACAATCACCCTTCAAGCTCGTAATTCGAGTAACACATCAAAAATTAAAGGTGATTGTACAGATTGTTCTACTAAGACTGACTATATGGTGCAACCTACTTTGCAGGAAATAAGTTCGAATAACATACGTGAGCCATGTTCAAGCAACAACAAAGGACCAATCTATGAAGAATGAAGGCTACAAATCGAGGAGTTAGATGAATGGTGGACATATAGACCGAGAAAACACAATAAACCAAAACCAAGCCAGGACGAGCTAAATACCTCACCAAATCAACTTAAAGTTGGAGACAAAGTACTACTAAATGCAGCAGATCCTCACATTGCCACTTCTAAACCGAATGAAGAAATTCCTCTTACGGTACTTAGCATTTTTCCATACGGTACAGTCAAGGTAATTCATCCCAAATTTGGCACGTTCAAGGTAAATAGTACTCATCTTAAACCTTATGTTGATAAAATTGATAGTAGGGATGAGGAGTGTAAATTCCTCGAGCCACCATGATCACACACCAAAGAGGTAAGTCGAGCTTAGACTATAAATAAGTGCTTCTTGGGAGGTAACCTGAGCACTAACAGTATTAATTTCTTTAAATCTTAATTTTTAATATCGAACATACTAACCAAATCATGGAACGCAGGCTTTCTAAAGACCACACGGCCAGGCACATGGGCGTGCCTTAAGTCGTGCTCACATCACGGGAGGCGATACGGCCGTGTAAAAACAGGGCAAATTTCTTCCCAACACGGAATACGATAAGTTGACACGGCCGTGCGATATGGCCGTAGGCGACACTATCAAAACAACACGGGAGTGTGCCACGCCCGTGTCCTAAAATCGTGGGTGAACCTGTCAAATTAACACGGACGTACGGCACACTCGTGCCCAGCACCCGTGGTCGACATTGTCAAACTAACACGGGTGTGGGCCTTCATTCACGGGCGTGGGAGAAGTGAACGAAGAAGGACACGGCCGTGAGACACGGTTGTGTGCATCAACACGCCCAAGGAATACGAGCGTGGGCCAAATGTTAGACGCGCCCAAAATTTAAAAATCACGAAACACACGGGAAAAAATTAGGGCATACAGGCGTGCCCCACGACTGTGTGCCCCAAAAATCTATATAAACCCATCACTATTCATCATCCCCCTCCCCAAAAATCCCTAATCCTAGCCGCTGCAACTTCACATGCCCTACCTGCCACGCTCGTGCACCGATCACAATACTATTCCCAACGACCCAAGCTCTTCCCTTTTGCATTTACCATGTCATCTTCACATGGGAAGAAGACCGCCATCCCCACCTCAAAGAAAAGGAAAAGAGCAGTGTCATCCTCTGGTCCTACTGTGGAGATTCGCCACCCTTTCCTTCAGTTTCCCGTGAGACCCCAAGAAGAACTCTTTCAGATACTTCAAGCTTGACCCTTAGGTGTGGGCCGCTATATTGACTGGGCTGCACTTGAACAAGTCCAACTGGCTGACTCAATCAGAGCGCTTCTGTCAACCGATCCATGGGAACTCTTCTTTGCAATTATCGAGCCGACGTACCTTGAGCTCACACTCGAACTTTGCTCCACCTTCTATGTTCAAGACGTCATGACCAACTTTGATGATCTTAGAACGGTCCAGTTCTATCTTAGCGGTCTAATCCGCCAATTGAGCGTCCCTGAGTTTGGTATCGCGTTGGGCCTATACACGAAGGAGTTCATAGATGACAACGAATTCGACACCCTCTATCGTCACATCTAGTACTCTTCCTCAAAGTGTTGGAATGCCCTTATCCATGCCTCAGCCACTTACGATCCTAGCCGCTCCAAGGCATCGGTTCTTCCTCCATCCTTGAGGTACCTACACGCTATCTTGGACCACACTTTGACAGTGAGACGAGAGAGCACCGGCGTAGTCAACACTCGTGACACCTATTTTCTATGGTGTATGTCAAATGGGCACGTCTTCGACCTCGCCTATTTAATTGCCTTTTCAATTCGTCATCAGACGGAACGGCATAAGAATGGGGCCATCTTCATTAGCCCCTATATGGCTCAATTGGCTCGACACTTCGGGCTCCTCAACACAGCGGCACAAGCATCCTCCCTCACTCTTATTGGCCAGATGTCCCCACAAGGCATCTCGAGCATGTTACACATGATGATGATAAAAAACAAAGTGGAATCATCCACCTCAGTACCGTCTCTCCCGATCAGCTGAGGAGGAGGATCCCAAGGACATTACTGAAGATGTCCCTCCATGACATGAAGACCCACCGTCTTAGCCACCACCCATCCATTGTCCAATTCATACGGCGGCTTCATACTCTGACATTTTTTAGTGCCTTACTAGATTTGAGCAGTAGTGTTTTCAGCGCTTCGACCACATTGATGCTACTCTACATCAGATCTGTTAGTACCTCCACATCTCATTGCCGCCACCACCTCGAGAACCATCCGACGATGATGATGTTTAAAGACTTTTTATTTTTTATTTTATTTTTATCTTTATTTATTTCTTTAAAGTACTTTTTATTTTATTTCCTTTCAATACTATTTTATTTTTAGGTTTTATAAACAATTTATAATTTTTGTTATTTCATTACAAGTAATTATTCTTCTTTATATTCCCTAAAAAGTTCCTGATTCTATCACAGTTAAAAAGAGCTTCGAAGCTCACTATTACTTAGGAACTTGAAACTCCACTGGAAAAGGTTCTCCACGACTGCCATGCCCTGCTCGACCACGACTATAGCTACACGAGATATAATTTTCTTTTGGTGCAGCACTTGTGGAACTTGACCTCTGCCACCACCGGAGTATTCTCCTCCACTCTCCATAACTCTAAACCAAGGATTTCATCCATTTCATTCAGGAAGTTTCACTTCTCTCCCTGTATCTTTTGATATTATCTTTATATCACTATTATATATCTTTGTACATTGAGGACAATGTACATCTTAAGTTGTGGGGGGGTTATTCATTTCATTATCAGAAAAATCTCTGAATTTTGTCTTATTCTTAAGTAATTCACTCATATCATTATTAGAATGAATTTTGATTAAATTATGATTTTTATTGATATGTCTCGAATTAAAACATAGGCATTCATGCATTGATTGTTTAAACTTTAAGACATTAGAGAATCAAGCATGATAAGTTGATTTTTGAGAATTAAATGTTTTAGGTTGTTTCCCCAATTTTAGGTATTATCTTGAATTGAAATTCATAAGTTTAAACATCAAAAAGCCGTAATTTTTGTGAGATGTTGAGCCTTTAGAGCATTTATTATTCCTTTCATGCTCACTCTTATTGTTGCTTTGAGTGCGTCAATATTGAATCGTTATTCTAGAACTTGCTTGATTATGCATGTCAAGACCACACCATTTGATTTGATATGTCAAAATGATAAAGGCACCTAGGTTTAACCCACTCATTCCATAAAAGCCTACCTTCACAATTAACCCTTAGTGAAACCCCTTGAGCCTAACAACCTATTCATTAATTTACCCTCAATACTAACCCATAACATTATTGTTGAAATTCCCTTAATTAATTTTATCCCTATTTTTGTCGAGATTTGATTTGAATAAATTGCTTAGCTATGTTTTATCTTGATAGTTAGTCTATGATATTTGACTTGTTCTTAATTAAAAAAAAACAATACATACATATTTATATATTAGTAGTAATTCGTTATTTTTTAGCTTAAGTGTTTAATTCTATATTCTGAGAAGAAGCTCACTTGTACTCAATTGATGATTAAATATTTTTTAGTTAGGTAATTTTTCAATTCAATCTCGATTCTAACCTTTTCTTTCAACTTGTGACCACACCCCCTAACCGAAGCCACGTTACAACCCTTTAAAGACCTTTTGATTGATGTATCATCTTAATATATAGTGGTGGAGATTTGATTTTCATTCAAGCCTATGGTAATAACTTTTCATATTGGCTGTTGAGTGCTAAATTTCCTGTCCTTAAACACCTCGAGTGATTTGAGTGAATCTTTGGTGAGGATGTTAAACTCTGTGGTATTTTGAATCAAAGGTAATTACTTAGATGAGGAGGGACACCTATGTTTTCGTGCTAAAATGCCCAACTTGGAATGCTTGAAACTTTGATATTCTTCTAGTTGAATTTTAAATATATGATTACTTATGGATTAGTTTGAGATATTATAAATAGGAATTGTAAGTTGAGAAGAATTTATTTCGATTGTGAGTTGAGGATTATGCTTGAGGACAAGCAAACGCTTAAGTGTAGGGGTATTTGATAAACAATAATTTCATACATATTTTTATCCCATGCTTATCACGTTTATGATTGATTTCTCCTTATATTTGGTGAATTCGATGCTTCTAATCCTTTAATTTCATGTTTTATACTCTGGAAAGCATAGGAGAGTAAAAAGAGCGAGAAATGGGCCAAAAAACGGAGAAAACGGACCTACATAGGAAAACAACACGGCCTAGGCTTCCTCACACGGGTAGACTACACGCCCGTGCCTATTTAACAGCCTTGACCACAACTTGAAGCTATCGTACATGAGCGTGTCACACGGGCGTGTCCCTGTCGAGCCCAAGTTTAGTTCTATTCAGAAAATGTCACTTTTGAGGGTTTGGAGGCATTCTAAAGGCTATATAAACACCCTAGAGGAGGATTAAAGGAGACACGCAGAGTAGGAAGAAATGAATTACTCGAAGAAAGCCGATTGATCCATCTTAGAAGCCAGATTCACATTCAAGACAGAAGATCTCCCTTCAATTTCCCTCAGGAGTTTTTGAGTTTTCTTTATGTTTTGTATTCATTATTCTTTTGAGATGTTTTCCTTTACAATTATGAGCTAAACCCCCTAAATACCTAATGGGAATGAAACCTAGGACGAATCTTGTTATTATTTTCTGAATTGTATGATAAATATTTGACTTGTTCTTAATTATGTGTTCTTAATTCTTGCTTCAATATTTCAGGATATTGTTTCAAGTTTATGCGCTTATTCAGAGGAGCAAAAGTCCCTGTCTAAGAGTAACTTTGTCATAATTAAGCGAAGTTGATTGCACGCCTAGACATAGGGTGACAAGATTTTGCCGATTAGGGTGAAACCTAATAAGAGGATCCATAGATCGAGTTAATGCGACACTAGGGAGTTAATTAGAAAGAGATTTCAATTAATCAACCTAGGGTTAGACGTTGTTAGTCTCGAGAGAGATAATAATATAACTTAGGGATTTCTACGGAACAAGTCGAATGAATAAATCGTCCGGTTCAAAGTCAAATAATAAGTGAAGTCTAGGTGAATTTTTCCTTCGATATTGTCTTAATCAATCAGTTTTTCCCAAAAGTATTTTCCTCAAATTTTCTCTCTGTGCACCATTGATTTAGTTAATTAAGTTTAGATAAATAAATCCCTTAATTTTTAGGCTAGATAATAAAAAGAAAGTAATTACTAGTACTTTTAGTTCCTTTGGGTTCGACAATCCGGTCTTGCTAAAGCTATACTACTGTTCGATAGGTACATTTGCATTTATCGTGATAATAGTTAGTTTCAAGAACGATTAATTATAAATATTTAAAACCTGTTGCGAATATCCGTATCACCCACATGGCCTGATACATAGGCGTGTCTCTTGACCGTGTGAGCCACACCGCCTGACCTCACGGGTGTGTGTCCCCTACACCTTTGAAAAGTTTTAATATTTTCTAAAAAATTCTTTGAGCACCCGGTTTAGTCTTGACTTGTTTCTAATGTGTATTTTGGGCATCGAGGGCTCACATAAGGTACATTATGCTTGATTTTGATTGGTTTATGATATGAATATTATATAATATGAAATATTATATAATATGAAATGTCTATTTATTTGTTCTGTAAATTCCAGTAATGCTTTGTAACCCTGTTCTTAGGGGTGTGCAAAATTCGGGTAAAACCGAAAAAATTTGGTTAACCGATCGAATTCAGTTAATCGGTCGGTTAACCGAATTAATTCAGTTGGGGGTCGGTTAATTTTTTTTTGAGTTTTCGGCTAACGGTTAATTCGGTTCGAAACCGGTAGGTTAACCGAAAAAATTCGGTTAACCAAAAACAATAATAAAAAAATTATAATATATAAATAGCCCACTATTCACTCAAATCCAATCCAACATAAACCCAAATACCCAATCTAATATATATTAACCCAAGTACCCAACCTAACCCAATTACCCAACCCAATCAGAAAAATTACAAATAAATTAATAAATAAAAATAAAAATAAAAACATATAATTTTATACAAATAATTCGATTAATTCTGTTAATTTGGGTAATTCAATTAATTCAGTTAATTCGATTAATTCGGTTAATTTTATACTTATTTTAACCAAAAATTAAAAAAATATATAATTCGGTTAATTCGGTTAACGGATTGAACACCCCTACCTGTTCTCGCGACGGATACTAGTTAGGGGTGTTATAGAAACACTCTGAGAAGTATTCCGAAGTTTGTACCCAAGGGTGGTTGAATTAAACTAAAAATTAATTTTCTACACTAACAGGACTAAATAGTAATAATCTAAAATTATATTATGAAAAATCAAAATAAAAATAATTAATCAAAATAACATAAATTAACTAAAATTAAAGACAACCAATTAACAATCAAAATTAATCCAATAAACTAGGCAAAAGATTAACTCACTTCAGTGTTCCTAATTAACTTTAGAACTCAAGTTTTATCGAGATAACTATTAATTAGTCAACTGTTATCTCTCGGCCTCTAACTAATTAACTAATCAACCGATATATTCTTATCTCTCGACCTCAATTTCTTGATTGGGATAAATTATAATTTACTCTGTAAAGTTATCTCTCGATCTCATTTATTTTAAATTATTTTCTAGGGTCGTCAATCTTAAAGTTTAATCCCACATAATTTAAGTCAACTAACTCAAACTCAAACATTAATTATTCCGTTAATTATTTTCACGCCCGCTCATTAATCCAAAACTAGTATATTTGATGAATATTTTCTTCTTTTTTTTCTTTTCCAATTTCCTACGAAATTCCAAAATAAATGGAAAGTCCATTATGAAGAAACAAAATTTAAAATACACCAAACCCAACATTATTTTGGCAAAAGGCAGCACAATAATGCTATTAGAAGAGTTTTACATTCAATATTTTCCCCTCCAAATTATTATTTACAATTACATTACTACTTAGGTTGGTTTTTGTTTTTGAAAAATGTAAAAAAGTATTTATTAAAATATTTTTTGAAAAATTTTGTTTAAGTTTAACAGTTTATTATTAATATAAAAAGTACTTTTGAAAAATAAAATATTATTTTAGATATAATGTTGTTAAATAAAAATATACATTTAAATAATGTTGAAATTTATTGATATTATGATATTTTAGTAAGAATAAAAAAATAAAAATCTTTATTAATATTTTTATATATGAAATATAAATTTTAAATATTTGTAACCAATTAATATTGATTATTTGTGCCAACAATGTGTTACTTTAGTGGCAAGAGTAATGTGTTGTATGCATGAAAGCTTGGGTTCAATCTCAAACAACTCTATTCCTCACCCCTAATTATAAAAAAAATAAATATTAATTATTTATAAAATTTAATTTGAATATATAATTTTAAAATATAGCCATTACAATTTTAAATATATGTTATGTATTTAAAATAAATTTTAATAGGAAAATAATTGTATACCTAATATAAATATAACATAAAAATTACAAATAGCGCAAAAATATCATTTGGCTCTAAAAATAAATTTTTCAAAAGGAAAAGTTAAAAAGAAAGTGTTTTTGCTTTTGAATTTAAAATCATTTTTGAGAAAATAATGTAACAGCACGAAAGAAAAAAACAAAAAAAAAACAAAGAGGGTAAAACAAAATTAAAGAAAACGTGGAGTTTGAGAAGGATGAAAAATGGGTAGCAAACTTGAAAGAAAGAAAAAGAAAAGAATTAAGTAAAATAAAATAAAATAAAATAAAAGACTAAGTGAAACATGGAAGATGAGGGAAACGTGCCTAATCACCCTACTTTTGGGGATTTGAAACAAATTAAACAAATAAATTTAGATGATAATAGTAAAAGATAAAAACCACCCAATCAACCTTATTCTAAAATTTATCAGACTTCTTACTTAATTAAAACACACCCAAATTTTAATATCCAACAATTCAATCAATAATAATAAAAATATTGACAAATCGCTTACACCGAGATTTGATCATAAAATCTGAGGGTAAGTTAACACCTAACCGCTGAACCAGCAGGCTCATTCTGACATAGAGCCTCATGAAGTTTCGTCTAAAATCGAGAAGTGAAGCGAGGATCTCTATCAAAAATAATCGAGACCAGAACCCCATGAAATCTCACGATCTCCAAAACATATAACTTGGTTAATTCTAAAGTGATTAATCTGTCTCAACAGGAATGAAGTAAGCAAACTTGGTTAAACGATCTATGATAACCTACATAGAATCCTTCTTAGTAGGTGTCAAGGGCAACCCACTAACAAAGCCCATAGCCATATGCTTCCATTTCCATAAAGGAATGTTCACGGGTTGAAGTAAACCCAAAGGCAACTGGTGTTCAACCTTAACTTGCTGGCACGTCAGACATTGAGAAACAAAATCTGTTACCTCTCGTTTCAAACCAGGCCACCAATACAATTCAAAGAGATTCCAATACATCTTATTCCTGTCGGGATGCATAGCATAAGGCTACTATACACCTCCCGTAGAACGGACTGACTCAAACCAGAATCATTAGGTATACAAACCCGTCCTCAGGAACACAGAACCCTATCACGGTTCAGCTCAAAGTCAGACACACCACTATCCTCTACCTGACGGAACCGTGGAATCAAAAAATCATCCTCCAATTGTTTATCCCATATTAACTTGTAACTCGGCTAACAAACTTCCATCATCAAACAAACTTAAGCAAGCAAACATCGCCTTCAAATTAGTCATTGCCCTACGACTAAGAGCATTGGCCACCATACTGACCTTATCGGGATGATACTCAATAGTACAATCATAATTCTTAAGCGACCAAATCCATCTAAGTTGCCTAAGATTCGAGTCTTTTTAGGTAAAGAGATACTTGAGACTCTTATGATCGGTGTAAATGATACACTTCTCACCATATAGATAGTGCCTCCAAATTTTTAAGGCGAATACAACTGCAACCAACTTAAGATGATGCCTAAGATAGCTTCCCTCGTGTGACTTAAGCTGTCGAGACACATAAAGCCACTTTCTTACCGTCTTGTATTAGTGCACAACCCAAACAGATATGAAATGCATCATTGTAAACCACGAATTCCTTACTGAATTTAGGTTGTATCAAAATACGAGCTTGAGTCAAAACAGATTTGAGCTTCTCAAAACTCAATTGTTGCTCAACATTCCAGACAAAGGGGGCATTCTTACGCAACAACTTAGTCAGAGAAGCTATAATAAAAGAGAATCCTTCGAAAAACCTCTGATGATAACCCTCAAGCCCAAGAAAACTGCGGACCTTAGAAACATTCCTAGTCTGTTTCCACTCAAGCATAGCCTCAATTTTCCTAGGATCAACTCGGATCCCTTCCACAGAAACCACATGCCCTAAAAAAGTCACCTACTTCAATCAAAATTCACACTTGCTCAACTTAGCATAGATTTGTTTCTCTCGGAGTATCTAAAGAAATACTCTAAGATATTCATCTTGATCATCTTTGGTCTTAAAGTATACCAGAATGTTGTCGATAAATACCACGATGAACTAATCCAAGTACGACTAGAAAAATCTGTTCATAAGATCCATGAATATTGTCGGAGTATTCGTCAAACCAAAGGGCATGACTAAGAACTTGTAGTACCCATAACGAGTTATAAAACCAATCTTTTAGATATCAATCTCCTTAACCTTAAGCCGATGGTACCCAGAACGGAGATCTATCTTGGAAAACATAGAAGCCTCACAAAATTTATCAAACAAATCGTCGATCCTCGAAAGTGGGTACTTATTCTTCACCATTAACTTATTCAACTGACGGTAGTCGATACACATCCTCATAGTACAGTCATTTTTCTTTAATAATAACACTGGTGCCTCCCACGGAGACAAACTAGGATGAATGAACCCACGATCAAGAAGTTCTTGAAGTTGAGCCTTTAACTCCATAAGTTCCTTCAGTGCTATATGGTAATAAGAGATGGACATCGAAGCTATATCCGGTAAAAGCTCGATACCAAACTCGACTTCCCAATCTAGAGGCAAACTCGGTAACTCTTCAGGAAAAATCTAAAAAATCTTTAACTGTTCGAATGTCCCCAACAGAAGAACCCACAAAAGCTGAATCACTTACAAAAGACAAATACATTTCACATCTTTTTCGAACCAACTTTTTGGCCATAAGAGTGGAGATCACATTGGATAACTAACCCCGAAGCTCGCCGATCATAACTACCTCCACATTATTCTCTGATCTCAGAACTACCTTCTTAATAGCATAATCCAAACTGGCTCGATGCTCCACGAGTCAGTCCATTCCTAGAATTAGATCGAATTTCCCAAATGGTAGCTTTATCAAATTAGCTAGAAACACAACCCCTTGTATCTCCAACGGTACATTCCTATAAAGTCTATTAACCCAAACTAATTGACCCAACTGACTAACTACATTAATCTCTCTAGAAGTGCTCTCAATCAAAATCTTTAAGTTTCCAAAAACAGAACGAGCTACATAGGAATGTGTTGATTTTATATCTATCAATGCAAAATAAGGGGTAGTATGAATAAAGAATGTACTAGTAATAACATCAGCGACGTCTCCATCCTCAGATGCTTAGCAGCATAAACCAACGCAAGCTGCCTCGCCTCAATCTGATTAGCATATCTGCCCGGTACTCTCTGCCCTCTGCCCACACCATTACCACCCTTGGCCAGACCATTACCCTAAGCGGTCATTGAGCTGCCCGTTAAGGTTGAACAAGTCTTGGAGCTGGAATTTGCATCTAATCAGAATGCTGTGGGCAATCCCTGATCCGGTGCTCCATTGACCCACATCGCAGACATGCTCTTAACCTCCTCCAACATTCACTCGAATGGCGTCTACCACAGTCCCCATACGGTTGAGCCACAATAGAGCAACTAGAACTCTAATCCTCAAAGGCCCATCAGATCTGACCCATTTCTTAAGCCTCTGAACAGAATTAGAGGGCTCTAAATCCCTTTTATTCTTACCCCTCTCACGCTTCCTATTTTCACGCTCAACGCACTTAACCTTTTCAGCGATCTTCGCATTGTCCACCAAGACAGTGAATTCCCGCTCCCTCTGTAGAGCTATAAGAACCCTCAAAATATCCCTTAATCCTTTCTCGAAGCAAATACACTTTTTATACTCAGTTGACACCATCCCACAAGCTTAACGACTTAGTCTCAGAAATTTGGCCTCATATTCGACCACAGTCCTATCCCCCTGGGTAAGGTTCATAAACTCACATTTACGAGCATCCATATAACTTGCCCCACATATTTATTCTGGAAGGTGACCTTAAACTGACCCCAAGCAATTCAATCCGGCTGAGTACACTCATCAACCGTTAACCACCACTGATATGCCTCATTGTAAAGTAGAGATATTGCAGCTTTCAATTTCTGCTCAGGAATACAGTTAATTTTATTCATAATTCTCTCTGTGGCCTCCAAGCAATACTCAGCCACAGTTGGGGCTACTCAAATGACGCCCCTAAACAACTCAGCACCATTGGACCGGAGTCATTCAGTTATCGACCCACTGCTCCCAGAACAAGAACAAGGCCCAGCGACCCTCTCCAAAACCATTAGCATGGCTTGGGACAATACGTCGTCCCCAGCCTAGGGACTTTGAGACCCGGTCTTAGTAGTAGGTGTAGTCGGTATCTCACTCCTATCCAAATTGGGCACACTATTCATCGAAGACGACTCAGCTTGAGTCCCTCTACGACGCCTACCGCGCCCATGGGTACCATGTCTACGTGATTCATGAGTGCTCATCGTATTTATAGATTATCTACATTATGAAGTTTTATGTATCAGTTCTAGTATTTATCAACAGATATTTTATGCTTCAAATAATTATAAGAAAAAATTTCAGAAATCTAAAAAATGTTTCAGTCTCTAACTATCTTAATATGATTTTAAGTGTTTTAGAGTTTTCTAAACTAAAGTATTTCTAAGTCAGAAGTACTTACAAGATCAGCGCTGGAAACTCGATATTCCACAAACTTATTTTTTAGATTCATATAGAAATAAACTTTACTCAGAGAAACAGTTTCTACAAATACACTTTTGAACCTAAAATTTCATAGTCCGAGTTTTACAACCTGACTCTGATACCACTAAATATAACACCCCAGACCCGGCCTAGATGTTATGGCCAAATCTGAATGTGTCAACGCAGATCATCTAAAAGTCTATAATTTGTATGTTTAGAAAGAAAAATGTCGTAACTCTTATTACTTAAAAATCTGGTTTATTAGAAACATATCTTACTTAATTGTTTTAGTGAAAATGTTGTTTGTTTATGTTTTCCAAAAATTTATTACCTTGCAGTGGAGTTCTTAATATATTAAAATTTAGAAACCACAGTTTGTTGATTTGAAACCCATTGTTTTGCAGAAAAATGAATCTTGTCATTAAACGTTTAAGCGGTATTTTACTAAAAAATAAAAACAAAAAACAAAATTAAAGTAAAAAATCCAAAACCACCAAAAAAATGTCTAGACAGTTCAAAATTTACAAAACTCTCATTGGGTAAGTATCTAAGTGTTCCCTTGTTCCATAAAAAGGTCACTAAGGATACATATAAAATTGTTTTGGATAGAATTAATTTAAGAGTTAGTGGCTGGATGCGAAACTTTTGTCTATGGCTGGAAAAGTTATTTTGGCCAATTCAGTGTTGTTGGCAATTCCTAGCTACTTCATGCAAACTGCCTTGTTCAGGCTTCGATTTGTATTGAAATTGAAAGAATAGTTAAAGCTTTATTTGGGTTCAATGGGCAATTCAAAGAGGGTAACACTTGTGAAATGGGAGGAATGTTGGAAACCTTTTAACCATGGTGAACTTGGTATGCGGAAACCTAAGGAACATAATGTCATTTTCTCATGAAACTGGGGTTAAAATTTCTGAATAATGAAAATGCTCTATGGGTCCAAGTTATAAGGAATAAGGACTTATTTAGCATTGTTTTTAGTTGAAATTTTTAACTTTGCAAAAACAGTCTTGAAAATGAGAAGTTAAAATTTTTTTAGCTTTTCCTCTACCAAAAGCATTTTTGGTACTTAATTATTTTTTTCACCCCTTCAACAATATGGTACTTTCCCTTTTTTTCTTTGGTATTTAATTACAAATGTGTTAAAATCATTAATTAAAAATAAAAAAAATATTTTTTAAAATAATATAAATGTGTTAATACCTAATCACAAATATTTTATGGCTATATTTAATTATTTAAAATATAGCTTATATATTCTAATTAAATTTTATAAATAATTAATATTTATTGCTTAAAAAAGTTTTAAAATTTATATTTCAAATATTAAAACATTAACAAGTTATAATAAATTATTTTTTATATTCTTACTAAAATATAATAGTATTAACTAATTTGAATATTATTTAAATGCATATTTATTCCTTAATAATACCATATTTAAAATGAACATTTTATTTTTTAAAATTATTTTTTGACAACAATGTTAAACATTCAAAACAATCAAATATATAAAGGTGAGTGGGACTTTACCTCGCAGCATCAAGAAAGCAAATGTTTCGTTCCTGTGGAGGTCTATTGCTAGAACTTGGGACCTTTAAAAGGATGGTATAAGCTGGTCTATTCGGAATGGAAACAACATTTGATTTTGGCAGGATACATGAGTTTCGGAAACTGGTCCTTTGAAGGATCATCACCTATGTATGGAGCATGTTCAGGATGAGGTTTTACTAAGGGATATGACCACCAATGATGGACGTTCGGACTCGAGAAAGTTTGCTGGCTATTTTAACAGTTCTATTATGATGCGCATCGCAGGCATTAGACCACCTAATAGTCTGGATTCAGATGATAGGTGTGTTTGGCGATGGACTACAAATGGAAACTATAAAGTTGCCAATGGTTATAAACACTTGAATCAAGAAAACTGGGGATCAAAGGATCCCAAATGGGAGTATATTTGGAAGTTTCAAGGTCCCAATTTCTTCTCACCAAAAACTGTTAACTAATGTAGAAAGATGCAGAAGGGGGCTTATGGATGATCCATTCTGTAGTATTGGTAGGAGTGGCCTGGAAACTATAAGACACGAAGGGACTGCCAAGTTGCTTCAAGTGTCGCGATGCAAGTCATGCCACGGTGTTTGAAGCAAGAGTTTTTTGCTCTACCTGATGCCAATTGGATCATGGGGAATATTAGAAATCGACAGAGCTGACAAACATGAATCAAGAGTTGCACTTATTCTTCGAGGTAACGTGTTGGCAACTGTGGCTGCAAAGAAACTCATGTACATTCCAACTACAAAACTGTTCCAAGGAAGCTGTCATGTCAAAAAGCATTGCTAAAGAAAGATTCATAACAGATGCCCATAGTGGAAATGCACAAAGGAACCAAATTGAATTGGAGTATGCTGGTCAAAACCTCCTTTGGGATGGGTCAAGCTCAATTGTGATGGTGCGGTCAGAAAATCTATCAATGTAGCCGGAGCTGGTGGCCTTATTAGAGACTCAAACGGAAATTGGATTGCTGGTTTTAGCAGATTTATTGGTTCGAGTATGCCTTTACAGGCTGAATTGTGGGGTATTGCAGATGGGATGAAGCTGGCTTGGGACTTGGGATATTGCAAACTAGTGGTGGAGATTGATTCTTCAATTGCGGTGGATCTGCTGGGGGATGTGAATGCCATCAACAGTCCTCTTAGTATGATTAGGAGTACCAGTGATTTAAGGAATAGACCATGGGAGGTCATCTTTTGCCAGATCTACAGAGAAGCAAATCAGACTGCAGACCACATGGCATCAATTTCCTTCGATGAAGCTATTGGCTTTACAGATTCGACCATCCTCCTTCAAGAATTCAGACGCTGCTAAGGATTGACATAGATGGGCAATCTGCTATTAGAGTTGTCATTGAATTAAAGGCCTCAAACATACTCATCTCACAACTAAAGCCATTAATCTTTACTTGAGAAAATAACAAAACTTAACTGTTTCAAATCAGTCAATATCGTTGTTCGGTTTCGATACTTCAATGTTATTTTATATAAATCATTGTATGGATAGACTTAAATCGGAGTTTATGTGTTATTCAAGAAAAATTATTCACGCAACTCGATTGAGATTATAACGATTCAACTATCATATTATTAAATTTGACATAAATTAATTCTTTTAACTATTTATTTTGTATAAAAAGAAATTTCAACAATTAATATATATACCTTTTTAAATAAATAAAATAGAAATATTAAATTAATTTAAAATTTTACATGTATGAAAAGTATAATTATATTAATAAAATCAACGGATGGGTTTTTATATTATATTAATCATACATAAATATATGGGAGAGAGTATAAAACCCCTTAAGTGAATATGAAGGGGAAAGATCCGCATGTAAAACTATTTATACTATTAATATATATTTTAACAATCCAACTGTTATATTGCATGTTCCATTCATATAAATCATGCATGCCAAATTTTAACGTAAATTAAATTTTTCTAACAATTTATTTTATGTAGAAAAACTATTAATAGTTCAATAAATATTAATATATATATACATTTTTATATCGATATAATAGATATATCAAATTTGTTTGAAAATTTAAATACATAACAAGTATAATTATATTAAAAAAATTAAATAGTTGAATAGTTAAAAAATTAATCATATAAAATATTATAAAAAATATAAATTTATTTTATTTTACTCCAATATAAATAGATCTTGCTTCTCATATATTAAATTAACCAAACCAAAATGCTTTTAATTCACATGTTCAACGGATACAAAGAAATTTTGAGGTACCACAGCTCAGAGAGAAAGGACATATTTATACATATATATTATATAATTTATTTTTAATAATTTTTATATGAGTGAAAAAAAAATCTTTTTAAAAAAATATATTTTTAAATTATCTTTAAATTTGAAAAAGCAACATTGTTTTAAAGTAATTGTCGAAGTTTTTCTGCTTTAAGATTTAAGTTTCAAAGTTAAATATTAGAATTTAAAATAAAGATTTTAAATATTTTATCATACCCTATGCATATCAAAATTTCGTATTTAAAATAATATATAATAAATAATAAAATATATGGTTTGAAATTAATTGATACTGTTGGGGATAAATCTGATTAAGCAACAGACAAGTAAAATAACGAAGAAATCGAAAAGATCAAATACAAATATTTTATGTGAAAAAACTCCTCAAAAAAGGATAAAAAATCATTGGAAAAAATGATTTCACTAAAACGGTAAAAACGAAGAGTACAAAAGATGAAGATAAAACTAAACCTGAAAACCCGAAATAAGAACCCTCAAATAGTAAATACAAAATTCTCTGAAAGCTTGTAAAAGATAATACCTAAATATGTTATGAGTTATTTTTCTAGGGTGAAAAATGACATATTTATGGTCTAAATTTGTAGGTCAAATAATATTAAATATATACAAATCAAAGTTTAAGTGTGAAACTAAAAACAGAATTTAAGTGGGAAACTAAAAAATATGTTTAACTGGGAGAGAAAAAATGCGCAAAATACGAGGTATAACTTCACAAATACTAACACATTAAATATGTATGATAGTAAAATAATAAAAAAAGATTAAATTTCAAGTAAAATGGGATTTAAACATATGGATACATCATATTAAGAATACTAAATGAATACAATTATTTAATATGGTGTTATCATCAATCCTAAGTTGATGTCAAGTTAAGTTGTGATAGTATCTTAAATAATAGTTTAGATATACAACTGATGTGGGTAATAAAGTCTGCATAATAAAATTAAGATATATAAATAATTCAACATAAAACTTTGATTGAATGATAAATTTAAAGTTTTACGTATTGATGTGGTTTCAAATCTCACCATAAGTTTTTTTTTTTAGATAAAAAGACTAAATACTCTCGAATAATATAACTTATTTTAAACACGAAAGGATATTTTTATAATTTTACTAACCGAATAGGTCACGGTTGACTCAAAACACTAACTTAATTAGTGACTTAAATAATAGTAAGTATAGATATACAATTGTTGGAGGTAATAAAGTGCGAATAATAAAATTAAAATGCATAAATAATTTTAAAATAAAACTTTTATGGTAAATTTAAGGTTTTACACATTGGTGGGCTTAAATCCCACCATAAGTTTTTTTTTTAAATAAAAAGATTAAAATACCCTTGAACAATATAATTTATTTTAAATATGAAAAGATATTTTTGTAATTTTATTAATTGAGTTGGTGTCTGATTGACTCGTGATACCAACTTAGTTAAAGGCTTAGATAATAGTATAGATATAAAATATTAAACGATATAAATACCCTTATAATAATATTTTCTGTTTGTTAAAAAAATTATGTTTTAAACTTTTCCTAGTTTGTTGATATCCGATTGATTCATAACACTAACTCGATGAAAAGTTGTGTATCTTCAAATACCTTTCTATTTTTTTCACAATTTGTTTTTGTTTAATGTTGCGAATCCCAATTAAAATTAAGAAAGAAAACAATCAAATTGAGAAATCAAATCCAATTGATAATTTGGTTCGAGTTTTTTATAGTTCAATTTGACTTCGATTAGATGAATGTCATTGAACTACATCAATTCAATTCAATTCAATTTCGATTTATTCCATTAAAAACCGAAATACAAAAAAAACATTTAAAAATTTCAAAAAATAAAGACCAATATTTTTTTTAACATATAACCAAATATATAAACCCATTTAAAATCAAAACAAAACTTGTTGCCCCAAAATTCTAAATAACCGGTCTCTTATGTCTAATAATTTAAATTCGATTCAAAAATTAAAAAAAATACCTGATTAAAAAATAAAAAAAAATCTAACCAAACTGACTCACCCTAATCCCAATATAGTAAAAGGTCGTTGGATTTGAAAAAAAAAAGCAAAGGACAAGATTTATTAAGTTGCTTTTATTATGTTTAATATGTAAAACATTGGGGGCCAGCCAAGGCATGGCAACCCACATATAGTTGATCCAATTCATATGGTTGTTTGCCTAAACTCCAAAGATGTTCCTTCTGAACAAAACTTTACGACTGGTTTCTCTCGAATGAACCCAAAAACTAGAATTATTTCTCACCCAATTTCATTAATTTTATAAAATTATAACCATTTTGATTAAAATGCTCTTAATTTTTTAATGAAGTGGAGAAATGTATTAATCCTAAATTTCAAATAAATTAACTAATTAAAACATAAATAAAAAAATATTAAATTAATCGTTTAAATTTAAGCATCTTTCTACCTTATAGCATTAAATTTATCAACAAGTGATTAAATAAAATAGTAAGACACATTACACTCTCACAAGAAGAACGTAGATTCAAAACTTAAAGATAATATTATTGAGAAAGACAAACACAGATTCCATATACATATCATTGATGTTGCCCCAAAATTGGTGAGAATCAATATTAACCTTTTATTAAAGGAATCTTTTAAAAATGGAAAGAACAAAACCAAATTTTACAAATCCCTAGTTTCATGTCGGATATATCTTAAAAGGAATATGCTTTTTATTTTTCCAACCAAATCCAGCATTTAAGCTAATTCAATTGTTAGTTACTTGATAATTTATTTATTTTCTAAAATAATTTGAAAATTAATTAAAAAATAGTTATAATTGAAATCTTAAATGCTGCCGGCCGTTTGCACATGGCGTTGCCCTTAACCTTATCACTTCGTTCATGGATCTTGTTTGTGTGTCTCCTAAACCAATTACAATAAAACATTATAAAATTCATCAAAACCGATCATTAAATTAAATATTACATGCACAGAATCTTTTCTTACAATATAACATTAACAAGAAAAGAAATCACATGCATAACTAATCAAAAACATTATTAATAATTTTTAGGTTATTAATTCTTACACAACCCACAGAAGAAATTAAAACCAAGTCTTGTAAATATTTTTCGTATAGATTTCTTGTCTCTTAATAATTTCTTCTCTTTTTTTCTTCATGCTGATGAACACATTCAAACTCCCTGCTCGATCCCTTTCGAACCGGTTTGCTGCTCTCTTTTCTTTTTATCTTACTAACACTTGATTCTTAACTCAGATTGTTGTTTTGTAATGAAGCTAGCATCAGCTTCTGTTCTTGCATTTCTCCACTGCTCTTGGAGCTGCCAGTGCCATGAAAAATTATCCCCATAAGCTTCTATATATTCAAATAAAATTAGTCTACATAGAACTAATAGTTACTAACCAAGTCCAATGGCTTCTGATCCTTTCATGATTCGTAAACGCTTGCATGAATCGACAAACATTCTACAAAATTTAGTTAAAAAATTTGAGTTAATTTTAAATCATAAAATTAATTAGTATAAATAACTGTAAAAAAATTAACTGGAGTTGGAAAATAACTTACTCCCATGGGACATCACCAACAAGCATCCAATCTCCATCTTTGTCTTCATAAGTAGGAACATATTCAGACCCGTTCAAGAGATCTATTAATTTGCTTTCATTCATGAAATCTTTCATTCCTTGTGAACCCCCACAGTTACCAATAGTGAAGGAGCTAAACATTTTGCCTAAGGCATCCGATAGTTCTTGGTAACTCTTGTATAATTTCAAGTCCACCTTGCGTAGATAGGGTGCACCATCCATGCTGACCTTAACAAACGCCGCCGGTAAGGCGGTGTTAATGGTGTTTCCACTGCCGGTTTTCTCACCCTTGTTGTCGGAGCTGTTCTTCTGAACGGTCATGATGTTTTTCCGAAAGGACCTGACCGGTGGCCATCCTACTACTTGTGCCCTAAAATCCAAGTATTCAAATTTACCATAAAAAAACTAGCAAAAAAACAAAAAAAATATTGTCAACTATTGACGTCTACCAAAAGTTTGGTAGCTTAGCTGTGGACTATCTTAGCCATTTTCAAGTTAAAACTTTTGAATTATTGTTTGGTTGCTGGGAAAAGTAATAAAGATTCCACATGTTTTGTTTTCCCTCTTTTTCCCGACAAACAACTAAAGCCACCAAATATCCCACTAAAAATTGTTTCTACGCTTTACATGGCCAAGATTCAATCAAGACTCATCTTCTAGTACCATTCAAACTAATATCCAACAGTTAATCTCAGTAACAGAAAGAGCTTTTTAGCGACGAAAACAACTTCCGTCGCCAAAAAAAGAAAGTATTATTTCATTCAAAACTATACTCATGATGCTTGTACATGCTCACTTCTTGTCTCTAAAAAGAAATTAAAAAAATGAAGGAACAAGATCATTAACTAACCAAGAAGCAAGAGAAAGAAAAAGTATAACGGTAGCTTACTTAGCAGGGGGCTTTGCAGTGTTTTTCTCCTTCATCTTCTCAGCTTCATCCACCGATGCTTCCTTTGTTGTTGAAAGGTTAAGCTTCAAATCAACCATATCCGAATACCCTCTTTTCCCATTATTTTTGGCGGTTTCATTATCATTTTCAATGCCTGTGGGTAATCCTAAACGTAACTCCGTCTCTTCGAAATTAATCATGCTATACTTGTCACGCTCTGCATCCATAATGCTAGTCATTGTGTTACTTATACACCAAATTTTACGAACAAAGCTCAAAAACCCGAAAGCAACCCGACTTTAATTTTCTTTCCTGATATCTCTTCACTTGCGTTCTGCTTTTTTTTTTCCCCTTTGTTTCTCTTGAGAATGTGGTTTTGCTAAAGGAAGAGTGTGAAAATGGTAGAGAAGAAGGCCAAAATATGGTTTATGTCAAAAGATAATATACTGTTGCGGAATATTATGGTTGTGGGATTTGGACGGTGACGATTATTCCAAGTGGAGATAGTGTTAATTCAACCGTCCAAGATGTGTCGGGGAAGTGGCGTCATGGATGATGTAATTGTTAGAATGATACAAGAGTTTGTGTTGTTTGCCTCCCTCTTGTCTGCTAGGCTCCACCAATTTACAACCAGTTTATGAAGATGCTATTAACAATGGTGTTTATTATGGTATATATCTCATGTTTTAGGGGCATTACATGCGAATTTCATTTGAATTATATCAGACTTAAAACGGAAGATTCATTTTAACTCGGTTTCTTTTAGCTTTGAGTTATTTGTTGATTGTAAGTTTAGTTTTAATAAATAGAATAATTGGAAGAGTAAAATAGCATAGGTGCGTAATTCGTGTCCCTTGTAGTTTCTTTTGTTCAAAGAGTAAAATCCACTATAAATCAATATAAATAGTGATTTAATTATAACTTCACCAACTGATACAAGGGGAAAATGAATTCCTTTTAAATTTAAAAATTTTAAAATTATATCATCTTAAAAATTATAAAATCATAAATTAATACATTATAAAATCTATATTTGACAGCTCGAAAATTCATAATTTAATTTTAGTCCTCCCTAAAAGAATTTCTAAATTCACCCTAAACCTCACACTCTCAAACTGAAAATGAAAATAATTTATTTACAATCAAATTGCACTTAATGCAAGTTCTTCTAATAAACAAATAAGTGCTCTTTCTAATTCTTACATGAATACATAGACAATTGTAGATTTTGCTCCAATTGGTGTTCTATTTGGCATCAAATAACTAGAGATTTTCAACATTTGAACTTCAATAGAAACAAGATCTCTTTCAAAATAATAAGTAAATTACACTTAAACTCTTCAAATAAAGTTTTTGTTTTACGATATTCAACATAACCAAATCTAATTAATTTATGCTCAAAGCCCTCAAAGACATGTAAGAAAAATAATCACAAGAATTTAGTCAAAATATATCAACACATATGGAAAATTATACAACTGTCCAAATGCAAAGTGAGACGTAATTGATAGTACAACTAAAATGTGCAACTGGAACTAACATTCTCCACTTTTGGCAACTTTTTTACCAAAAACACTACAACAATATCAAGTAAGGTAAATCCAATATTCAAAATGATACTCCCCCTTAGAAACTTAACCAACCAACAACTATAAAACCAAACTATGAAATCAATCATTAATGTATCAGATCATTATAGCATTAAGATAACATCAAAACAACTCTAGTATCCAACCATCCAGAATTAAATACAAACCACATAAGGAGTTCATCATGTTAGAAATGAATAACCCGAATTATTGTTAAAATAAAATACAATGGTAAAATCTATATAGAACTACATTTCTTTTATTTTATTTTAATTAGAATAAGGTTTTTCAGCCTTACTACACTTTATCTATTTGGCATTGATTAGAATAAGGTTTTTCAACCTTTAAATAGATGTAGTTGAAACTCATCATCAATCAATCGAATTTGACATTAGTGAATTTTCTTCTCTTTTGCCCTTGATTTTTTCCCGAAAGTGTTTTCCACGTAAAATCTATGTGTTTTCTTTTTTCTTTCTTATTGCTTTGCGATCGTTCTTTATTTCTATTATCGACGTTAGTTCAACAAACTAGTATCAAGAACTTTTCGAGTTGCTTATCTAGATCATGGTAATGGTGACAATGAAGTATGATATTCTGCTGTTAGATCATAACACCATATTCATGTTGTGGTAAGTAAAGATGCAGGCAGGTCTTGCACAAACGGATTTGGAGGATGTCCTGCTAGGGTTAGATAAGATGCCTTTGATATTGACGGATAAAGAGAAGAAGTGCAAAGATCTAAAGGCTTTAATGCCATTACAACCTCATCTGTCGAATGAAATTCTACAGGACGTGTTGAAAGAGAAGACCGTCATTGCATTATGGGGAAAATTGCAATAGCTATGCATGTTGAAAATCCTAATTAGCAAGTTGCATCTAAAGTAACATCTTTATTCTTATCATTTGGAGGAAGGTATATTTGTGCTCAAATAGTTAATTGTGTTTAAAGAAATTGTTTCAGATTTAGATGCCATGGAAGTTCAGTATGATAAAGAAGATTTAGGGTTAATTCTACTTTGTTCGTTGCCCCCGTATTATTCAACCTTTAGAGATACAATTTTGTATAGTCACGAATCTCTCACAATTGAAGAAGTCTATGCTTCCTTACCCTCGTATGACAAGATGAAACATCTTGTGATTGGATCTGACTATCAAGAAGAGGGTTTCATTGTCCATGGGAGACAAGAACAAAATATTAGTGATAATCATGGGAGGACACAGGAACGAAATCCTCGTAATAAATCTAGAGGTAGATCGAGATCTTCAAACAAAGATAAAACCTGTAATTTATGAAAAAAGAAAGGGCACATTAAGTTTGAGTGCTAAAGTTGCAGAAGAAGATAAAAAAGGAGGCTACAAATCAAAAAGAAAAACAACCAAAACAATCTAGTGAAGCTAATGTAGTAGAAGACTACAACAATGGTAAAATCCTAGTTGCTTTTGTTGACAACTCTAAAATAAGCGATGAGTGGATCCTCAATTCTGGTTGCACTTTCCATATGAGTCCCAATTGGGATTGGTTTGCAACTTATAAAATAGTGTCTGAATGTGTTATTTTGATGAGAAATAATGCTTCATGTAGAATCCCAAGTATTGGCACGATCAAAATTGATATGTTTGATGGAGTCGTCAAAGCACTTAATGATGTACGACATGTACCAGAATTGAAGAGAAATTTGATTTTGTTGAGTACACTTGATTCAAAAGGGTACAAGTACATAGTTGAAAGTGGGTTTATAAAGATTAACAAGGGTTCCCTTGTTGTAATGAAAGGGTAGAGAAAGACTGTCAAGTTATATGTTCTATAAGGTTCAACTATTACTGGTGATGCAGTCATTGCTTCCTCTTATTTGTCAGATGATGATGTTACTAGACTTTGGCATATGCTTCTAGGGTATATGAGTAAGAACAACATGGTAGAATTAAGCAAAAGAGGACTTCTTGACGGACAAGGCATTGGCAAACTAAAGTTCTATGAGCACTGTGTTTTTGGCAAGCAAAAAAAAGTTCAATTCACTAGAGGAATCCATAATACGAAGGGAACACTAGATTATATTCATTCTGATCTATGGAGACTATCTAGAGTGCCTTCGAGTGCTGGCACTAATTATATATTGACGATTATTGATGATTTTTCCAGAAAAGTTTGGACATTCTTCTTAAAATAGAAAAGTAATGTGTTGTCCACGTTTAAGAATTGGAAGACTATGATCAAGAAGCTGACATGAAGATAGATAAAGCACCTTCGCACAGATAATGGCTTGAAATTATGTTTTAATAAGTTTAATGAATTATACAAATTAGAAGGGATCGTGAGACACTTAACAGTTCACCATAATCCATAGTAAAACAACGTTGCAGAACGAATGAATAGAATAATCATAGAAAAGGTTCAATGCACGTTGTCAAATGCTCATTTATCGAAGTCGTTCTGGGCTGAAGCGACCTCTACAGCATGTTTTTTTATTAACCAATCTCCTTCCTTTGCCATTGAGAAATAGACTCCACAAGAGGTATGGTTTGGTACTCATGCTGATTATTCTGATTTGAAGATTTTTAGGTATCCCGGGTATGCTCATTTTAATAATGAATATTTGAAGCCTAGATCAATTAAATGCGTTTTTCTTAGTTATAAGGTTAGTGTTAAAATGTATAAGTTATGATGTCTTGAAACAAGGAAAGTTGCAATTAGCAGAGATGTTATTTTTTATGAAACAATTATCTTGCCTAACTTACCTCTTAAAGACTCTTCCAATAAAGACCAACAAAGTTTAAACACATATGTGAAGCAGGTGGATTTTTAAATTGATCCGGGATCTACAACAAAGTCTACTTCTCAGGTTAAAACAGAAACTCAAAGCAGAGTTGCTTCTTCATCACAGTCAGCACCACAATATTCTATTGCCAATAATAGACCTAAAAGTGTAATTAACCTCTAAAAAAGTATGTAAAGGTTGATTTAGTTGTTTATGTTTTAAATGTGACTGAAGAAATAGATGCAAATCAAGAGCCATCTACTTATTTTGAGACAGCTAGCTATAAAGATTTAGGAAAGTGGATGTTTGTCATGCAAGAAGATATAGAATTGCTTCATAAGAATAGAACATGGGACCTAGTGAAGCTTCTTAAGGGTAAAAAGGTTATTCATTGTAAATGGGTGTTCAAAAAGAAAGAAGGGACTCTAGGAGTTAAAGAACCCAGATATAAAGCAATGCTGGTTGCAAAAAGTTACAATAAGATTCCAGCTGTGGACTTCGCATGTGTTTTCTCCAGTTGTGAAGCATAGTTCGATTCGATCATTGCTTGGTATTGTGGTCATTTATGATTTAGAGTTTAAGTAATTAGATGTAAAAAATAACGTTCTTTCATGGAGAACTTGAGGAAGATACTTAAAAATAACAACTAGAGAGAGTTACGGTATCAGAAAAGGAAGACTATGTTTGCTTGCTAAAAAAATCCCTTTATGGCCTGAAACAATCACCAAGGCAGTGATACAAGAGCCAAAAATAAAGGAGAGATAAGAAATGTCAAAACCCAACTAAGTGAAGAATTTGAGATGAAAGATTTGAGAGCAGCAAAGAAGATACTTGGGATAGAGATTCTCAGAGATAGAAAAACATGTAAATTGTACCTAATTTAGAAAGGGTACATTGAGAAAGTTCTTTGCAGGTTCAATATGAAGAGCGCCAAGCCTGTTAGTACTCCATTAGCAGCCCACTTCAAGCTTTCATCGGCTTTATCTTTGCAATCAGATGATGAGATTTATTATATGTCACATGTTCCATATTCTAGTGCAGTGGGATCTCTCATGTATGCTATGGTTTGCTTACATCCAGATTTATCATATACAGTTAGTACAATTAGTAGATACATGGTGAATCTCAATAAAGAACACTGGAAAGTAGTTCAGTGGATTTTTGGATACTTACGAGGTACTACTGATATTTGTTTACAGTTTGGAATAACTAGAGAGTCATTAGGTGTGTTGATTTTCATTTTGCTGGAGACTTGATGAAAAAAACCTCTCACAAGGTATGTCTTTACTATTGAGGGTTGTGTAATCAGTTGGAAAGCCACTTTACAAACTACTATTGCTTTTTCTATTACTGAAACTGAGTACATAATGATTACTGAGGCTTGTAAAGAAGCTATTTGGTTAAAGAGACTCTTTGGTCAACTCAGTAAATACCTGCAAACCAGTACTATTTTTTGTGATAGTCAAAGTGTTATCTTCCTTACGAAAGATCAAATGTTTCATGAGAGAACAAAACACATTGATGTTCAGTATCATTTTGTACGTGATATTATTGCTCATGGAAATATTGTTGTGAGCAAAGTTAGTACTCATGAAAATCCTACAGATATAATGACTAAGTTACTTCCTATAACTAAGTTTGAGCATTGCTTGGACTTGGTTGGTGTTCAGTGTTGAAGACTACCCCTTAAGGGGTTTCGTGGAAAATGTGGAGAACTTGTTCGTTGAAAGTTCGTGGTGAAGAACTTGTTCGTTTAGAATGCGTGTCAAAGTGGAGATTATTAAAATTGAATGACTCTACTCCTTGTTAAAATAAAATACAGTGGTAAAATAAAATAAAAGTGAGATCCACATAGAACTAAATTTCTTTTCTTTTTTTTTATTAGACTAAGGTTTTTCAACCTTACTAAACTTCATCTATTAAACTTTGATTATAATAAGGTTTTTCAACCTTTAAGTAGATGTAGTTGAAACTCCTTTTGTATCAATCGAATTCGATATTAGTGAATTTTCTTCTCCCCTGCCCATTGTTTTTTTCTCAAAAGGGTTTTTCACATAAAATATGTATTTTCTTTCTCTTTTTCTTATTGCTTTACGATCATTCTTTATTTCCATTATCGACGTTAGTTCAACACATCAATCAACCATCAATAATCAATAAAAAGTTATCAACAAAAAAAAATAATATATTACCGAAGAAAGTTCCTCCCTCTGACTCTCAGATTCGCTATTATTGTGCATATCTCACCGCTTTTTGTTTAAAAATCCAAA
The DNA here is from genome assembly GCF_007990345.1 of Gossypium hirsutum. Classification (NCBI taxonomy): domain Eukaryota; kingdom Viridiplantae; phylum Streptophyta; class Magnoliopsida; order Malvales; family Malvaceae; genus Gossypium; species Gossypium hirsutum. The sequence goes on from NC_053434.1 coordinate 107,032,534, forward strand.
AGTCTTGGATATGTTCCACAAGTAAGAAGACCAACTTTATAACAAAGAGCTCAACTCATTTTCTATTAAGTAGTTTTATTTACTTGTTAAAGGAGCTTAATTACTTGTAAATGCAAACCACTTTCTTATCAACATGTTCAATTAGCAAAGCCTTCCCAGCAGTTGTTGTATTGGTAATTATAGGTCCAGTAGCAACCAAAGTGGCAACTTTCTTTTGTTTTCTTCATCCTCAGACTCTTCTTTGTCAAGATTGAAACTAGTTTCTATGTGTTTTTATTTGTTCCATTTATAGGATTATTTTAACTCAAATTGCTCAAGTTTTGTAACATCTCATTCCTATAATAGGCCTTTCTTTTATTGTACCGAGATTTGTTAAATCAATTAGGAAAATTGTTGGAAAAAAAATTCGGTTTGAAAATGATTTTCTTGCACAATGAAAAATTAAAATTTTGGAAACTGACTCAGTTTGTGATATTTATAGCAATAAACTTTAGACCAAAATTGTACATCTGTTTTCGGATAAGTGGATCCTTGATGTTTTCCAGTTTTCAACCAAATAATCTTATTTGATATTTTCGTACCATGAACTGCTTCGAGTGCAGGCTCGAACCAATTGAATCAAAACACAAAACTAGAAAAAAACTTCTTTTCCTTTTAGGGTGAAAAAAAATTCCCTCTTCTATTAGTAGAAATCGGTAGAATTGTTATTTTAGAAAAATATATGTAATAGTTGAGAATAAATTCTCTATTTTTTCGGTAGAGTAATATTCTCTTAAAGTTGTGTAAATACTTCGATCGGTGTCATCTATTTATAGGAAGAAAAAGTAGAACCCTTATTGAGTTGTAGTGGTTTACATTAGGGGGATTGGGGCTTCTCTCATATCGGGTCCAATTACAAGTACTTCCTAGTCTAATCAGAAATGAGCAAACCGATTAAAAGACTAATATGTTGTCTATCAAGTCTAGTTACGAGAGATGCTTTTCTTGAGCATCAGAGCGAATCACTCCCAGAAGATAAAAACATGGATATGACTGACAAGATTAACAGTACATCAGACAAGACCCAAGTAGAATAGATTTTGAAGTTGTCTATTAATTTATTCACTTATGATTTTCATAGTGTGACTACATACCTTAATCTTAAGAAGATGATGGACTATGTATGCGTGACTCGTATACTTTGATGTAAGTAAAAACTTGAGTTCAAATAAATGAGAAACCAAAAACTCGTGCATTGGGTTTATGACATTTGTAATATGTAGCACCATTCACAATAGTGGAATTCATAGCCTAAGAAATGGATAAATAATATCCTATCATTAGCATTACATAATAGATAAAAAGTAAATGTGGCCAAAGGTCGTTTGTCTTTGTGATAAATGACTTAATTACTATTTGATAGTAATTGACTTTTCATGAATGAAAATGTAATGGTTACCATGAGATAAAATAGGATCATATTGGGAGAATTGATTTATCCCAATGAGATTATGATATCCTATAAGGGTAACACACTTGTGACAAGGTCATTAGACGAGCATTGATCGAGTAGCTTTTGTACTTGTATGTAATGAGAGAGAGCTCAGTCATGATACTATAGTGGAATGACTTCCTGACTGAGTTTATAATTAATAGGCGAAAAACTAGTACTTAATTATAAATCATTTAAGCTCTAATTATATATGCCCAATCAGTCCTTCTACTAGCAGCTCATTGAAACCAGAAATGAATTACATGAAAAATCAAATGGACATAAATGAGTGGAAATGATAGAGTTGGAGAAATGAGTTAAATTCAAAAATCAATATGATTTATCACCAAATATAGAAATGATTTGAAGATTAATATAAGTTTTTTGAATTATTATTTTATTAAATAATTGAAGCTCAAAATTTAAATTAAATTAATTAGTCATTGTGAATTAGTTGAATATGGAAATTAAATATATTTTCTCATAAATTCTTTTTATAATAAAGTTGCTATGACTTTAACAGAATTAAAATTGAGTTGAAAAAATTATTTAAATAGAAAATTAATTTAATTAATAAAGAATATTTATTTTGGAAAATAAAAAAAAACATGTATTTGGTTGAATTAAATTATAAAGTGTTAGGTTTAAAGTCCATGAAACACATATAATTTGACCAAATATAGGAAATGTACAAAACCCCTTATAACACATATAAGGAGTGACAACCCTAGTGTATTTAACTAAGGTGTGCCGCCCCCCCTCTCCTAGCTAAACTAGGAAACTAGTTTTTCTATTAAATAAGTATTATTTGTGTTCTACTAATTCGACCAGAATAAATTCCATTTTCTAGGAATAACAATTTTATCGGTTTCTATTGAGAGAGAATTATGTTCCTACTAAAAGTGAGAAATTGGTTTTGGTCTTGTGTTTGATTCATGATTGTTCGAGCCCACACTCAAAACGATTCATGGTACGAGAATAGCAGAGAATGTTTTTTTATTGAAAGCCGAGAACATCTAGGATCTGTTTTGCACTAAGTATAAGTACTTTTTGAAAAAAGTTTATTATTATAAATATTACAAAACCAAGTCAATTTTCAAAATTTTAATTTTCTACTATGACAAAAAATTGTTTTTTAGACTGAATTTTTCCAACATTAGTGACATAAGGGTTATAGAAATGTTGGTTAGTGGAGAGGATTGAGGTCCGAGGAAAAGAGATAGCTGAAATATTAGAGGAGAGAGAATATGTTCTATTTCAATGTGCATGGGCCCTAAATAGAAGGCTTTTTGTCATTCTCAAGATGCCACATGTCGTCCCCATAATGATTTTGTACTTAACCGCCTACTAATGTTTTACCCCATAGATATGAGCTGTCATATAAGGGCAATGAATATGTGTGATGTAGGAGTGACATGTATTTTATGTATGTTAGGGGTGTAGTCCCCATGGAACATACTCATGAGTTATGGGCTCATAAGGTTTTGATCTCATTAGTTTCCTTAGTTTGCAAGATGAGTCTTTTTAGTCTAGGGGTTAACTTACGAGATTGGTCCAAAGGTGGAGCCAAGGGATTGACAGGGCCTATCCCTCTAAAATGAAAATTTTCTTTTTAGCCCCTTTGTAATTTATAAAATTTTAAATTACTAATGACAAAATTACACTTTGTTCTCTAAATAATAAAAATTAAATTTCTTCCTTTAAAATTATAAATATATAAACTATTAAAATGTTAAAATTATATTTTTACTATAATAAAAATATACAACTTAATTCTAGGCCCAAAATTTTTTTTTATTTCACCTCAAAATTCATCGTGCATAAAATCAAGTCACGAAGTGTAATTATAACATGCTAAATATAATTGCACTAGATATATTGGAATAAAGATCTTTACATGCTTATCCACATTCTTTTCCACTGGATGTGGTAACCATTAACAATCACGAATCATGGCCCATTTGGGTGCCACTATAATGACACAAAAATGGTAAAAAGCAAACTATAATGACACAATCCTTTCAATAAAACTATTAATTAATTTGTCCCTTCTTTGGATAAAACAACTTTACCTTCTCCTCCACCGATGTGCTTTTTTTTTTCTCCCTAATATATATATGTGACAATTACAAATTCATGTATATGCATATGCATGTACAAATACAGCTATTCGGTGTCAACATTATATGTATACATGCAAATGCAATGTATCTCTTAGGGAAATTTCCCATCCTATATTCTATTTTATTATAGCTTGAAATTTTTACCTAATTATCTCTAGGAACGAAATTAGTCTTCAATATGTGTGTTTTTTTAGGAAAAAAAAACAATTATCTTCCATTTATGATTTCATTTTTTTAAAGATGGATTTAGATTCAAGTAAAATTGCTTGCACCAAAAGATAACCCTAATGTGGAATATTGATTTGGCCTTAATTTGATTGGTATATGCATTATTATTAATATAGAAGGATGTGAATTCAAGTATGTTGAAGTGTATTATCCTTCTATTTATGAGTTAAGAAAAGACTATGAACAGTTCTAAATATTATATAAAAAAAGCATATGAGATTATTTAGTAATTTATATAATTATTTTTAAAAATTCAATTAGACTTAAATAGTTTTTTTATTGCGGTTTTCAAAATTGTGATTTCAGCATTTGTGTTCATAATTAATAATCTAACTGTATTTATTTTGGTCATATGCGGCTCACTATTTTACTTGCCCTTTGAAATTTGTAGTCATTGGGTAACTAATTTTATCTTTTAGCTTTTGGTCAAAACAATTATTTGACTATAATGTCCTTTTCTTACATTAAATAAATGCATGTGGAAAATGGCACTTTTGACTTCTCTACTGCAAAATACAATGTGACAATAACTGTTAGATTAAGTGAGGAGAAAAATATAAGAATTATTGCTCATACATAATTACCTTTGTTAATGCATATCAAAATGGTTTCTTCTAAAAGTAATTTAGTGAATTGAAAATAATTTTTTAGTCAATTAAAAACTAGAACCACAAGTCATTTTTAAGATTATCTTAATTTTTATATTAAAACTAATTTTGAACTTTAAAATACTAAAACATTGATATCAAATATTATAATTTTCAATATTATTAAATACACATATTTATATTTGATAATATAATAAATTTTAACATTAATGATAAATTTTAATTTTAAATAAGGATAAACTATTAAAATAATCACTTTTATTTATTTCAGATTACATTTTAATCATTTATGTTATCGTCTTATTATGAAATGACCATTCTATCGTTAAAATATGTTATCTCTCAAATAGTAATTCGATGTGACAATTAAAATGAGTTTTAAATTAATTATTCTATTATCAAATAGATAATTTTTTTATACTATTAAAAACAAAATTAAAATTTCCTATTTAAAATAAAAACATTTGTTAAACAATAATTAACAAATTGGCATAAATTGATATTTTTAAAAATTAATTTAATAGTAAAAGTGTGAATAATAACAGGAGATGCCAAACACTTTTACCCTTCTTTATGTGGAGTGTACCAAAAGTATCTGTTTTAGGCTACAACGTGTGGGACCGTGAATAGCTAGTAGCTCCAAAACAAAAGAAGAAAAAGAGAGAATTAGCCAAACAAAAGGAGGCCCATCGCCAGCCAATGTACACTCCAAAATGTCCCCTCGTGTGTGTGGGTGGTCAGCCCCACTATCACCTCACGTGTGGCCATTTTATATATGGGGTTTTGGTCAATTTCACATTTATTTTGGTTGGAATCTCTCTCTCTTTATATTTTAATTATTACCGATAATATCAATTGAAATAAAATTGAATTGAATGAATAATGTTTTACTACATTCATCTTTAGGTATATGTGGTGAGAAGGACATTCTCATGTTGGAAATAATAGAGTAGAAAAGTGAACGTTTGTAACAATTTAAGTTTTAAAAACTTTTGTCGATTGAGACTTCACTTTAGACGTTAAATATATGATAGAACTATAGGTTAAAAGTACCAAAAATTCATATCATTATCTCTTTAGCTACTACTACTTTATCATTTCTTCATTCTTTTAAATAAACTTATTACATACCCACACTTTCTCTTTTGTTTCAAATTTGGATTTCATAATTAATGTCCCAAAATTTGGCATTAAATATGTTTGTTCGACAGAGTATAATTATATTATAATTCTTTATATTTTTTATAGTATAAATTATAATTACATAGCTTTAAATTTAAAAAAAAAAGAATATTGATTATTATAAAAATATCAATAGTACTTGAAGTAACAAAATCTAAAGTGAAATTATCATATGTAAGATACTAATTTTTTAAAAAATTATTCAAAAATATGATTACTAATAAAATTAACAAAAAAATTAAATATCGGACACCATTTTATTTAATTACTCTAGCATTTCAATTTGTTTGGGCTATTCTCTCTTTCAATAGTAAACATTTATTCATTGGCATCATCATTGATACTTGGCCAAGTATAAATAATAAACAACAAATAATTTATAATTTAGTTAAAATTAGTATAAATAATTTATAATAAATACTAGATAATTTATTTAAATATTTAGTAGGTCAAAATGTAAGAAAAATGTAACACTTCAACCCCAACCTGGATGTTCTGGTCGAATCTGGAGAAGTTACATCAATTTGTTTGAAAAAAATAAAATCTAGCTTAGAAATTGTATGATCTGAAAATTTAGCTAAGCTCATACGAGTTTCAAGAAATTTTCAAGTTTGAAAACACTTATTTCACAACATGATATCTTAAACATTTACTTATAAAAACACAGAAACTTTTAGAAATTTCACTCTAACTTTAGTAATCACTTGATTAAAAATATTAACTTTTGACAAAACTCTTACATTGTTATCTAGAAAAACTTATACGCAGAACTTACTCATTTTACGGAAAAGCATTTAGTTTAACACTTAACTTTGCAGTGGATATTTTATTATTTTATTATTTATTTATTTTCGTGCTAATACTGTTCTTTACAATCTTTGAAGGGCCAAATGATAATCATAGGGGAAACCCCTAATTTCACATTGGAAATAATCTTTTCGAGAGTCCAAAATCGTGGGGTAAGTATCAGTGAGGCTATTAGTAATGGAACCTAACCAATAAATGTTATTCGTGTGATTAGATACGCCGTTCGAGTTAGATAAAAGCAAAATTGATACTAAGGATTGTGGCATTTTGGATCTACAATAAAAGGTGTGGGATCGATTCTGCTTATAGTATGTAAAATAGTTATTTTTGTTATATTAATAACTTAATTATAATTAATTGTGAATACATTAAGTATTCAAAGAGGAGTTGAAAAACTCATTATAAATGACCTAAGTAAGTGACTCTAACCGAAATACATTTTGTGAAATGCATGAGATATGTGATATGATGTGATTATTGCTATGATAATGATGTATGTGAATATCTCGTTCTCATGACATGTGTTGAATGGCTTATGTGATATGTTTAATGATTCAAGTATGTGATATCTATATATGAGTATGTGAATATTGAGATCTATGATCTAATGTGACAAGCATGATCAAAACATGTTAAAGTGGTGACTAAGTGAAATGTGATTTTGAGAGCATATCTACATGCTTAAGTGTTAAAAGTGATTCACATGTGTTTAAAAGTGAAATTGCCATGTCACATGCATGGGGTGGGATTTTGTGAAAGGTGGAAGTAAGTGGCAGTATATTTGCATATCAGTGGTGGCTTGTCCACAAAGTGTTATCAGTGGTAGTATATTTGCATATTAGTGGTGGCTTGGCCATAAAGTATTATCAGTGATAGTATATCTGCATATTAGTGGTGGATTGTCCACAAAGTCTTATCAGTGGCTGTTTATCTACAAATAAATGGTGACTTGTCCACAAATGTTGTATTGGATGGACGAGTTCTAGGGAACTTGATATTGGTGTGTAACGAAGATAGATAGGAAATTTTATAAAATGTGCATCGATATGTTCATGCATAAGTACTAGTGTTATAATTGATGATTATTATAATGTTTGATATGTCTTGATTGATATCCTTTGATACGAACATGTGAATATATTTGTGTTGATCTCACATTGAGCCTTTTAAAGCTCACCCACGTTACATGTGTGTTTTAGATAATCCTAATGGTTAGGACTCAGATTCGGTCGTCAGTGATGCTATCGGAAATGTTTTACATAATTATGAATTTTTAAGATGTTTCAGTCTTTTATGGACTTTAATATTTTCTTTTGGGATTTTAATTTGTGTTAGACTGTTGAACGGTGGCATGAGATTTTTAAACTTTGGACGTTTTGTATGGTTGAATTATTTATGGATTAAATAATTTGGTATTTTCCTAATAAAATCATTTTTCGAAAACTTGATTAATCAAATTTGAATTTAAAGATCATTAAATTGTTTTCCAAATATTAAATAAGGTTTCTTTCAAAGTTATATTGAAAACATCGTTTTAAAAGAAACGTTAGCACTTGTTTTTCAAAGATAAACGAATTTACTTCAACTCATATTTTCGCCATATCTATGGACTATGTAATTGCTTAAATTGAGTCGTAATGTCTAAGCCAGGTTTAAGGGGTTACAAATGCAGTCACAGATCCTACCTTCATCCGCTACACACCAACTCTTTCCAACCAATCACACCAATTAGGACTACAAGAGTTCATTCATCCAATCACAACCAGTCGTGTTGGTATGCCACTCATAAAGGTGTAGCTGAGCTGCTAGACAGATATTACGGTTTAACTGCCAAAATTGCAATAATATTGCTAGAATACACTTCCTCCATCATATATCAAATCTATATCGATGCACGTGCATAAATGAACTAACACATATATTTCATAAACAAATGGCATTCATACTTTCGTACGTAATCATGCTTTTGGAGTTATCAAAACACAAATCGTACATATATTTTTTTTCACATACCTTACATGTATCACATACAAACTCAAATCAATAGATGTCACATTTCAAGTCTTATTAAGCGAAACGGACCCTACAGAAGGTCTAATTAAGAATTTCGAAGTCAAACGGGTCTAGGTGAAAATTTATGAAAAATAAGCCCATATGGTTGTGTGACCCATACAGCCTAACACACGCCCATGTGACCCACGCACCTATGTGATCCACACAGGCTGCTACACGACCTTCTACACAGTCTACTACATGGCCTACCACACGATCATGTGACCCGTATGGTTTGCCAGACGGCCTACTACACGATCGTATGACCCACATGGTCTGACACACGGCCTGGCACATGATCGTGTGACCCACATGGTCGCGTGACCCAGACGACCTACAACACAGCCATGTGACATCAACAAAAAGCTTTTCGACTTTACGCCATTCTCTGTTTTCACAAAATTGAGTCAAACACTTGATCAATTTTTTTATCTCAATTCAACACTCGCAATTCCAAAACCTAAAATCAGCATTTGTATTAACTAATTTTAGTAACAACACGTGAAACTTAATCAATATTCAGATCATAAACACCAATATTTGACTCCCAAACAGGCATTAGAACACTTACCCAAAACAAAACATCAACTAGAATGAATTCCTCAGTTTGTCGGAAGGTTAATTGCGACCAAACCTTCATCTAAAGATAAATTCACATGGTCAAAACTATAATTATACACTACGAATCAAAAATCCTATCCCAAATATGACAATCCCTAAAAGTAAATTTGAAACTTAGAACCACAATCTTACCACAGATGGCCCACAACGATGCAAAAAAAACAAAGAAGGAGAAATCCCAAAAGCAAAGAAAAGCGTATCTAGAGAAAAATCTTATGGCTAAACTTGAATTGAAAAACAAAGGAAATAAACGAAACAAAAATTTGTAGGAAAGAACAAATTGACGTGAAAGTGGAAGGGGAAAAGAGAATGGACGGTTTGAGGGAGAGAAATTTTATGTAACACCCCTAACCCGCATCCAACACCGGACAGGGCTCGAGGTATTACCAGAACTTTACACTTTCAGTATACTAACTCGGATCACAAAATTTCATTTGAATTTAAAACTTTTCAATCATGAGCATCTCGTCCCATGTATAGGCCTTCGAGACCAATAACATATCGGAAGGCAATGCAGGACAAATACGGGCACGTTTAATTACCCTTGGGCTCCTCAGAAAATTTTTCTTATTATAAAGGAACACACGCTAGTGCAGGTGGGCCATGTGGACTCACACGCTCGTGTATCTTGGGGCACGCTCTTGCCCTTCAACCGTGGGCAACACTGACTTATCAACACGGCCATGGCACACGCCTATGCTGCCTATCTGTGGACGAAACTGTTATTTTAACACGGCCGTGGCACACGCTCGTGTGGCCTACCCGTATACAACTTTGAGCTAAAATTTTAAGTGTAGGGAACACACGACCATAGCACATACCCATGGGAGGGAACTGTGTGTCACACACGGTCTAGACACACACCCGTGTGTCCAACCATGTGGACTTTGTTAGGCTATTTTCCAAGCCTTTAGTCACCCCTTTGTACTACTGTGCCTAGTGGTTACCAAGTTTGAGAGAAAACATAATTTTATGCTTGTAAATAACCTTAATGAATATAGTTGTATGGAAACCTCATATCATTGGTTTCATACATAAATGGTTATTTCCTCTTTAGTGTCATGGATTCCCATGTTACATTAATCCATTCGAAATTGGCTCATTCATGTGACTCATTGCCAATTGATAGCAACCCATCATTTGTAATTAAAACCATGCATAAAATCGTAGGTCATAGCCTACTTAAATTAATCCAATTTTCATGGCCATATACAAAGAGATAAACATATTTTTACATGCCTTTACTTGGCAAATCAAATGACACATATAAAAAAATACTAAAAAATACTATACATGCCATTGAACAAAATAAACAGAGTCTTTATACCAAAGCTTGTTTAGTTGATAGTGTGTTGACTCTCCAATTATCCTCCAATCCTTTCGAGTCCTCGAGCTCTGTGAGACAGGGAAAAAGAGAGGGGTAAGAATTTACATGCTTAGTAAGCTCGAATAACCAGAAAGTAAACTTACCGAGTAATTAGCATACATCCATACTTAATTCATGAAATCATCTATTATGAAATGATTTCCTATCACATGCACTCAATCAATGAGTTAGTCACATAATCATGTATCATGTTATTTAACTAGATGAGCTCATCATTCAACATTTCATTCACATATATATATCCATGTTAATCTCGTTGAGTTTCTAGGAAATATCGATGGAATACCCATTATCCGTTAATTCTTACGAATGATCATTTCATATATAAGCGCTCCCGCGAACCTCTCATCTCATGACAGGATTACCAGTCCAGGCTAAATCCCCCATATCATGAACTCATAAGGTGACGTCAGGATTACCAGTCCAGGCTAAATCCCTTATGATGACAAACACCCTTAATGAGCTCGGATCTGAATTACCAGTCCAGGCTAAATTCAGACCCTAATCGGATTACCCGTCCAAGCTAAATCCATAATGCACACATATTCTTCGGGAGGCTTGATCATTCAAGGAACACCCGTCCGGGCTAAATCCTTTTCATACTTGAGATCACAGATTACCCGTCCGGGCTAAATCCTTACTGCAACACATGCAAGATCTCAGTTCACATGTCAAAGAGGGTTTGTCCATTGAATTCCCTTTTCAACCTTAACCTAGACATTTTTACATGTTACCATCAAATATGCATTTCTATGATGTTTCATGTAACACCCCAAACCCGGCCCAGACGTTATGGCCGGATCCGACGTGTCATATTAAAGTTTTTAAGAATACCCATGCCTCTTTCAACGTCCTTCTTAGTATTTTAAAAGATAGTCTTTGCTAAGTTAATAAAGTGAATGGAAGCTGTACACCAGGTAGGTATCCGAAACAGAGAAGGTGAGCCATGAAGGCTGCTTAAGTACCAAGCTCTTGATTGGATCCAATCCTAGACATGCCCACAACCATTGCCACACTTTGGTGCGAGGTTAGGTTTTGAGAAAAACGAGTTAGAATTCATTTAAGTAAATATTTTTGATAAACCGATTAATTGTATCGTTGCATTATTTTGAAAACAATTATCATTTTGGAAACGTGCCCTAAGTCTAACCCATTTTGGATTGTTATCAGTAAAATATAGGGTATAAAATAAAATAATCCCAGAAAAATAATTAAAATGACCTTATTACAACCCAAAACCAAATAATAATATTAATTAAGATAAAACTCATATAAAAAAATAAACCGGTTACTTATTTCAATTAAAAGAAACAGAAACAGTAGTGTGGCCATCTCCGAGTCCCTTGCACCTCCAAACCATCTAAGCTTAGGGATTACCTGCACAGTTAGAAACGGGGTGAGTTTATGAAAACTCAGTGTGTAATCCCCAACAACAAACAAACAGTGAATAACACAGTGTTAGTACAATCTGGGCCAAAGCCCTATCCAGTAACAGTACAGTCTGGGCCTTAGCCCTTAAACAGTAGCAATATGGGCCTAAGCCCTAATTCAGTCTCGACATATACTGGGCCGAAGCCTTTTCATAAATCATATCACTGGGCCGAAGCCTTTTCATAAATCATATCACTAGTCGAAGCCTACTGTAAGCGGTATGGCCCATAGGCCCATTTCAATATCACATGTAATATCAATGAATGTATGCAAGCCCATTTGGGGAGACTACTCAACCCACCATCCGCTACTCTCCACCCGTACCAACCAACACACCATGTGGGGAATAACTCAACCCACCCAACCAAACTCTCCACTGGCAGCATAGCTGCTTTATCATATAACTAGAGGCCTAGCCTCTTTTAATAACTGGGGCAAAACCCTTTTTGATAAACTGGGGCAAAGCCCTTTTTGGTAAACTGGGGCATAACCCTTTTGCACTTCCTCCATCTATATAAACCCAACCCATGCATAAATGAATATATCATGTGCATATCATACATATCATGTGCATATCGTATCAAATCATATATATCAAAATCTCATGCACCAAACTCATAATTAAACCCTAGGGGTAAATGGTCATTTTTACCTAGGGGCAAAACAGTTATTTTCATATTATAAGGGTAATTTCAAAATTTTACCAAATATTAGGGTGTTTCATGTTCATTATCAGTTACTAACAATTTCATGTGTTTTGACAGCGATTCTAGTCCATTCTTAGCAAAACCGAGTTATTGGGCCAAAAACCCTTAATGGGCCCTACATAGTCGAATTAGTCATCTAGGCTTATTTAGCCCACTTCCATAACGATCTTAGCCGTATTAACGCGTAATCTGACAGGATTCTATTTTCTACCAAATTTACCCAAATGGGCCCGGTAGCCCATTGAGCCCGATTTTAGCCCCTCGAGGCCCAACTTACCGTGATGCTAAAAATCGTGCTCTTACCTGTTCCAACGACCCCGATCATCAACTTAGTGAATCTAACTAACTAATGAGCGTTTGCTTGCTCATAAGTCCTCGAAATGCCAGAATTTTGACATTTCAACTTTTCGGCAAATATCGAGTTAAGCTACGAAAGATGGTTCGTTACACACCTGTTATGGGTTGAAGTTGAAACGTTTCCAAAATCAATCACCTACGATAACTACCACCTATCACTCAAACTTAACTAATCCAATATCAATATATGTAAATCCTAAGCACATCAGTCATACGGAACATAAGTGCATATTCGTCATTTTACCATACAGGGGTATTACGGTCACTTTACCCTACAGGGGCTTTACGGTCTTTTTACCTATTAGGGGTATTTTAGTCATTTCATCCTACAAGGGTGTTTTGGTAAATCTACAAACCAAGGGTATTTCAGTAATTTTGTAAGCAATGGTATTTCTATAATTTTTAGAAAGTTAAGGGTATTTCTGTAATTTTATAAATCAGAGGTATTTTGGTAATTTTACAAATTGAGGGTATTTCAATAATTTCACAAACTAGTGGTATTTTGGTAATTTTGTAAACCAAGGGTATTTTAATAATTTTGTAAATCGAGGGTAAAACGGTAATTCTGTAAATTGAGGGTAAAACGGTAATTTTTTAAATTGAGGGTAAAATGGTAATTCTATAAATTGAGGATAAAACGGTAATTCTGTAAATTGAGGATAAAACGGTAATTCTGTAAATCGAGGGTACTTTGGTAATTTTACAAATTGAGGAACATTTTAGTAATTTGGTAAACTAAAGTATTCTAAACAGGGATAACAATACGAATGGGCCTAAAGCCTATTCTCGGCCCAAGGGCCCACACGCTCGTGTGACCCTTTTAGCCCAAATCTAGCCACAAATATGAGATTCACCTAGCCTAGTCCAATATTTACTACACAATCAAACAAACTTATCCAATTGGGCCCGTAGACCCATTGGGCCCACATGGCCCTTTTCAGCCCGAAGTAGCCATCCTACAGCTAGAGTAGTGAGAAATAGACACCTGATAGGAGACTAGAGTTAATCCACGCTCTGAGCACTCTTAGCCGACGCCCAACCCAAACAAGCACGCCATACAGCGAAAGGGATCAGCCAAGAAAGGTACCTTTACTCTCCTCTTGGTTCTCTCTATTTAAAGCCAGCTTCGTATCCACTCTTATGTTAGCTTCCCGATGTGGGATCCTTCCAACATCAGAGTTTAAATTCAACACCAACTATTGCCGCCCCCTGTTAGCAAAATAAATGCTCTTTGATTGCCATGAGTTTCGAACCTTGGACATCCTTGCCAACTCTATGACGCCACCTTGCCACTTCACCACAGGCTCTTTTTGTGTCATATTTTATCCCCAATTAATTATAAGGTCTAAAGGCCAAAGTCCAGGTTCCCTTAAAAAAAACAGAATAAATTACAAGAGCCAAAGCTTGAACCCAGGCTCCCATACAACCTTAATTACGCCATTTCTACTAGACCACATTGCTCCTTGTATCATTTATTTAACACAATAATTTAAAAGGCCCTCATCCAAGCATCCAGTTTTTTTTTCACTTAATACCAAAATTTTTGCTAAAGCCCAAGTTTGAACCCAATATTTCTCCAACACTTCTCAAAGCCATTAACCACTAAAGCAAACATTTAATTGTTTCATTTCATTGCACAATTAAATACTTATATACAACCTCCTTACGAACCCCCACTCAAGGCCCAATACTTCTAGGCCCAAATTCGGGGTGTTACATTTCATGCCAATAATAAATGCAATCATTATGCATTCATAAATCATACAATTAAGCATATTAGGGGTTTACTTTAAGTTATTCGAACTTACCTGGTATTCTTTTCGGGATTGTGTTTCGGTTACTCCGAAACCTTGCATTTACCTCGATCGACCTCCGGAATTTGTTCCTCGGGGTCTATATCAACAAAATTAACTCATTAATACACTACATTATATATTTCAAGTATAATTCTCACCCCCAGTCCAAATGACCGTTTTGCCCCTAACCTTTCACATTTTTACGATTTAGTCCCTAGGCTCGAATAATGAAACACATGCACTTTCTATCTTATCCAAGCCTAGCCGAACACTTTTCCTTCTTATGGTAACCCACATTATCCATTATTTTCTCATTTCTACGACACATTTACATCTTTTGCAAAATGGTCCCTATAAGGGTTTCTCATGAAAATCAACTAGAAAAATATGTTTAATACACATTCATCTTTCATATTCCTCCATAATCCATCAAAATACAACAAACTCATGCATGGGTAAATTTTTAAACATGAACTTAACATGAAATATGGGTAAAAATGGATAGAGCAAGTTACCGGGATTTCAAAATATAAAGAACATTAAAAACGGGGCTTGGGAGCATTTACTATTGAGCTTGGAAAGCTTGAAAACCCTAGCTATGGTGACAAAAGAATTTCAACAGCTATGGGGAAGAAAATGGCTGATTTTGGCTTGATTTTTCCCATTTTATTTCATTAAAAAGCTAAATGACCAAAATGCCCTTATCCCCTTTCTTTAAAATTTTATCCATGCAAGCCCATTTTTGTCCAAAAATTTATAATTTGGGAAAATTGCTCTCAAATACCTTCTAATTCATAATATAAAGCAATTTCATACAAATTGCTTCTAGAAACCAAATTTTGCAATTAATTCAATTTAGTCCCTAATTTCCAATTGGACATCTTATACTTAGAATTTATTCATGAAACTTTAACACATACATATATTCATATTCTATGCCTCATAATAATCATAAAATAAATATTTTGATGTCGGATTTGTGGTCCCAAAACTACTATTCTGACTAGGCCCTATTTCGGGATGTTTCATTTTAGGGATTAAGCGAAATATTAATTTTAAAAAAATTAACAAAAAAAGATAATAAAAATAATAAAAATTAAAGAATAGACAATTAACTACCCAAATCATATTTGAGACTTCCAAGATTTGAATTAAATCCAAATCCTGACTACATGGCCACACGAACAAAGAATAACAAAAATATTTTCTCTCCACACACACAAAATTCAAACACAAGACATATAGGTAAACTAAAGCCTGGCCACTGAACCAATAAGCTTATCATTGTTAATAAATGCGCAAAAATAATTTATAAATTAGATTCTGAAAGATAGGAGTTGACAAAAATTCAAGGGAAATAATTTGAACACATGACCTCTCACACACAAACACGACTCTTAACCACTAAACCAAATTAAATCACTTATCAAAATTTTCACAATCTTAACTCAAAAACTAAGCATGAGCACTCTTGGTCTCACTAATCGAATTTCTACTAACCCAGTTTTTAAAACGTGACAAGAAATCGTCAATAAAATTTTCAAATAGTTTAAACAAGATTGGTAAAATCTGTGTCTTGAAATTAAAATAACTTTTTAAACTTAAATCACTTGCTTTAGAAAGGCATATGATAATTGGTTTGAAGATAACTATTTGCTACCCATATAATTATCCCTTTGTCAACCTCTCGTAAGAATTGTATAATGCAATGGGGTACTACAATTACACTAAATTCAATGAGATCTACTAATTATAATATTTACTCAAACATGTCACACATGTATAATTACAAGGATTTTCAAATTAAATACTATGTGGCTTTCTAAATGCGCTATTAAGAAATAAAACAATAATTCTAATTTTATTAAGAAAAACTACACACAATCAACCTTTTCTATAACAGCGACTTGCTATAACAACCACGTTTCTAGTATAACTAAGTTTTATGTTTTATTTTAACTCTCTATTGGTAGGTTTGGATGAGCGATGGAGTCCGGTGCTTTTAACTTACTTTTTGTCTCACGCTACAGTATCGCTATAATATCTAATCTCACCGCCACCACTGTTTTTACACTAACAGCATGTAAATGCATCACCCATCCAAACCCACCCTATAACAACTTTCACTTATAACAACAATATCCATAATTATGAAGTACGTTCTTTATTAAATTAGTTCTGTACAACAACATAATATCTAAAATTATAGCTATTTCATAAAAGCAAGCCTATTAATTATAATTTATTAAACAAAAATGATATTAATTTATATATTATTTCAACAAAATGTTAAATTTCACATGAAAAAAATCTATTAATCATATTTATTAAATGAAAATACTTTTGAATGAGTGGGATTAAATATATCAATTCAATAAACTATTAAATTCACTAATTAAATATTCTACTATGAATTTGGAACATCATAAACTTATAAATTGATTACTTAAATTTAATAACTTGTGATAAATTAATTAATTTAATTTGATAACTCATACTGATTAAATGAACTTATTAGATTTATGAACTTCATAATTAATCATGTGAAAGAATGTAAAATAAAATATGCATAAGAGCAATAATGCATGCACATGTTATATGTCTTTTAATTTGATGATTTGATTCCCACTTTCTTTCTTTTTTGAACATAATTCTCACTTTTTTTTATTCGATGGAAATTCATGATATGAATTTTACGATAAGTTTACAATAATAATCTCCCTATAACAACATGTTGTCATTGGTGTATGACAAGAACCACTCTATAACAAACAAAAGAGAGAGTGAACCATATATAATTAATATTTGATTAAGCATATATATATTAACAAAATAATTAATATACATTTTTTAGGATTATTATTTGATACACACGGTAGAGTTTTCTTACTTCACAAGCAGGGTTAAAAAATCGTAATGTGTATCATATATATTTTTTTATTTTTTTAAATATCAATTAAGGATATTTATTAATCTCTTAACCCTACTCGTGAAATTAAAAAAACTCCATTATTTACGTATCAAATAAGTATTATTTTTATATAGGGATAAATCCCAAAACTATACATTAACTATGGTTTAATGTGCAATTGTATATATGAACTTTGATTTTGTGCAATTTTATACATGAAATTTTGATTTGATCCAATTCTTGTATATTATTAACACAATTATTGATATAACATCATTTTATATTTATATATTGCATACTAAATAATTATATTTATCCAATATAAAAATAAAATTATGTATTTATTTCTTTAAATGTGTATGATTAAATCAAAATTAAAGTTTCAAGTATATATTTGAATCATAATTAGAGTTTTTTTTAAGAGTAAATTCATTAATTCATTCAATGAATGGAACCATACAATTCAGGAGAAAAATAGCAAACACTCATCGTAGATAGTGAAATACAAGCTCCATCAACACAATAAAGGCTTTAGCCTCAGCATCAATAGAACATTATGATACGTTGACAATTGGCTTTATCACAATTCAAGCATGACATATCTAGAGTGATTGCAAGCACTTAATACGATAAGGAAATTAATCGTGGATGGTCCAAAGCAGCGAGCAAAAATCGATAAAAAAATCGAGCATTCACCAAACTAGAGAGAATGACGACAAATCATCCCTAAAATCACTTGTAAAACTAAGATTACATGCATAAGTAAGACTAAAAAATGTGCTACAAGAACATATAAAAACTTTTAAATCTGAAGACTTATTAAACAATGAAAAAATAAAAAAAATATAAAACTTAAGACAACACGGGTCCAAATAGACTCGTGAAATTATTTATTATTCTGAAACACTCTCAAAACAGAAATAGATTAAGAATTTGATGAAGAGCCACCCACTTTCCAAGAGAAACTACTGGTAGTCGATGTAGTTTTAGCGAATGACAAGCCATCATCAGTTGTCCGTCACAACTTGTGAAGACAACAAAGATACCCACAAAACAAATTTGCAAATTGAAAAGAGAGAAGACATGTGTAGTGAATGAGAAGAAGAAAGAAAGAAAGGGTTGATAGGAGGGGGAAAATGAGGGCGATAGCCAGCCCGAAGGTTGGCAATGGCGCTAGGCAAATCAAAAGATAAGAAGCAAACAGCTTGGAGAAAAAAGGGAATCACAATTAAAGTTTCATATGTATAATTACACAAAATTAAAGTTTATGTATACGGTTACACATTAAATCATAATTTATGTATTGTTTTGAGATTTATCTATTTTTATATATAACTACAAAATAATGAGTAATAAATTGGTGATTAAACATATCTGAAGTCAGATTAAAAAACAATAGATATGTATGATGAAGTAGCTATCAAGAAATCCGACGCACATCTTGGCAATTAAGGCGTAAACGTGGCAATGCAAAGCTCACGGGTGAATTGTCGCCCTCCTACTCTAACAAGGAATTTATTGAGAAAGGGATTGAACATTTTAGATGCAATGAATCCCCTTCCAATATTTCTTTCATCCCTTTCCTTTATGGTTAGGATGTCTTATTCAAAGAAAATTAAATGAAATATATATTTATAAAAGAAAATCAATGATATAAAGGGAAGAGATTTATTTACACCAGTGTAAAATTTAAGTGGTTTTATAACATTTTGTAACTTTTTGTATAATTAATATATTTATATTTGTCATGCATGTAAATTTTTAAATTGATCTAATATTTTTATCATATCAATTTAAAATATTATTTATATTAATATATATTTAACGATTGATTTTTTTACATAAAATGAATAGTTAGAACTTTTTTATTTATTCCAAGCTTGACATGCTTGATCAACATGAATTAAGTATGAAATATGATGGTTAGATTGTTAAAATATTAATTATATAAAAAGTTTTAGAAAAGTATAAAACCACTTAAATTTTTATATTAGTGTAAGTGGATCACTCTATTGATACGAGTATATATATATTGCAATATGAGTATCATTAGAAAAAAAAATCAATGTCATTAAAAATATAAAACAAAAATATATTTATATTAAATATAACTAAAACGGTAATATTTTTTTTTGAGAATTTTATTTTAGAGTTAGTATTAAGTATACTAAGGGTGAGTGTACTTTTTTTTATTTTAGGGTTAGTCTTAAAAAATTGTTACCAGTCTTTTTGTAATATATATATATTAATATTTTGTTATATTTTTATAGGATACTTGTTAACTTTAACCTTATCTGTGAAGTCTAGAAATTCTATTGTTAGTAGTACCATTTTTATTAAATAAAAAATTATGGAAATTAAAAAAATAAAAACTAGAATTTGAATGAAGAATTTGAGTTATTTAAATTTCTTTGAAATTTCATATAAATTTTGAAGTTGTCTATTATTTTTACTTAAACTAGTTAATTAATTTATGAAATTTTATTTAATTTTTGTAAAAATGAAATTTATACTCTAAATTCCTCATTCAAACAATTGTATTAGATTTTCCTTTTCTTTTCTTTTTAAAGATAAAAAGAGCTACTCTGAATTTGTAGACAAAAGTGTTACTATCACAAGATCAACACAAAATAAACCAGACTTATCTAATGTGATTTGGACACTTTAGCTTGTGTCCAACATCCAAAATAAACAACATTTTACTAAACTCCTAACTCTAATACAAACCTAGTAGGATTATCTTTCTCTCTCTTTTTTTTTATAAGTCACAAGGATTATATCTCATTAGCTATTTAATTTTAAAAACTAAGCAATCATCTTTATTTATAGAGTTTGTTATAATAAACATCGATAATAGCAATAAAATTATCATAAAACAATAAGAAAAAAAATAAAACACGCAGACTTTACGTGAAAAATCTTTCGAGGAAAAATTACGGGTAAAGGAGGACAAATTCACTAATATTGAAAATCGAATGATACAAGAGGAGTTTCAACTACATCTATTTAAAGGATTAAAACTCTATTCTAATCAATGTCAAATAAAAGAAGTGTAGTTCTATACGAATTCTACTTGTATGGCATGGTCCCTACCCGATCTCAATCCCAGTACAGTTTTATGCTTAATAGGGATCTATAGCAGGCTTCGACCTTTCGCCCCCACAAATCCCCTTATTTTGCCACTGTATTTTATTTCTTTAACAAGTTGTGGGATCCAGGTCACACAATTATAACAGAGCTATTACTTTGATTATCAAGAAATCTTATCCATATTAATTTTTTTCTCTTGCCCATCAATATTCTTTTTCTTCCTTCTTCTCATTCACTCCGTGCTTCTTCTCTCCTTTTAGTTTGCAGATCTATTTTGTGGGTATCTTTGTTATCTTCACAAGTTGTGATGGACAGATGAGGTGCCTATCATCATTGAAACACCATCGACCACCGACAATTTCTTTTAAAAAGTGGGTAGCTCTTCGTTGGCATCTTAATATGTTTCTATTTTGAGAGTATTTTAGAATAAAAAATGATTTCATGAGTCGATTTTGACTCGTATTGTCCTAAGTTTTATATGTTTGTTTATTTATTTTTACATTGTTTAATAAGTCTTCACTTTTAAAAGAGACTTTAATATTCGAAAAAGATAAAATATCACTTAGCTAAACTTGTAACTTTAATATTCCTTATAGCAATATTTGCACGGATAAAGCTTGAAACCCTCATTATAAATATTTCCATAGGATTATATCTATCCTCTACTACATGATTCTAAAGGTTAAGCCTACTATATATTCATAGGGCTAGTACTTAAGATTTCCTACTAACAATATCTATTTCATTACCAAAAGTTGTATTGGACTAGAATGTTACTCCAATTTAAATTTTGGAATCAAAATATTCTATCCTAACCAAGTTGATCAAGGCTGTTGGCTATAGGGTAAATTATAGTGTGAAGTATAATCTCAATATAATGGATCCACTTATTTACAATGATTGCTTAGCAGTTTAAGTTGGTGAATGTTCATCAGGCATCAAACGAATCTAAAGACCATTATTATATTAATATGGAAATGTAAAATATTAGGAAGATGCTTCCATCTTTGCCTAGTACTCATAGAATTTGATAAATATAAGCATAATTTATTGAGTTGTGCTTACTTGTTGGGGAACAAAAGAAAATAGAAATGTCCAAATTAATCAAAAAAAATGAATGAAGCAGTTAGGCAAATGGTGATTAATAAAAATGAGTTGGGTGGTTTTCATGGGACCCAAATTGTCCCATACAATTACTCTTAAAAAGTGTCATCGGATAAATATGATTCAATTTCAATCATCTGAAACCCAAAGAGAGGACTGGGGTTGTTGATTGGCTGGCATCAATAGGAGAGACCAGGCAGAGTAGAAGGGAAAACCTCATAATGAATGCAAAGTATTGTGGACCCTTAGTGTGCCTGTGGTCCTTCACCTTTACCGAACCTTATGAGTTGTAGCTTAAAAGCTCAAAGATGTATGAGAAAAAACCACAGCTGCTGATAGATGTGGACCATTGTGACGACTATTTCAAAATCTAAAGTAGTGTGCATTATTGATACGCTCGTGTGCTTCCATGAAAGCAACGCATATGCGATTCATATTAACCAACGATTCTATTGTCGGTGCAAGTGCCCATGTTTTTTTACCACCTCCACTTCGCCAAAACATAAAGCTGCATGCATGGGATCAAAATTACATCTTATAATATCATATTTAATTAACACCAATTACAAATTTAATTTCTAAACAATATACCCTCTTCCCTTTATCAAAATTAGCTCCAAAAATGTAAATTAATTGATTATAGGTGTAGCAAATTGTTGTTTGTTAATTTCCCAACACAAACAAATTTGTTGGATCTTTATGTCATATCATAATTATATAGAGATTAGCCAGCATATTTCCACCCTTTCATCCTCATCTAAAGCCATATTTCTTTTCTAACAACTCTTTTTAAGTCTCATTTTTATTATTTGGTAGGTTGGATCTGTTTTTTTTTTCTTTTATATAATGTCTAAAATTATATATAGCTCCTTGTCAATCTTTAAATAATAAAATAATACATTTCAGTGCACTCGAACTCACGTCCTCTTGCACTGACAACACTATTTATATCAATCGACTATATTTTATTTTTTAAAATATTAATTAATGATACATAACAGTTTCATTGAGTTAAAAAAATTTCACTATCTTTTATGAAAAAAAAAAAAGACACATAGCATCATCCTATAAAAAAAGTTAATTTTTCAAAATTTTCTCATAATCTTATTTGATTTAATACTGTGGCTATAAAATAAAAAAATTTAAACTTCAAAATATCATTTTATTTAATTCTAGTATATATTTTTTATATTTATATTATTAAAATTTTATTAAAATTTTATAAATACAACAATTTTCATATTGCATATCTTTTATGTTCTTTATTTTTAATGTAATTATTTTTTTTAACCCATGAAAATTCAATAATCTAAGTCTTTTAAAAAAAAGTATTTATTCAAACGCAAATATTAAAATTTAGAAATAATATATTTCAAAATTTCTCATCCCAACATATTTCTCCTTTTTAAAAGAAGAAAGCATTCATGTGGTTCCATGTCTTTATCAATATGAGGTAATGGTTCCAACAGGAGACCATACCCACATGTATGGTTACCCGTAGTTATGTATCAAACGAAAGCCCTAAACTAAACCATGTCATACCCATAAACAACAACCCATGTGGACTCAACCCAAGTCACTTCGAATCTACCCACCAGTCATTACATCCAATGCTCCAGATTTGTTCCCTACAAAACTCATCAGTACATCTGAAACCGTCTGATCTTTTCTGATATCACAGACTTCAATATATATATGGGCGGCCAAACCTTTGTCCCAACCTTGTCCCTCTATTTTTAAGACAGCTGCCTAAATTATGCTGTTCATGTGACAGACATCTTAGCTGCCCCATGTCCAAATTCATGCACTCAACATACCTTTATCACCATATATTCCCATCTATAAAGTATCATAGAAATTTCCTAAGGCTTCAACACATGCATTTGTTCTTCATCATCATCTACCCTTTCTTGAATTATATATAGCAGAACTCATAGCAACATTTCCAAATATATACATATCAACCATAGTTCAATACATCGATCTATCAATCAATGAATCAGCTATCAACCTTCAATCAATCATGGTGTTTGAGAAAGATCTTAACCTTGATGCAACGGAGCTCCGATTAGGCCTACCAGCCTCATCGAAGGAGTCTCTTAGGATCAGTAACAAAAGAGCCTTGCCTGATATGAATGATGATTCTGGTGTCGCAGCTGCTAAAAAATGTGACCAAGAAACTGCTCCACCCACCAAGTAAGAACATGGGAAAAAAATTTATGTTTTTTTTGTATAGTTTCTTTTTATTGATTAATGATTACTGATGATATACATATATGTAAATATTGCAGGGCACAAGTTGTAGGGTGGCCACCGATCCGATCATACAGAAAAAACAGCCTTCAAACAAAGAAAACTGAGGCTGAAACAAGTGGAATGTATGTCAAAGTTAGCATGGATGGAGCTCCTTATCTTAGAAAGATTGATTTAAAGGTTTATAAAGGATACCCAGAATTGTTCAAGGCCTTGGAAGACATGTTCAAGTTCAAAGTTGGTAAATATTCAGAAAGGGAAGGATACAATGGATCAGAATTTGTGCCAACTTATGAAGATAAAGATGGTGATTGGATGTTGGCTGGAGATGTACCATGGGAGTAAGTTCTTTACTCCATTTTATGTATATAAATTCATTAATTTTTTTTAATTAAAACAAAATAAATGCTTACAAATTTTATGTTTTGTCTATACAGAATGTTCATTAATGCTTGCAAAAGGCTGAGGATCGTGAGAGGATCAGAAGCAAGAGGCTTGGGCTGTGTTGTATGAAAACAAAATAACCCATAAATTGACAATTTCGAAGCCTATTTACAAATGATTGAGAAATAAGTTGAGGTCCTTTTTTTTTTTTTTGCTTTGGGTTTATTGGCAAGAAAGAAAAAGAAACATTTTTTTTTCATGTATAGTTTGGAAATTGGCATGTTTTGATTTTCGTGGAATTTGTACAAAGGAGAATACGATTTTCCTTTTTTTTTTCCATGTATCATGTAACAAGGAAAATTATATTATTAATTAAAAGGATGGATTCATCCCATTTTGTAATTCTTTTCCTTGGGTATTTACCCAGGTGGTGGATCAATATATATTCTGGAAAATGGACATTTTGGAGTTTAAAATTGATCTAGCATTTGCTGATAAGACACACAAATCTCAATTTTCAATAGTTCCATAAAGGCATATCACATCAAAGTTAGAAATAATTGGCAATTTGCTTAACAAAGTCAAATTAATAATTTATTACTTGTCTCCTAAAGATAATATTGTAAGAGTTAGATAAGGAGTCGAATTTGTTAGTTATAAGAAATTAAGAAATTTTTAAGTATTAAAATAAAATTATTAAATAATTAATACAAATAAATAATAACACAAATATTCATTTCATAAATTATAATAAAAAAATTATTTACACTGGATTTTTACAAATTTATAATACAAATTGAATTACTGACTTTTAGAGGGTATTTGGTAAATAGAGTTTTGGGTTTTTTTTTTGTTGATTTGGACGCAAATAGAGGATTGGGTAGTCAAACTCTCTAATTGTAGTGTTTGGTGAATGAAGGTTTGTAAGAACTTGTTGAGCTAACACCTCCAGTGGGCAACGTGGCAACATTTTTCACAACTGGTTGGGAATGAGATATGTCAAATGACATATCTTACTATGATTGCTCAAAAATTACTCCCTTTGCCACATGCTCTTATTTCTAGCATATCTTTATATGTTATTTTACACATATAAGCTTTCAGCTATCAACTAAATTTTACAAAACATTTTTAAATTGTTAGAGATGTGATCCAAATTCATGATAAATAAAATACAAGTGGTAAAATACAAGTGTGCAATAAAAGTTCGAATAGAAGTATACTTCCTCTGTTTAATGTCGATTTGAATAAGGTGTTTTAACCTTACTGTATTACTTCTATTTTATTTTGATTAGAATATAGTTTTACACACCTATAAATAGACATAGCCTACTCTTCTTATAATCATTTGAATTCGACATAGTGAATTATCTTCTCCTCTGTCCGCGGTTTTTCCCAAAAGGATTTACACGTAAAAATCTATGTGTTCTTTATTTTTCTTTCTCTTTTCTTTGTGATACATTTTCATTATCGATGTTCTATTTTTCACAACTTGGTATATGAGCTTTCTGGGTTGCTTATCTCGATCACAGTAATAGCGTCGCTGCAGTATGAAATTTTGCTGTTGGATCACAACACCATATTCGCGTTGTGGCAGATTAAGATGCAGGCAGTTCTTGCGCAGATGGATCTAGAGGATGCCTTGCTAGGGATAGATAAGATGCCTTCGACATTGACAGATAAAGAGAAGAAGCGTAAGGATCAAAAGGCTTTGACGTAATTACATCTACATTTGTTTAACGAAATTTTGCAGGATGTGATGAAGGAGAAGAATGTCGTTCCATTATGGAAGAGGCCGAAGCAGCTATGTATGTCGAAAACTCTAACCAGTAAGCTGTATACAAACTAACATCTTATGTTTATCATTTGGAGGAAGGTGCGTCTGTGCACGAACACTTAACAGTGTTTAAAAAAATTCTTTCAGACCTTAAGTCCATGGAGGTTTAGTATGATAAAGAAGATCTATGGTTGATTCTGCTTTGTTCGTTGCCGCCGTCTTATTCAACCTTTAGAGATACGATTTTGTATAGCCGCGAGTCTCTCACAGTTGATGAGATTTATGATTCTCTGACCTCATATGGTAAGATGAAGTATCTTATGGTTAAACTAGACTCTCAATGAGAGGGTCTCATTGTTCGTAGGAAACAAGACTTGTAACGACCCGAATTTTACCGTTACTGAAAAAGTGTATTTTCGGGTCTCCATTTCTTAAAAAATGGATTCGTAAATATTTTTTAAAAATATTTACGAAGTAAAATGAGTGGTTAATTAGAGTTTAATTAAGTGAATTTAATTTAATTAAGAGTAATTAAGAAAAAGGACTAAATTGAATAAAGGATGAAAGTTAAATTATAGATTAAAAGAAAATGAAGAGGACCAAAATGGCAATTATGCCAGTTTTCCTAAGTGCGGCGGCATAAACATAAAAATCTGAGATTTTTATGTGTTAAAATATATATTAAATTATTATTATTAAAAGTAAAGTAAATAAAAAGGAAATAAAGGAAAGAAACAAAAGAATAAAAAGAAGGAAGGAAACAGAATAGCAGGAAACGAAACAGAGAAGAAACAGGGGAGAAAGAAAGAAAGAAAAGAAAAAGGGAAAATAAGGTTTTAAAGGTTCCAAGTTAATTTGGTAAGTCAATTTAGCCCATTTTCTTATGATTTTTGAGTTTTTTTGGAATCCTAGAGATAAATAGTACTTGTTTTAAGTAGAAATTTTGAAAGTCATTAGATTTCTAAGTTTGGTTCATGTTGAATAAAATGATGGAATTGGGGGTTTATTTGATAGAAATTTTGATTGGAATTGAATAAAGGATTGAATCGTAAACTAAGCTATAAGTTTTGAGTTTTATGGATTAAATGGAAATAAATTCGAAATTATGAAAATATGCTGGAAATTTAATAGTTAAGTATGAGTTTGGACAAAATTTGAATAGAAATAAAGTATGAATTAAGATAGAAAAGTAAGAGAATTTAGTTAGTATTAAATTGAAATTAAAGTAAATCAACATTTTGCACTAAAACTGTTTTAGACAGCAGCAGTAGTCTAACTTTGAAAAATCATAAAAAAATTATAGAAATCGAATTAGAAGATGAATAAAATATGAAATTAAAGCTTATTGAGTCTAGTTTCTTATAGAAGAAACGATATAAGTAATTGAAATGTAAATTATGAGATATAATGATTTTTGTGAGACAAGGTCAGAATGAATTCGGGTTCCCCTATTCTGACTTTGGAAAATCACCAAAAATTTAAGAAAAATAATTAAAGGCTTAAAGTTATATGTTTAGAATCCGTCATTAGTCTATTTTCAGGAGAAATCAACGGGAATATTATCCGAGTTCTGTACTGTGAGATAATTAATTTTTAGTGAAGAATGGACGTAACTGTCAGATAGCAGAATAGGGGTGAATTTAAAGAATAAACTGTACTTAATGGCTAAACCAAAAATTCTGAAAATTTTATTGTAAGAAGATTTGTGAGTCTAGTTTCGGGAAAAATTAGCGGATCTTAATTTAGAATTCTGTAACTCAAGATATGAATTAGTATTATTAATGATTATGAATTGTATTAATTTCGTAGTCAATGTGGTACCAGAAATCTCGGCTAAGAAAGGACAAGACAAAGTCAACGGGAGTTAGCTCGAAAATTACGGTTTGTATTTCTATAATCCGAACTTAGTTATTATTTGTTATATTTATATACATATGGCAATTGTTAGTGTTAGAATTATGATGTTTTACAGTTGGAATGGGTTGATTTTGGTATGCGATGAATTTATTAAATTTATATTGATTGAAATTATTTTGATTGAATTTATATTGATTGAATTATATAATATATATGATTTATGTAGAAATTTGAATATTGAATGAATATTTTATTGAAAAAAATATATTGATTGGAAATATGAGGAAATTGATATGAATATATGAGATTGTGATATTTGAATATTTGATATTGAAAAGTGAATTGAATTGTATTGAATTATGAATTAATGTGAATAATTGAAATATATTGTTGAATTGAATGAAATTGTATGAATTGTGAAAATGAGTGAATATATGTGATTATCAGAATGGTATATTGATGAAAGAATTATTAAATTGAGAAAGTGAATGAAATACCCTATTAACTAGTCGGGCTGAGTCGGATATAATTTGCATGCCATAGGATCTGGAAGTGTATGGGATTTGCCGGCTTTATCGATCAGGCACTTTATGTGTCGTATTTCAGGCACCTCGTGTGTCGTATCAGGCACCTCATGTGTCGTTTTAGGCACTTTATGTGTTATTGAACAATTATGTTATTGTGTTTATTATATGAACTGTATAAAATTTATATGGTAAGTAGTTGAAATTTATCTATGAATAAATAATTGAATAATTGTAATTATTATTATGATCTTAAGTATTTGTTATATTATTAATTGTTCGGATTATAGAAATACCACTGAGTATACCATACTCAGCGTACGGTTTGTTTCCGTGCGCAGGTTAAGTAAATATAGTACGTTGAATCAGCATCCCAAGACGATCCCGAATTCATTAAGGTAAAGTATGTTGAGTATTGATAATGGCATGTACCCAGGATGTTTAATGAGAGTCATTTAGGTTGTAAAAGTATTGATGAAATGAGTAAATTATGGTTGGCAATGGTATGTAGTATGAATTTTGAAATTTACTAAAAATTCGTAGCGATTCTAAATTAGTCTCGAATTGAATTTACTGTTCATATTGGACCGTGAGGGCCCATTAAAGGGACGACATCTTAAAACTAGGGTGTGTGTGAATATTTATTTTAATTAATGACCGAAATTGGACTGTATTGACTGGTAATGTCTCGTAACCTTGTTCCGGTGACGGCATAGGGTTAGGGGACGTTACAAATTAGTGGTATTAGAGCTATTCAGGTTTAGCCAATTCTCGGACTAAATCGAGCTCGAAATTGAGTCTAGAGGTACATGCCATAATTGAGTCGAAATTGAGTCGAGATCGGATGCTGATATATTTGTTTGGTACTGTTTTATAGTGAAAATGTTAGACGAAAATATTGATAGTATTGATTATGAAATGTATACTGGAGACGAATAGTCTCGTGAATTAGATGAAAACTGAATCAACAACACTGGTTATAAACTCAATGGGTAATTAATTACTGAATGATGACTGATGAAATAATAAAAAAAATGATACATAATTATTTAGAATTATAACTGATGTTCTTCAGTGAATAGAAGAAATTGTATTTGTTATGATATATGCCCCTCCTATTTCTCAATCGCTTCTCGAAGTGCTTCAAGGTACAGAGTTTGTCTGAATGGATAACATATCTGTTGTTAATATTTTGTACATATAGTGTGGAAGAATTGAAAATTACAGCTGAAAATGATCTTGAAAGAATTGAAATTTGGCAAGAGAATATTATCAAGGCTGTAAATGAATTGCTTGGTTCGTCGAATAAATGATAGGAAGGTATGATATTTCTACTAAAAGATTCAATTTACCAAAGGTGGAAAATATTGATTTATGCTGTAACTATGAAAGGGTTATTTGGAATTTTCTAAAATGAGTTCTGAAAGAAATATATGTTAGTAAGAGATTTCCTGATTAGAAATGCAAAGAAATTTTTGAAGCTTAAACAGGGCCATATGATTGTAACTGAGTATGAAGGGAATTTGTTTGATTGAATAAGTATATCAGAGGGTATATTCCAATAGAAACCATAATGTACAAATGGTTTGAAGATGGTTTAAATGAAGACAGAAGCTGAAGAATATAGAATAAGGAATGGAATATGTGTTAGACATGATTCTCCTGATTATTATCTTAGTGATTGCTTGAAGAAAATTGAAAAAAAAACATTATTCAGAGTTCAAGACCGAGTAATGTAGTTAACAGAGGTAGGTTACCCAGTAATCGCAGAAATACGAGTGAAAGCCGAAGTGTGACAAATGACTTCACTGTAAAATCTGAGGAATGAACATCAGCCAGGGTATATGTTAATTGTATATGAGAAGATTTATCTCTACCGGATGTCATTACAGGTACTTTCTTCTTTATCGACACTAATATGATTATTTTAAATTGATCTTGGTTTGACTATTCCTATGATTACATAAGTTTAGTATCTATTAAAGATTTGTCTGTTTAGTTTGCTGAAATTTTTGGATTGAAGCATTAAATTTTTCAGATTAGTATTTATGGGCTGATAAGATCTGCAAGAACTGTTTGATAATGATACTACTGTTTTCTGATCGATTTGATGTTCTTACTGTTTGATATAATTTCAATAATGGAATGGTTAATTCTGCATGATATGGTGGTAAATTATAAGTAGAAGTATAATATGTTGCAAGATCAAGATGATGAAATGTTTTGTTGAATCAGAGAAGATTGAGCTAATTGTCTATTGTGATATTGAACATGCCAACACAGATATATGCCGGAAAGGGGTCATGGTATTTACCTTGTTTATGTATTGAATATTAAAGTATTTAAGTTAAGGTTTAAATCAGTGGCAATAGTGCAAGAGAATTCTAATGTGTTTCCAAAAGAGTTGCCCGAACTACTGTTGATTGAAGAAGTTGAATGTGCTATAGATTTTGTAACTGAAATGATAGTGAAAAATATATTTGAAATCAGAGGTTTTCTAAAACTAGTCAGTTATTACAGAAAGATGTGGAATTGGAATGATCTGATAGACATTAGCAAGGTTCTGATTAGTTGAAAGCTCAGTTAACTGAAGCATTAGTTCTGGCTTAGTCTGAAATCCGATGAAGAAACTTGTGATTTACAGGGATAGCAATGTTTTAATGTAAGAAAGAAAATTAATGAATTATGTTTTGGAAAGTTAGAATTATATGAGAAGAATTATTTGATACATGATTCGGAAGTGGTAGCTATTGTCTTTGCACTAAAGGATCATGATTTGATAATTGAATATTATCCAGAAAAAAAGCAAATGGAGTTATGAATACTCAGAATTGAAAGTTTTGCTTTGTGTTATGAGCTATGAACACTCGATTGTCATTATCTGATGATCGCTCAATTCTAGTTGAAATAAAGGTTAAACTTACTTTCTTACAGCAGGTCTGCAAGTTCAGAAATGTGGTAATGAGTTATCGGTTAAATGGATATAGTGATTAAACATTTCGGATTGGATATGATGGTTGTTTGTTATTTAAAAATAAAAGCTGAACAGAGGGATTCAGAACTTATACAGGAGAATTTGCATGAAATTATAGTAGTACTATGTCTATGCATTCTGGAAGAATAAGATGTACAGTGATTTGAGACAGATGTATTGAAGACTGGGAAAAGAAAACCAATACTTTGAATTTGCATATAAATGTTTATATTAGGTACAAATATCTTCAGAACTGTTGCAACCAGTGGTGACATCAGAATGGAAATGGGATAGAATTTTTATGGAATCTAAGTTGGAATTATCTCTATTTTTGAAAAAGAATATGCGGAGCTGCTTGATTCGTGAAATTGAAGAAAAGTAGAAGTAATTCGAGATAGACTGAAAGCAGTTTTGACAAACAGAAATTATATATAGACTTGAAACGTTGGGATATTGAGTATTTTGTTAGTGATATGGTATTTCTTAGAGATTCACCTTGGAAGAACATTTTGAAGATCGGGTTGAAAGAGAAATTAAGTTCTTGTTCTGTTTGGCTATGTGAAGTTGTAGAAAATTCGGCCCGGTAAAATATTGTTTGGCTTTGCTTTTGAAGTTACAGAAAGTTTATGATAATTTTTCATGATTTGAAGCTCAGAAGATTATAGAGATCAAATCTTTTACATGTTATATCGACAAAGGATATTGAGATTTGACGCAATCTATTGTATGAGAAAGAGCCGGTTGAGATACTAGCCTGAGCGGTAATGTCATAATACTGAGGAAGCAATACGGGAACCAAAAGAAACAGTGAGATCACTGAACCCCCACCTCTCTTTTAGGCAAATTTCGAGGACGAAATTTCTTAAGGGGGAGAGAATTGTAACGACCCGAATTTTACCATTACTGAAAAAGTGTATTTTCGGGTCTCCATTTCTGAAAAAACGGATTCGTAAATATTTATTAAAAATATTTACGAAGTAAAATGAGTGGTTAATTAGAGTTTAATTAAGTGAATTTAATTTAATTAAGAGTAATTAAGAAAAAGGACTAAATTGAATAAAGGATGAAAGTTAAATTATAGATTAAAAGAAAATGAAGAGGACCAAAATGGCAATTATGCCAGTTTTCCTAAGTGCGGCGGCATAAACATAAAAATCTGAGATTTTTATGTGTTAAAATATATATTAAATTATTATTATTAAAAGTAAAGTAAATAAAAAGGAAATAAAGGAAAGAAACAAAAGAATAAAAAGAAGGAAGGAAACAGAATAGCAGGAAACGAAACAGAGAAGAAACAGGGGAGAAAGAAAGAAAGAAAAGAAAAAGGGAAAATAAGGTTTTAAAGGTTCCAAGTTAATTTGGTAAGTCAATTTAGCCCATTTTCTTATGATTTTTGAGTTTTTTTGGAATCCTAGAGATAAATAGTACTTGTTTTAAGTAGAAATTTTGAAAGTCATTAGATTTCTAAGTTTGGTTCATGTTGAATAAAATGATGGAATTGGGAGTTTATTTGATAGAAATTTTGATTGGAATTGAATAAAGGATTGAATCGTAAACTAAGCTATAAGTTTTGAGTTTTAGGGATTAAATGGAAATAAATTCGAAATTATGAAAATATGCTGGAAATTTAATAGTTAAGTATGAGTTTGGACAAAATTTGAATAGAAATAAAGTATGAATTAAGATAGAAAAGTAAGAGAATTTAGTTAGTATTAAATTGAAATTAAAGTAAATCAACATTTTGCACTAAAACTGTTTTAGACAGCAGCAGTAGTCTAACTTTGAAAAATCATAAAAAAATTATAGAAATCGAATTAGAAGATGAATAAAATATGAAATTAAAGCTTATTGAGTCTAGTTTCTTATAGAAGAAATGATATAAGCAATTGAATTGTAAATTATGAGATATAATGAATTTTGTGAGACAAGGTCAGAATGAATTCGGGTTCCCCTATTCTGACTTTGGAAAATCACCAAAAATTTAAGAAAAATAATTAGAGGCTTAAAGTTATATGTTTAGAATCTGTAATTAGTCTATTTTCAGGAGAAATCAACGGGAATATTATCTGAGTTCTGTACTGTGAGATAATTAATTTTTAGTGAAGAATGGACGAAACTGTCAGACAGCAGAATAGGGGTGAATTTAAAGAATAAACTGTACTTAATGGCTAAACCAAAAATTCTGAAAATTTTATTGTAAGAAGATTTGTGAGTCTAGTTTCGGGAAAAATTAGCGGATCTTAATTTAGAATTCTGTAACTCAAGATATGAATTAGTAATGTATTAATGATTATGAATTGTATTAATTTCGTAGTCAATGTGGTACCAGAAATCTCGGCTAAGAAAGGACAAGACAAAGTCAACGAGAGTTAGCTCGAAAATTACGGTTTGTATTTCTATAATCCGAACTTAGTTATTATTTGTTATATTTATATACATATGGCAATTGTTAGTGTTAGAATTATGATGTTTTACAGTTGGAATGGGTTGATTTTGGTATGCGATGAATTTATTAAATTTATATTGATTGAAATTATTTTGATTGAATTTATATTGATTGAATTATATAATATATATGATTTATGTAGAAATTTGAATATTGAATGAATATTTTATTGAAAAAAATATATTGATTGGAAATATGAGGAAATTGATATGAATATATGAGATTGTGATATTTGAATATTTGATATTGAAAAGTGAATTGAATTGTATTGAATTATGAATTAATGTGAATAATTGAAATATATTGTTGAATTGAATGAAATTGTATGAATTGTGAAAATGAGTGAATATATGTGATTATCAGAATGGTATATTGATGAAAGAATTATTAAATTGAGAAAGTGAATGAAATACCCTATTAACTAGTCGGGCTGAGTCGGATATAATTGGCATGCCATAGGATCTGGAAGTGTACGGGATTTGCCGGCTTTATCGATCAGGCACTTTATGTGTCGTATTTCAGGCACCTCGTGTGTCGTATTAGGCACCTCGTGTGTCGTTTTAGGCACTTTATGTGTCGTATATTGATCAGGTACTATGTACCGTTTTAGGCACAATGTGCCATACTAGTGTGTTTGGGTTGGAATCCGTGTATCCGTCAAAGTCTGGGTTTGTTAATAGGGGTAAATAAGTGAAAGATAAATCGAATAAATTTGATTGATCAAGCTATTGAAATGAAACGAGAAATTGAATTGAGAATTGAAAATTTAGATATGAAATTGAAAATATGAACCAAAGGTTCATGAAATGATTGGAGTTCGAATTGATGATATATGATGCCACTTGATGAATTGAAATGTGAGTTGAGATATATGAATCGTATGTATATACTGAAAGCTATCAGGGATAGTAAGTTGATACGATATAAATGAAATTGACTGTTATTGAAATGAATTAAAATGGAATTTGATTGATAAGTATATAGTTGAATATAGTTTAATGATATTGAATTGTGAGTAAATTAAGGAAAGCTATACCGAATAGTAAGTGAAAGAACGGAGTAAATAGTAATGGATTTATTTAAGAATTGAACAATTATGTTATTGTGTTTATTATATGAACTGTATAAAATTTATATGGTAAGTAGTTGAAATTTATCTATGAATAAATAATTGAATAATTGTAATTATTATTATGATTTTAAGTATTTGTTATATTATTAATTGTTCGGATTATAGAAATACCACTGAGTATACCATACTCAGCGTACGGTTTGTTTCCGTGCACAGGTTAAGTAAAGATAGTACGTTGAATCAGCATCCCAAGACGATCCCGAATTCATTAAGGTAAAGTATGTTGAGTATTGATAATGGCATGTACCCAGGATGTTTAATGAGAGTCATTTAGGTTGTAAAAGTATTGATGAAATGAGTAAATTGTGGTTGGCAATGGTATGTAGTATGAATTTTGAAATTTACTAAAAATTCGTAGTGATTCTAAATTAGTCTCGAATTGAATTTACTGTTCATATTGGACCGCGAGGGCCCATTAAAGGGACGACATCTTAAAACTAGGATGTGTGTGAATATTTATTTTAATTAATGACCGAAATTGGACTGTATTGACTGGTAATGTCTCGTAACCCTGTTCCGGTGACGACATAGGGTTAGGGGACGTTACAAGACTGGAATGTTGATGATGATTGTGGAAGGACACAGGAACGGAATCCTGGTAAATCTAAGAGAAGATCGAAGTTTTCAAACAAAAGTAAAACTTGAAACTTATGTAAGAAAAAGAGATACATTAAATCTAAATGTTTTAAGCTGCAAAATAAGATCAAAAGGAAGGCTACGAATTAAAAGAGTAAACAACCAGAAAAATCTGGTGAAGCTAATGTTGTAGAAGACTACAAAGATTATGAACTTTTAACCACTTTTGTCAACAATTCTAAAGTAAGCGAGGAATGGATCATTGATTCAGGTTGCACCTTTCACATAAGTCCCAGTCGGGATTGGTTTACAACTTACAAAACAGTGTCTGAAGGTGTTTTTTTTATGAAAATTAATGCTTCGTGTAAAATCACAGGTGTTGGAATGATTAAAGATAAGATGTTTGACGGAGTTGTCAAAACACTTAGTGACGTACAACATGTTTCAGAATTGAAGAGAAATTTGATTTCGTTGAGTACTTTTGATTCAAAAGGGTACAAGTACACAACTGAAAGTGGGGTTTTGAATATTTCCAAAGAATCCCTCTTTGTGATGAAAGTGCAGAGAAAGACTACCAAGTTATATGTTTTTCAAGGTTTTACGGTTACTGGTAATGCAGATGTAGCTTCCTCTTTCTTGTCAGATGATGATATTACTAGACTTTAGCATATGCACCAAGGGAATATGAGTGAGAATAGAATGACATAATTGAGCAAAAGAGGACTTCTTGATGGGCAAAGAATTTGCAAACTAAAGTTCTGTAAGCACTGCGTTTTGGGAAGAAAAAGAGAGTTCGATTCAATAGAGGAATCCATAACACGAAGGGAACATTGGAGTATATTTATTCTAATCTGTAGGGACCATCTAGAGTGCCTTCGAGAGGTGGAGATAATTATATGCTAACACTTATTAATGATTTTTCTAGAAAAGTTAGGGCATTTTTCCTGAAGCAGAAAAGTGATGTGTTTTTCATATTTTCGTATTGGAAAACTATGATTGAAAAATAGACGAGAAAACAAATAAAACATCTCTGCACAAACAATGGCTTAGAGTTCTATTCTGATGAGTTTTGTTGACTGTGCAAGTCAGAAAAGATCGTGAGACACTTGGCAGTTCGTCATACTCCACAACAAAACGGTATTGTAGAACGAATGAATGGAAAAACCATGAAGAAGGTTTGATGTATGTTGTCGAATGCCAACTTACCAAATTCGTTTTGGGCCGAAGCTGCCTCTACTGCATGTTTTTTATCAACTGATCTCCATCTGTTGCCATTGAGAAAAAGACTCCACAAGATGTATGGTCTGGTAACCCTATTGACTATTCTGATTTAAAGATCTTTGAGTGTTCTACGTATGATTATGTTGATAATGGAAAATTGGAATCGAGATCCATTAAATGTGTTTTCCTTGGTTATAAAGCTGGTGTAAATAGGTATAAGTTATGGTGTCTTGAAAATAGAAAAGTTGTGAGTAGTAGAGATGTTATTTTTTTATGAAATTACTATGCTACCTAACTTATCTCTTAAAGACTCTTCTAATAAAGAACAAAAAAAGTAGGTGGAGCATTAGATTAATCCAGAATCCACAACAGAATTGACTACTCAAGCCTGTACAGAAATTCAGAATAAAGTTACTTCTTCACCACAATACTTTATTGCCAAAAACAGAACTAGAAGAGAGATTAAACCTCCAAAGAGGAATGTCGAGGCTGATCTAGTTATTTATACTTTAAATGTGGCTAAAGATATAGATGCAAACCAAGAGCCATCTACTTATTCTGAGGCGATTAGCTGTGAAGACTCAGAAAAGTGGATCTTTATTATGCAAGAAGAGATGGAATCACTCCACAAAAAGAAAACATGGGATCTTGTGAAACTTCCTAAAGGCAAAAAGGTTGTTCGTAGTAAATGGGTGTTTAAAAGGAAAGAAGGGACTCTCAGAGTTAAAGAACCCAGATATAAAGTAATGTTTGTTTCAAAATGTTACAGTCAAATTCTAGGTGTGGACTTCACAAATGTGTTCTCCCCAGTTGTGAAGCATAGTTCAATTCAAGCTTTGCTTGGTATTGTAGCCATGCATGATTTGGACCTTGAGCAGTTAGATATAAAAACTACATTTCTGGACGGAGAACTTGA
Source organism: Gossypium hirsutum (assembly GCF_007990345.1). Taxonomy (NCBI): domain Eukaryota; kingdom Viridiplantae; phylum Streptophyta; class Magnoliopsida; order Malvales; family Malvaceae; genus Gossypium; species Gossypium hirsutum. The sequence goes on from NC_053434.1 coordinate 107,070,469, forward strand.
GAATAATATTTACATGCAACAACCAGAGGGTTTTACAGTCTCAAGAAAAAAGGACTATGTTTGCTTGTTGAAAAAGTCCTTTTACGGTTTGAAACAATCACCAAGACAGTGGTACAAAAGGTTTAATTCCTTTATGACTTCTCATGATTTCAAAATAAGTAACTTTGATAATTGTGTTTACTTTAAGAAAAATAGTAATGGTTCTTTTATATATCTACTCTTTTATGTTGATAACATATTGATAGCAACGAAAGATAAATGAGAGATAAGAAAGGTCAAAACCCAACTTAGTGAAGAATTTGAGATGAAAGATTTGAGACCAACAAAAGAAAATACTTGGTATGAAGATTTTCAGAGATAAAAAAACAAGTAAATTGTACCTAAGTCAGAAGGGGTATATTGAGAAAGTTTCTTTGCAGGTCCAATATGTAAAATGCTAAGCCTGTTAGTACTTCTTTAGCAGCTTATTTCAAACTTTCATCAGCTTTGTGTCTACAATCAAATGATGAGATTGAGTACATGTCATATGTTCATATTCTAGTGCAATAAGATCTCTCATGTATGCTATAGTTTGTTCACATCCAGATTTATCATATGCAGTCAGTGTAATTAGCAGATACATGACGAATCCCAGTAAAGAATATGGGAAAGTAGTTCAGTGGATTTTAAGATACTTACGAGGTACTAATGATGTTTGCTTACAGTTTTGAAGAACTAGAGATGGAGTCATTGGGTATGTTGATGCTGATTTTGCTAGATACTTTGACAAAAGAAGATTTCTCATAGGTTATGTCTTTACAATTGAAGGTTGTGCAATCAGTTGGAAAGCCACTTTGCAAACTACAGACGTTTTTTCTACCACTGAAGCTGAGTACATTGCAATTACTGAGGCTTGTAAAGAAGCCATTTGGTTGAAGGGATTCTTTAGTGAACTCAATAAAGACCTTCAAATCAGTACAGTATTTTGTGACAGTCAAAGTATCATGTTTCTTACAAAAGATCAAATGTTTCATGAAAAAATAAAGCACATTGATGTTCGGTATCGTTTTGTTTGTGATATTATTGCTTGTGGTGATATTGTTGTGAGCAAAATTAGTACTCATGAAAATCCTACAGATATGATGACTAAGTCACTTCCCATAACCAAGTTTGTGCATTGCTTAGACTTGGTTGGTGTTCATTGTTGAAGTTAAACCCTTAAGGGATTTTATGGAAGAGGTGGAGAGCTTGTTCATTGAGTGTTCATGATGATGAAGAATTTGTGTCAAGATGGATATTGTTAGAGATGTGACCCAAATTCGTGATAAAATAAAATACAAGTAGTAAAATACAAGTGCGCAAAAGAAGTTCGAATAGAAGTATACTTCCTCTGTTTAATGTTTATTTGAATAAGATGTTTTAACCTTACTGCATTACTTCTATTTTATTTTGATTAGAATATGGTTTTACACACCTATAAATAGACAAAGCCTACTCATTTTATAACCATTCGAATTCAACATAGTGAATTATCTTCTCCTCTGCCCATGATTTTTTTCCAAAAAGGTTCTCACGTAAAAATCTGTTTGTTCTTTACTTTTCTCTCTTTTCTTTGCGATACATTATCATTATCGATGTTCTATTTTTCACATAAATAAATAGCTAATAGAATCAACTTACCAATCTAACCACTACAATCAACCATTGTCAAATAGGGCTTAGTTCAATCCATCAATTCTAACTATTATGGCTAAAAGTAATATATATTCTTTACAAATAATAAAATACGAAGCATATTTGAATGAAAATTACAAATATTAACAATTATGAACACTTTTCGAACTATTTGTGCTCATTTTAGTACCAATATGCCATTAAGTTTGGAGCATTTATATTTATTCGAATTATTTGTCTGTTAAAAAAATAAAAATAAATAAATAAACTACACTGCACATTATTTAATTATGTTTAAATTTTATGTCACCCAACTAATTAGATTTATTTTTGTTAGTTTCCATTAAAAGGTGAGGTAACAGTTAAAAATCTGTTATAATAGTAAATTTGACCCTTACTCTTTATATATTGTCAATTTAGTTAGAAGAGTTAACCCTCAACGTTACAGATTATCTCAATTTAATACTAATTCTAAAAATTCAAATATATATAAATACGTGAATATTTTTAAAGATATAATAAATTTAAAAAGTATATATTTTAAAGATATTTATGTATTTTTATTTTTTAAAATTAGGATCAAATTGAGATAACATTTAAGGTTAAGGGTTATTTTTTTAAAAAATGATTAAAATGATACAATATGAAAAAGATGATGGTTAAATTTATTGTTATACAATTTGTGAACTGCACCTTCCTGTCAAACACTTAATGACACTTGTGGATAAAAGAATAAACCCAATTAATTAAATGTTAAATATATATATTTTTAAAAATTTTATTATAGGTTTTGATCATATCTTTTTTTACACAATTTTTAGAATTATTTATAGACCCACCCCAACCCATAAATAGGAGGATAATGCACTTTAATACACTCGAACTCATGTCCTCCTTCATTGATAACAATGTTCATACCAATCAAATTAAGACTCAATCGACAAAAAAAATTAATATAAATGAGCAAAAGAAAAAAACGTATTTCAAAGAGGAGGCATTCCTTATCACTTTTAGAGGGAATGAAACCAATATCTATTTATGAGTACTTAAATTCTTCTATGCTATTTGTTTATATATATACACTCTATTTAAGCTATTGAATGTTTAAATTATTGATTAGGTTGGTATTATGAATTAATTCGATATCGATTCAATTGAGAGATGATTAAAAAAATTATTTTTTACAAAGAAATAAATGTAAGGATTAATATATATATATTGCCCTTTGAATTTGGCTACTTGTATCTAATTGGTAGTTAAAAAGAAAAAATTGTACCTAACTAGCACTTAAATTTCAATTCTGTCACATTTTGGTACCTCAGCAATAACACCGTTAAAATATGTTGATGTGGCATTAACAATCAATAGCACAATGACACGTGACATCCTCACATTCTGACATGTAGCAAAAAAACATATAAGAATTTAAAATATATAAAAATTAAAAGCAATTATATTTTCACATAGAGAATTAACTTGGACACCTAGTTGTCCAAATACATTTGAATCAAGGCAACTAGTTGTCTCGTTCATTACAAACATGTTTTTAGTATTTATATATATATATATTTAGTTTCATAAAATATTATATTATTATATTATTATTATAAAATTAAAAAAATATAAAATATTATATTTATAAAATATATTATTTCACATTAGATTTTGTAAAACATATATAATATATTTGTCCAAATATATAAACGGAAAATATTTAGTATACCACTAGTGGAGTTTTTAAACTCCACAAACAAGGTCAGGAGATTGATAAATGTCTTATAGGGGTATACAGTGGTGAATCCAGAGGGTTGGTAGGGGACCCGACCTCCCTAAAATGGAAAATTTCTATTCAGGCCTCTTAAAATTTTAAATTTGTAATGGCAAAATTGCACTTTGGCACCCCAAAATGATAAAAATTTTGATTTAATCATTTAAAAATTATAAAGATATAGGCTATTAAAATGATACAATTTTATTTTTACAATCGTAAAAATATAAAATTTAATTTCGGCCCCTCTCAAAAATTTTCTAGCTTCATCCTTAGGGGCATAGTAAAATATATAAAATCTAAATATATGTAAAATGTATAAAACATCGTATTTTATAAAATATCAAATTTTATGCATTTTTTTTTGCAAACAATGTATTTTTATTTTAATAATAATATAAAAATATGATAATTTATGATAAATAAAAATATATAAAATTACTAAAAATACATATTTAGAATGAATATAGACAAATTGTTGTCGAAGTTTAAATGGATTTGGACAATCAATTGTTTATGTTCATTCTAATATCCAATATCATTTCTAATATTTTTATAAATTTATAACTTTTAAATTTCAAAATAATTTTTTATAAAAAATAATAAAAATATGTCTATAATAAACTTGAATAATCATTTATCTAGGTTTATTTCTTACGTGTAAAAAAATATAATTTGGTTATAAAATTGATAAATTGTTTTATTTATTTAAAATTTATCATGTATCAAAATATAATATTATTGCATGACTCCATGTTATTCACCTTTAGAGCGACCATCAATGAATTGGGAACCAAACTCTTGTATAATGCTCCAAAACCCTTATAACGAATTGTTTTCATGAATGCAGCAACCAAATTGGCAAGGTGACTTATCGATCTGCAAATATGGCTAACAATAAGTGATAACAAGAGAAAACTCTGACCGTAAAGGCAAAACAGAGTTGATCCAACTTAACTCAAATTAATTAAGGTCCTAAATATAAACTTATTAGATTTCCTGCCACAAGAAACTAGTTTATTATAAAAATATAACATAATATATCTGATTAAAGATAGAGTTGTTGATTAAGTCTTAGTTCGATTGGCATGAACATTATTACCAATGCTGGAAGTTGTGAATTCGAGTGCGTTAAAGCACATTATCCTTCTATTTATGAATTGGAGAGGGGCTATGGGTAGTTCTAAACATTGTGTAAAAAAAATAGATATGATTAGAACTTGTAATGAGATTATTTTAAAAAATAGAAGGATAATAGACAAGAACATTCTTCCTTCTTCCTCCTCTCCAAACCACCCCTGCTTCTATGCTATTGTATGCTCATCTTGTTGTATGCCCCTCAATCGTTGATCTTGTAACAGCCCACTTTTGATAAAATCAGAACAATGGTTTCGGGATCACAGATCGGAGTACCGGAAAGAAAAAATTATTTTAATACTATTTTATGATCTAAAGTATGATAATAATATTGTGTGAAAATTTTGTAAAGAAATTTTATCGATTACATGTTTAATTTGATAAAGGACCAAAATGCATTAAATGCAAAAGTTGGATTCTAGTAGCTAGAAGGATCAAATAGCTATGGAATTCAAAAATTGAGGTCCTTATATGGTAATTAGACCATTAAAGAAAAGTTAGTGGATATTTTTGATGATTCATCCATGGAAAAATTAAAAAATGGCTAATGACTAAATTGGAAAGTGATAAAATTAAAAGATGATAAATAATTAAATAGAAATAAATATCATTTCATATCATCTTCTTCCCCAAATATTCCCTAGAAACCCTAGGAAAGAGAAAGCTAGTTTTCTTGGCCAAATTAGGTAAGTATTCAAGCCCCGTCTTTAGTAATTTTTATATTTTTGAAACCGGGATAGTTTAATCTATATATTTGGGGGCTAAATTTGAAAAGTTATCAAAGTATAAAAGTTACGTCATGGATGAAAATGCTGAAAATTTGAAATTTGTGGTAGAAATTGAAAAGTTGTTGATAGATAAACAACTTGTACAAAGTGAATTTTGATGAAAACATGATTTAGGGACTAAATTGTAAAGTTGTGAAAATTGAAGAAAAATTCTGAATTATATGGAATACATGTGCTGTAAATTTATATTGAAATTTTGGTTAGGCTTGGAATAAGGAATAAATTGCATGAATTTCATTTTCTGAGCCTATGTACGAAATCGTCATTCATTAAAAGTTTAAGGGCAAAATGGTAACTTTACCTAAAATATGAAATGGACTGAATTGAGTTTTAAATTGTATTAAATTGATGTTAAATTTACTCGTATAGATCCAAATAGACCAAATTCAGAGCTAGAACGAGGAAAATAGGAAAATGTCAGATTATTAGATTTTACGTACACGAACATTTTGTCGAGGTAAGTTTGTGTAACTAAATTGTGTATATTTATATGCTTTAATTAAATATTATGTATGTAAATTATATAAATATCATATATATATGACATTGAAAACATATCCGACAAAGCCTGATAAATGATAAATGATAATGCCCGATAAATGATAAATGATAAAAATGTTACTTTTATGCTTGAAATGAATGTGGAATGTGTTTATTTGAATTATATGAGTGCTATATATGTATGAAATAATCACATACTTGATAATGCCAAAAAAAATGTTAAATCCCGTTTGAATATTGGAATTTGATGGATAAATGTGATTTCCCTTATTAAATGAGGTCCTGCATTTGTTGCTGACGGGATTTAGCTCAGACGAGTAATCCTATTAACCTCATTACAGAAAGGATTTAGCCTAGACGGGTAATCCTGATATAAGCTCTCTCGAGCATATGTTATAGATTGGATTTAGCTCAGACGGGTAATCCAGATTAAGTTCTTTAGAGCATATGTTACAAAAAGGATTTAGCCAGGACTGGTAATCCTGATTAAGTTCTTATGAGCATATGTTGGAGACAGGATTTAGCCTGGACTGGTAATCCTGTTATATGATATGTGGCTCAATAGTGTGCTTTCTGATTAAGTGCCCTAATAGGTACTCATGAATATGAATTGGCGGTTATTGAATTGTACACTTTAAGTGTACTATGTGAATATCCATCGGAATTTCAATAATTCAAAGGATAAAATACTTGACATGATATGAGAAGATATAAATAGGAAATGAATTATTACACGTATCTGCCTGGAATACATGAAAATGATGATACATGATATATGGAAATATAAGATGATGATATTTGCACATGGAATTTATTTGATGAATATGTTTATCCTTGATTATAGATTTGTACACCTTGAGTGTACTACTACTCGTGTGACATTGATATTTCGAGTAATATGAGTAAAGTTCTGACATGAAATAATCTGAACTCGAGATAAATTATTATGAAAATATATTTGTAATATAACGATATGATTTATACATGTTTTATGAATATGTGATATGGAAAGTATATATATCTGGAAATCTGATTGTTGCTGAGCTCATATATGTTTCTTGATGTTATTATAGAATATATTACTAACAAGGGCAATGAGAATATGTGTAGGGCTTGAGATCAAATTGATTGAATGTACCTTACATTTTTATCTTGAAATAGAATAAATGGTAAGTTAAGTACTATGTTATACGAACTTGCTAAGCATTATATGCTTACTTAGTTTTATTTTCCTGTTTTATAGTAAATTGGAAGCTTGTTGGATTGGAAGCTTGGCGGAGATCACTCACACTATCCATCAATTCATTTTGGTATATATGGTAAGTCAATTATGGTTATAATGGCATGTATAGGTTAAATTGGCCATATTGGCATGTAAATGATTATTGTAGTCTAGCTATTGGAAGGGCTAGTGATGATTATGTTTTGGTATATGCATATATTAAGATTACTTTATAATGATATCATAAGTATTTATTATTGATTGGTTGAGAAAGGTTAAACAAGTATGCTTATAAAAGATAAGATTAAAAGCATGAATGCATGTAATAATATATCATGTTAGATGAATAGAATTAACTTGGTTATGATGGTTGAATTGGTTGGTATATGAATGAAAGTTTTGATGTAAGTCATTGGCAAAGTTTGTGTAAGAAATAAAGCTAGAAAATGGTTTTATTTTATCCACACAAGTAGACACACGGGCATGTGTCTTGACAATGTGTGACACACGGCCTGGCACATAGGCGTCTGGTTTGGCCGTGTGTCCCCTGCATCTTAAATTTGAGAAATAGAATGCTCAGAATTGTGCACAACGGTAGAGACACGGGCATATGTCTCAACCGTGTGAAACCTGCACCTAATTTGTTGAAATTTAATTAACCACACAACCTAGCACACGGGTATGTGGCTGGCTGTGCTGCACAAATTAGAGAGCTACCCAGTTTCGAACACGGCTTGCAGCATGGGCATGTCCTAGGGTCACACGGGCGTGTCCTTTAGACCACACGGGCGTGTGAGCCATGCATCTTGGGAAATTTTTGAAATTTCACGAAATTTTCTTGGAGGTCTTGATTAAGTCCCTACTCGAATCTAATACTCATATTGAGCCTCAAGGGTCCATGTAAGGGGCATTATAAAGAATCTCGAAAAATGAATAGTAACTGATATGAATTATCTGTAAATGTTCTAAAAACTTTAGTAATGCTCTGTAATCCTGTTCCGGCGATGGATACGGGTTAGGGGTGTTACACTAGAAGTCAAAGGCTAGAAGTCTTTCAACTTCTAAGCATAAGTTCGACTCAATTAATTCCCTGCATAGTTCAAGATAGACCTGTGACAGGTTTTGGTAAAGATGGCGTTGTGGAATGACGAGTCAATGTAGAGATTTGTTGAGTATGCCACGTATTTCAGTCAAATTTGAGAGATAATCTCGTAGTTAAACTCTGTTTATTTGTTTCAATCGAACTCTGATTAAACTAGATTAATTTATTATTAATTCACCTATAAATTTAGCCTATAAATAAGCTCTTTTACAACATTAGAAAATACACACCTATTAAAATATTAGAACTCATAACAAATTTGGAGAATTTTATATTTACGTTTGGATGATTCTTTGTTTTCGAATTTTGGGGTTTAGTTTTTATGTCTTTTCTGTGGTTTTTTATCATCTTTGGAGGAATTTTTTATGTTAAATTTATATGTTCAATTTATCAATTTTTTTAACTATTTTTACTTATTTATTACTTAATTAGTACATCCTCAACACTTACCTACTAGAAATACATAAAAAAAATTTAGAAAAAGGATGTTCTTTCATTTATTTTTTAAAGTAAGGAATGAATCCATGATGTGATGGGATATAAAGAGGCTGAGTTGTTTGGCAAAATTCACATTCCTCTTTTTTGTCGCTTACTATGTTAAACGAAGTTGCAATTAAAATTTAATAGTTGAGTAGAGTGAAACACGAATATTTTTTTTATGGAGGATATCTACGACAAAGAAAGCCAGAATCTGAAAAAGGAAAACCTATAATGATGCATTAATGCATCCTTTGTTAAAATATCTGATCTGTATATAAAATTAATTCTACCCAATTGTTGTGTAGAAAATTTTGTCAAAATATTTGTCTCTTGACGTTTAGTTGAAACTCTGAACATTGTTGAGGAACTCTTTCTTCTTAACCTTTGGGTGCATAAATGTTGCTTACGGATACTGTTTTGTGAAGGTGACAATGAAAGACTTCTCGATCCTATGGTTGCTTTGTTGCTGGCAGAAGGTCTCCTCCTCCACTATCTTTTTTTTTTTACATAAGTTTCCTCCTCCACTAGGCTTTGTGAGCTAGCCTCTTATATATACACACACACAAAGATATAGAAGCATGATTTTGACTTGGTGAATTTGGTGGCTTGAGCTTGAATACGTGGCTATTTCCCAAACTAATAAAATTGTGACGATTGCTAGGTTTTGCATTTTGGGTCAAGCATACAACTATTAACAGTTTCTGCATGCAATCATATTTTGATTATATATATACAAAATGTAGAAAAGGAAACTATAGGATAAGCATATGGTAGCAGTGGGTAAATGAAGAGATGGTGTAGTGGCCAGAAGCGGTGAGCAAAGGAAAAGGAAAAAAGAATGGTGGAAAGGGTGGTGTGGAGGGGAAGAAGATGATGACCAGTAGTGAGTCAAAAAATTTGGAATGCCACATCAGACTCCGTTAGTGGTAGTTTAATATCCTCTGGAAATTACTCACTAACATTTGCAAGTTTTGCTGTCTTTATCGACATTTTATATCATTTTAATCATATCAATTGCGCAGTTAAAGTTCAAAGGAGCAACTGTTGTGATGTGCTACTACTAAATAATACAATATTATAGTATTTAAGCACCTCATATTTTGCCGCATTGCCACCAATTGACATCTACTCTATCAAGTCATACGCATGTTTCACCCAGGCTATAGATTTATTATTCTTCATGCAAGCTTGTGCCCCTTCTATGTGTTCCATCTGCGGCTCAAGTCCTACTCTTAGGATCATCTTCTTTGATCTGATATCTGATGGAGGAGTGGTGGTTTTGCACTGCTTAATCAAGGTAATGAATCTGATTCTGCTGCTCTACGGATTAAAACCTGTCTTTTGGCTAGATTTTGATAAAAATATGGGTGCATTATCCTCGGTATCTTGCCCATATATAAAAATTGAACCTCGACCAGATCTGCAGATTAAGGGTCAACATAGCACATTATGTTATTGATCGATTAACTGGCAAGGAGGTAGGCAGGGTTCTCCCTCCAGCGTTGATGCTGAAAAGCTGCTATATCATGCAATAGATATACTCCACTGCTGAAAAGCTAGTGAAAATTGAGCAAACTAGCCGAGCTGCTAGTGATGTTGTTCTCTATACATAGGATGGTGAAGCGGGTGGTAAGCTTGATAAATAAGGAGCATGAGGAGTAGGAAGTATCAAGTGTCTGTGCTTATGACTCATCAATTTTTTAAACTTGGTATAAACATAAGGCTCTATCGTGTAGATATCAAATAACCAGTTTTGTTCTTCACTTTCACCTTTACTTTGATTTCTGGGATTTCATTCATTATCTACTGGTTTTCATGAGTTTGGCCTATTCTATATTATCTTGTATTTTTATCAGACAATTGAACGGCAGCACTTGACCACATAATTTTCTTAAATTACTTGATTTACCAAACTCTCATGTTAAAGCACCCATAGGAGATAAAGGTGCTTTTTAGGCTGCTCAGAAGTTATCTCAACTAATGAGGTCATTCAGAATTGAGGCACTAATGTTCAATAGTTTAAAATGTGTATATATATATATATATTAGGCTTAATGTACACTTTGGTGCCTAATTTAATGTACACTTGTTAAGGACTGAAGTGAACCAAAAATAACTTTAAGAACCAAAGTAAGAAAAAGGATATATTTGGAGAACTAAAGTGTAGATTAAACCTGAATTTATTAAAAAGCTACCATCCTTTTGAACCTTTAGCACTACACTTAGTTGCTAAGTGCTTTATATCAGACGTATACAATGCATTCCTATTGGATACTAACACAAAATCTATAAGTAGAAGAAACAAAACCCAAAATCATCATTATTGGAAAACAATAATTGAATTAGACCATATTTAGAAATAACAAAAATAAAAATGCTAAACTTATTTCTTACTTTGATGGCCTGCAATTGCAATCAAATATATATGTTTTGTTGTTGCATCTTTAGTGGGAAAAGATGTGTAGAACAAAACCAACAATAACAAACATAACCAACTTGTTATTGACTTAATCACATAGTCACAGGTGGCATAAAAGCCAAATAAGTATTATTAGTTGACGGGTTAACTTTAATGACTTAATCATAACTCTTCTTTTTTATATAATGTTTAAAATTATACATAATCTCTTTCCAACCATTAAATAAGAGGATAATGCGCTTCAATGCACTCGAATCGATGTCCTCTTACTTAGGCAACAATGTTGATGTCGATCAAATTAAGACTCAATCGACACTCTAATTAATTTTTAATTTGAATATTGTTTTGATTTTTTAAAATATATATTGAATTATTTATATTTTATCTAATTATATATAATTTTTTAAATTTTATTTTGAATATTTAGATTTTTTTAATTTATACATATCTTTAACATTTTATTTTTAAAAAAAATTATATAATTAATATATTATAAAAATAAATTTTCATAAATATATATATTTGAATTTTTGTATTCTTTTCTTTTCTTTTTTTGAAATTATTTGATGTAAATAAATACATGACAATGCTTATGTGATTTTTGTGTCATATGGCAATAGAGGCAAAGCTAAAAAAAAAAAAATTAAGTAGGTCGAAATTGAATTATAATTTTTTATAAGGTTAAAATGTAAATTTATCTTGTTTTAACTTATGATTCATTATTTTAAGGGGCTAAATAGAAATATTTTTATTTTGGGAGGTCAATGTGTAATTTTTTCATACATTAATTTCTAATTTTATTATTTATAAAGGGACTAAAAGACAAATTTTTTTTTATTCAAGAGCAAAGGCCCTTACTTGCCCCCTCTAAATTCGCCTTTTCTGGCAAAATTTAGTTAGTTGAAATTTTTTTAACAGATGTAACTTTGGCGTGATTTGGATAATAGATATATAGTTTAAGTATCACTTTTGACCAATAAAATTTAGGTGCCAAGATAAAAAAACGAGAATAAATTAAGTACTAATTTTTCATTTCAACTTTTTTTTATTTTATATTAAGAACAGTAAATGAATGGTTAGTAGAATAAAGAGGTCTTGAAAATTAGATGTAATAAATGAAGTAATCAAAACTCGAAAACCTTTTCGGAATATACATTCATAAAAATTTTGTTTTAAATTTGGTATGCAAAAAAAGGAGAAATTCTTAGGTAGGCTCTTCCTACCACGTTAATCATGGTCGCATTTAATAACCATAATAAAAAAAAGGTCATGTGGAATATTTTACAATGTCAATATTAAATTAAACTAGGATGGATGTAGTAATAAAGTTCTACTTAATAATTTTTCCAAAAAATGTTGATGTAGGACACAACAATAAATAAACTCAAATTAATTTCAAAAAAAAAAGAAAGTTGATTTTACTTTTTGCACAAGAAAACAACTTAAGAAACAACCAAAATCTCTTTCATTAATTTTTATATAAATTGTTCAATTGATTTGACAAGACATTAAAAATAAGAATATACTAATCAAAACATCCCAAAATAATTTAAATTTTATTCTTTTTCAATTTCAACCTCAATGCTACTCATTTCCTTAAACAAGAATTATAGTGAAAATTTATTTGTTTGATTTATACCTTCAAGTTTAAAAAATATTAGTATGAATTCCGAGTTGTAATATATATATTGGTCCAGTGTTTGTTTTTTTAGGCCATGTTGTACCAAAAACAATTTTATTATATTCTTTTTAATTTTAATTAAACTCCCTTAAAATTACAAAAAAAAATTAAAATTTTAATTAGACCCTAATTATTTTTTTAAAAAAATTCATTACATTCTTAAAATTTTTGAAAATTTTACTAAACCCCAATAATTATTCACTGGATGCGCCACTGAATGCAACAAAAAAATGTGAAACAAAAACGAAACATTAGTGAAAACAAAAAATGATTGTTCAGAAAAAACAAGTGTCAACATAAAAATATAAAAGAGAAAGAAAAAAAGAAAACTAGACTATTGCAAGAGTTGTATTCAAAATTAGTAGTAATTTATATACAATATTTAATAAATTAATATAATTTGAAACTTTTATAATTCAATATATCTAATACCCCATATTTGACTTGTATTTTATGATCAAATCTGAAAAAGTTATATTGACTCGTTTGGAAAATTAATTTAAAATCTAACTTAAAATCTTAATTTGGCTAATCTTATACGAGTTATATCGACGTTATGACCAAACGTTAATTTTCCCCTAACAACATATTAAACAATTAAACTAAACACCAGAAATCACTTATAAAGATCACCCCTACGCATATATAAGAATTACTAATTGAATATCACCACAACAACCACCGAAACAAAAAATCATTCACCTACCCAACACACAAAAAAAAATGAACAATGGAAACACCACTATTTCCTATACTTATCCAAATTAGATTCTTTTCTTCAAAGTTTAAAACAAAAATAAACTCTACTTTGCACACGCAATACTTAACCACTATAATAAATTAATTTATTTAACAAAGTTCTTACAACCTTAATTCAAAAACAGAACACGACCACCCTCAATTTCACTAACCCAATTTTTTTTAATCTAATTTTTGAGATGTAACAATTTATATATATGTACTATTCTCTAAAATAATTTAAAAAATAAAATAAACTAATGTTATTAAAATATTAATTATATAATAAAAAAAACCAATGCATTGCACGGTTATAAAAAAGAAGTATTATTAATAAAGGATAGTCATGAATTTTATACCTTTATTTTACAAAGTTGGAAAAGTTAGTGTCATTACTTTTAATTTTTTTATAATTTAATCTTCGTAAATTTACAATAAAAAAAAGTTAGTAAACACATGAATTTGAACAGTTACTTTTTATTAATTTATTGCATATAATTTCTTGAAATATTTCTTTTTCCTAACTTTTTGCATATAAATTGTTGAATTATCAATTTTTATGTCAATAATTTAACAACTAAATTTAATAGTGTTATCTAATTAGACTAACCTTTTAGTTTTTGTAAAGTATGAGGACTAAATTTTAAAAATTAGTGTATATGAACTAGTTTCTCAATTTTCATAAAAGAAAAGGATGAAATTTATAATTGAACCTATTTATAAATACAAATTATTTTATATGAAAATTTTAGGGCAAACCACCTCGTTAATCACTCTAAAATTTGGTCATTCCTATTTTGGTCATATCTAATTCTTTTTGTTAATTTGATCCCCGTCGTTAAAGAAATTGATCAAACTAGTCACTCAACTGTTAAATCCATCTCTTCCACCATTAAATCGATTTTTTTTTATTTTTTTCCCTTTTTTTCTATCTCCTCTCTTCTCATTTTCTTTATATTCTTTGTAAAGACCCTATAGTGAGGGGTGTCAGAAAGTGTATTTTCGGGACTCCGTTATTGTAAATCGGACTCATAAATATTTTTAATAAATATTTACAAAGTTAGTTGTGTAGTTAATTAGATTTTGATTAAGTGAATTTTGTGAAATTAAAAATTATTAAATATAATGACTAAATCGAGTGTAATGCCCCAAATTTTTGGGCCTAGAAGTCCTGAGTTTTGAGTGTAGGGATAGTGGGAAGGTTGCACACATAAGTTAAGTTGTGCAGTTTAGTTGAAGAATGGGCCTATTGGTCTAGTGGTTGTGAGTGTGTTGGTTTGTCTCAAGGTTTTGAGTTCGAGTCCTTGTGTGGGCGTTTTAGAAAACATTTTAGTTATTTTTTATTTCAGTTAAAATAATTATTTTATTTATTTGTCTTTAGTGTTATTATTAATTATTTTTATTTTTATTTGCTTCTACTTGTCATGTTATTTTTTGTTCTGTTTCTTCTTGGTTTTTGTTCTGGTGTTCTTCATTTTGCTTTTCGGAACCAGAGGTGTTGTGGGGTCAAAGGACCTTGATCTTCTGCTCTTCTGTCGTCTTCTTCGTCATCGAAACAGGTGTGGGATTCGAGCTTTGACTACTTTTCTATTCATTTTTAAATAATTATTTTGGCTTTTCTTGGCTTCATGTTAAGTTGTTGATTTGGAGTTGTTAGTTGATGGAAGTGGTTAGAAATCAACACTTTCTGATGTATTGTTGATAGGGAAAGGATTAGGGATGGTTCCGGTGGCTTAGATGGTAGTTTCGAGCTATTTTAGGGGTGGTTTCGTGACCTCACGGCCGTGTGGATTTGGGAAGTTAAGGTTTCGACTAATTTTGGTGCCACACGGCCATGTGGTTGATTTGGGAAAATTTGTCAAAAATCACACGGCCGTGCCCCTTGGGCACATGGGTGTGTGGGTTTAGGAATTAGAGATTTAGAGTTTTGGGGTCACATGGCCTGGCTACACGGCCGTGTGACTGATTTGAAGAACAAGGGTTCCACACGGGCGTGTGTTTTGAAACACACGGCTGTGTTTGGTGGCCACACGGGTGTGTGAGACCCTCACACGACCGTATCTACTCCACACTTAAATTTAGTGATATTGGACAGTGTCTTACACGGCCTGATCACACGGCCGTGCCTCAGCACCACACGAGCGTGTGCCTCTGTCACACAGCTGTGTACTACCCTTCACACGGGCGTATGGATCCCCGCACGGCCTGTCTTGCTCCACACGGCCAGGGTACATGGGCGTGTGGCCCTACCTCTTCAAGATTTGAATTTAGTCAATTTAAGTGTAATCATGACCTCTGTATGATTCAACCCTTGGCTAAGCTTTAGTAAGGGTAACTGTGACTCTGATTTGGCTTCGGTTTATATGTGTTATTTGCGAATGAATATGTGACTTGGTTGATATTGAATTCGAGCTATGAGTGTGCACATGTCTGATTCTGTACTGTCTGACTGAATGTGAATGGCTGTTTCTGATTGAATGTCTAGAACTGGTTTTCTGAGTTGATGCATCCGCATATATATATCTGCATACATTCATTTGCAAACAAAGCTTTTGGGTGGGATGTTGAAGAGAAGGGAGATCTACGATTTGGCAGTTTATCTGCATTCTGAAAGCCCTTAATAATACCCAGAGGGTCATGGGCGGTCCCAATACCCAAAGGGTCGTGGACATTACTGATAACCGTATAGCGGATTACTGCCTTGCACTGTACCGCATGTACGTTAGCTACGCTACGTACCATTATCTGATCTGGCAGTTATACTACACGTTTGTACCATAATTCATCGCATTGCATAGTACAGCTTATACGCTAGCCTTGCTGTGTAGCATATCTGTTCTAGCAGTTATACTGCATGTTTGTATCGTGGTCTTCCGCATGGCACCGTACAGCTTACTGATAGCCCTAATACCTAGAGGGTGGTGGGCGATCCCAATTCCCTGAGGGTCGACGACAATATTGATGATCACCGTTGCTGGGCAACCCAGGATGACGTTCTAAGGAGTATAAGGTTGGATGGGCTTTTCGAGGTCCTACTCAGAGTTCAGGGATGAGTGGGTTGATTAAATCCCCACAGGATGTGTCGGGATGGACGGAGATGGTGTGTTGGTTAGATGGGTGGGTTATTTTATAATTCATTTGCACTCATATGCGTCTGTGTGACTCTGTGACTACAATATCTATTTGACTGTCTAACTGAATTATTTGACTCTCTGATTGACTGAGAAGTCTGATTGTACTATTTGACTGAAAGGCACTCATGTCTAAAGAAACCTTGTGTGATGGGCTAAGGCCTACCGATTCTGATTCTGGAAAAAGGGCTTAGGTCAGCTTGTGTCTTCTGAGAATTTCTGATATTGTGTCTAATAGAGCCATATGACTATAAAGTTACATATGGTCTGTTTTGTTAACGTCGCTCTGTAAGTATGTTCTGCTGTTGAACTATTTTCAAGTTTACTTTATCTATTTCTGTTTCGGTAGCTAGTTAATTTGATCTCACACTAAGCTCGTATGGCTTACCCCCTCTTTTGTTTCTCCTTTCAAGTATATTTCGGGATTTTGGATGATGGACTCGGTATGCAAAGGACTCGAACAGTTTTGAGGCTAATAAGTTATTAGTTTGTGGTTTCAAACTTTTATTGGTTATTCAGTTTTGAATATAAGGTTTTTAACACTGTGGTATAATTTTGTTTTACCGTTTAATCATTTTATTATTCTAATTTTTTTAATACTCGATATTAATTATTTTAGAAATCAAATTAAGAATGACTAGTTTTGTAAGATTTTCTCACGATTACCTCAGTGGTCAATGTAGCATTCCGAATTCGGTCTAGACTTCTAGGCTGGGTTTGGGTTGTTACATCGCGTATAAGGTAGAAATTGAATTATGATTTAAAAATAATTAAAAGGACTAAAAAAGCAATTACACCTTTGTTTCTTTAAGTGGACGTCATTAATGATGATTGTATATATTCATATGTTAACTTATTATTATATATATTATGTGGTTTTAATTAAATGAAATAAAATTTATATGTATAAGTTATAAAATAATAACAATATTTATAATAATAGAATAGGTAAGTGGAAGCATGCAAATTAATAGAAAAAAAAAGAATAAAGAAAAATAAAGAAAGGAAGGAAGGAGAATACATTTCCACAAAGGGTTCAAAACTTTTCAAGTCTAACTGGGTAGTTAATTTAGTTCATTTTCTTGTAATTTTTATATTTTTAGAATACCGGCATTAAGTACTACCCGACCAATGTTGAAATTTTTGCATTGATTAAGATTTTAAACATTTTTAATGTTGAATAGTTTTAGTATTAGGGATTAAATTAATGGATTTTTAAGCTAGAAATGGAAAACGATTAAATTGTGGAACAAATTGTAAATTTTTAGTAATAGGGACTAAATTGTGAAAATTTTGAAATTTAGGGGTTTAATTAAAAATAGGAAACTAAATTTAGCTTAAAGTGAAATTAATATAAAAATATAGGATTAGATCTGAAGAATAAAAATTAGTCTCGATTTAGGGACTAAATTGGAATTTAAGTAAATATTGAGTAAAAATTAAAATATTCAATGTAAAATTGAATTTTGTTGCATTGATATATTTTAATTGTTTTAATTTCGTAGCTAACATCATACCAGAATCCTCAACTAAAAAAGGGGAAGGATAAAATCGACGTCGAATAGCTCGGAATCCACGGTTTGTATTTCTATAATCCGAACCTAGTTGTCATTCGATGTATTTGATTTAATGCATATGGTAAGTGTTTGAGGTGAGTATTTGGGCAATTTGATAGTGAATTGAAATTATAGTTGATTGAAATAGATTGAATTGGTATATACATTATGATTGTATTGATTATTTGAATTGAAATGAATATACGTATAAATGTGATAATGTGCAAATATGAGAATTGGATATTAGTTGTATTTGAAACGTGAAATGAAACCCTATTAATTGTATTGAGCTGAGTTAGATATAGATGGCATGCTATAAGATAGGAAGAGTTCAGGGATTTTTTCGACTTCGAGACGATTAGACACTGGGTGTCAATTTGCTTCGGTTTAACCTATGAGACACTGGGCGTCAATTTATATAGTGCTGGGCGTAGTTATTACTTCAAATTTATCCGATGAGGCATTGGATGCCAAACTGGTGTATTGGTTGGATTCATGTATTCATCCAAGTTCGAGTCGTTTTAATAGGGGTAAATAAATAACCAAGTTCTATATTTAATATTGAAATGACATGGTACGTGAAATGGAAATGAGATAATAGATTGAAAAATGAAATGTGAAATATGTTGAGAATAAAAGAAATATATGAGTTATGTACTCATGAATTGAATGTGAATGAGTTGTGCCATTGTATAAATATAATGTTGATTGATATATGGAAAGCTATTTATATAGCAAGTGATGGGAATTAAGATAATTGTTTGAGCCAAATCAAGTATGAAATCATGTGAAAAATTGAATAATAGAATGATGCATTAATATGTATGAAATTGAAATGAAGATATCTTGTAATACTATGCTTAGTTAATAATGTGATTGAAAATTCAATTTGAGCATTCATGTATTATTATGTTTTTAAATGTTCGGATTATAGAAATATCACTAAGTTTT
Organism: Gossypium hirsutum; assembly: GCF_007990345.1. NCBI lineage: Eukaryota > Viridiplantae > Streptophyta > Magnoliopsida > Malvales > Malvaceae > Gossypium > Gossypium hirsutum. The sequence goes on from NC_053434.1 coordinate 107,089,596, forward strand.
ACTCAGCGTACGGTTTTGTCTTTCATGCGTAAGTTAGGTACTTCTCTTTTGATCACTGACTCAACATTCAACAACGTTCCCGATCTCAAATGTGGTGATGTTTACCTTTTGTGATGGCATGTACCTAGGATGTCTTAATTGATAGTTATTTTGTGAATGATTTGTAAATGGAGTTTGTAATGACCCAAAATTCACGTGCATCAGAAAAGTACATTAACGGGCCTCTGTCTTAGTAAATCGAGTTCGAAATAATTACTAGAAATATTTATGAGTTTAGCGATGTGTTTAATTAGGTTTAAATTAGGTGAATTTAGCTTAATTTAGAGTAATTAGTAAAAATGACTAAATTGAATAAGGAGTAAAAGCTTAATTATAAATTAGTAGGAAATAATAAGGACCAAATAGGGAATTAAGCCTATTTGGGAAGATGAGGCGGCAAAAGGAGTAAAAATCTAAAAATCTAAGATTTTTACTTGGTTATATAGTATAATTTTGACAAGTGGATGGTAAAAAAATAAATAAATAAATAAATAAATTATTATTATATATTATTAGTAATTAAAGTGAATTAAAGAAACAGAGTAAAGAAAAGAAACAAAAAGAATAGAGAAAAGAGAACAGAAAGCATTCAAGCAGGGGAAGGAAAGAAGAAAATAAAAGAGAGAAAAGGGGAAATAGGGTTTTTGAAGCTTGGAGTTTAATTGGTAAGTTCAATCATGTCATTTTCTCTTAATTTTGATGTTCTAAAAGTATTAAAACAAGGTTTTGATAGAATTAAGTTAGTAGTTTAGAAGTTTTTAAGTTTTTAAATAAAGTTCATGATGAACAAAATGATGAAATAGGGGTTTAATTGAATGAAATTAAGTTAGAATAGAGATTGAAATGTAAAGTAAACTATAAGCTATGTGTTTTAGGAACTAAATTGAGAAAAATTCGAAATTAAGAAAATATGTTGAAATTTTAATAGCTAAAATTGAGTTTAAATGAAATTTGAATAGAAATAAAGTGTGAATTGGTGTTGTAAATTTGGTTATTAACATTTTTCACAAAACAATTTTGGGCAGTGGTAGTGTTCTGATTTTGAAAATTCACAAAAAAATTAATAAATCGAACTGGATAATGAAAAAAAATATGAAATTAAATCTTATTGAGTCTAGTTTCTTATAGAAGAAACGGTGTAAGCAACGGAATTATAGATCATGAGATATTATAAGTTTGGTGAGACAAGATCAGAATGAATTCGGGTTCCCCTGTTCTAACTTTGAAAAATTATTAAAAATTGTACAAAAATAATTATGGGTTGTAATTTATATGTTTAAAATCCTTATTGAATCTATTTTCAATATAATTAAACGGGAACATCGTTCAAATCTTGTACAAGGAGATAATTAATTTTTAGTGAAGAATGGTCGGAACTGTTTGACAGCAGAATAGGGGCAACTTTAAAGAATAAACTGTAATTATTGGCTAAACCAAAAATTCTAAAAATTTTATGGTAAGAAGATATGTGAGTCTAGTTTCAGGGAAAATTAGTGGATCTTAATTTGGAGTTTCCTAGCTCAATATATAAATGATTTAGTAACAATGACTCAAGTAGACAGCTTTGAATGAACATATAAGTAAATAGTGGAATTATATGTATAAAAATGGTTAAATTTGCATGTTTAGGCTCATGGATTAAATTGAATTGTGTTATATTGATGATTATAAATTATTATTATTTTCGTAGTTAACAAAGAACCCAAGACATCAGCGCACAAAGGAAAGGAGAAAGCTATCGAGGATTAAAACGAGAAATTTACGGTTTGTATTACTATAATTCAAATTACTTTTTATTAAATGTTTTATATCAATTCTATATTTAATAAGTGAGTTATAAGGTAAGTATTGATATTTGAGTTGAATGAGAATTGAATTGAATGGTGAATGTGTATGTATAATTGAATTGTAAATTGATTTGAATGTGAAAATTTTAATTGAAAATTAATCTTGGAATGGAAATGAAAGTGAATTGAGAATTGAAATACCCTATTAACTAGTCGGGCTAAGTCGGATATAATTGGCATGCCATAGGATCTGGAAGTGTACGGGATTTGCCGGCTTTATCGATCAGGCACTTTATGTGTCGTATTTCAGGCACCTCGTGTGTCATATCAGGCACCTCGTGTGTCGTTTTAGGCACTTTATGTGTCGTATACTGATCAGGTACTGTGTACCGTTTTAGGCACAATGTGCCGTACTGGTGTGTTGGGTTGGAATTCGTGTATCCGTCAAAGTCCGGATTTGTTAATAGGGTGAACATCTAAAATGAGAAATTTAAAATAAATTGATTGATTATATTATTGAAATATTGAAAGAAACGAAAAAGTTGAATAATGGATTGAAATTGAGATTGAAAATGAAAGGCATGAACTTAATGTTCATGTAGTGATTGAAATTGTCACATGTAATATGTGATGGAAATTGAAGAATAGTTAAAAATTGTATCGTTATTATTAATTAATGAAAGTTTAAGAATGAATTGATATTTGTGAAATTAGATAGTTACATGTTTGGTAATTATTACTATTATAATTTGAATTATGGTAATACCACTGAGTATGGAATACTCAGCGTGCGGTTGTTTCCGTGCGCAGGTTAATAGGAGTCTAGTACCCTGGTCCAGCATCTGAACGATCCCGACTCCAACAAATTTTGGGTGACGTTTTCTTTCTTAATTGAAAGTGGCATGTACTAGGTGTTGTATAAGTTATATAGATATACTTGTAATGTTGGTTATAAGAATGGTATACCACATTTTGTTATTCGTTTGATAAAATGGTAAATATTATATTATATAATTTGGTATTAAGTTGGAATGAAAAATGAATGAAGTTATTAGTTAATTTGGATTAATATTATGAATGTTTAGTTATTAAATGACTATGTTAATGAATTGGTTATGATTTAGATATATTTAGGTTTAAATTGTTTTTTATTATGCCATTGGTTTTGGATTAGTTTGGTTTTTGGTTTGAATTTGAAGGGGGTTTTATGTAAAAATTAAGAAGAAATGCTGTCGAATTTTTTGTAAAAATAAAAAAAATAAAAAATCTCTGAATACTCGAACAAGTCCCGTTCCATTCCACTTTAATACTTATGTTGGGCTTCGAAAGTCCATTATAGGGACACAATTCTTCAATTATACTATGAATGTTATAATAATTGTAAAATATCCATAAGTTGTCTGATATATCCGGTAATGCCTCGTAGCCCTGTTCCGGCGACGGTTTGGGGTTAGGGGGTGTTACAGAGTTATAAGTGTAATATTGGTTTGAGTATATAATTATATATTTGTGTTTGAAGCCATAAATTGGCATGTTATTTTGGAACCATTGCTTGTGATGTGTATGTGAAATTAAGCTTGATATTTAGGTAGTTATAAGTTAGGTTAATTTGAAAGAATTGGTATACTTAAAATATTGATTTGAATGATGCATTGATGATATGTTTTGATGATATAAATGTGGTACCAATGAGGGTACATTGGTTACGCACTTAGGATGATTGTTTTGGTGTGTTCTGAGTATGTTTGATAGTGTTTTGAATAGGTTAAACGAATGGTTTTTGAGTTGCTTAGTGCCTAATTAAGTAGGAAATGGTAAACTTGAGTTTTAATGTACTTTTAGGTGTACATAGCTTAGTCACACAGGCGTGTGACCCAAGTTAGAGAGTTACACAGCCTGGCCACACAGGTGTGTGACCCCTGCAGTTGAAATTTTTCTAAATTTTTCCTAAATTTTTCAAATGTTTTTGATTTAGTCGTTTCTAAAGTGATTCTAAGGCCTCGAAAGCTTGAATAAGGGACATTATACATGTTTAATGATAAATTATATTATGATTATTGAAATATTTTGAAATGAATGATTTATATTACATTTATTTGGTAATGCTCCGAAACCTTATTCTTGTGACAGATACGGGTTAAGAGTGTTACATTTAGTGGTATTAGAGCTTACATGTTTAGCCGATTCTCGAACTAAATCGAGCTCCAAATTGAGTCTAAATGTAAATGCCATAATTGAGTCGGGATTTGGATACTGATATATTTGTTTTGTTTTATAGTTGAAAATGTCAAATGACTATAATAATGATGTTGATCAAGAGATGTATACTGGAAATTATGTCTCTAATGAATTAGATAGAATCGAATCAATAACACCGAGTGTTAACCCAGTTAGTGCTCAACAACCTAACATTCAGCGATGTAATATTGAGGGAGGAGGTGACTCACATTTACTTCGAGCTATCGCTGAGGCATCTGCATCTTCTGTTCTTTGAGCTTCGATAAAATAAGTTACGTAGATACGGTGCGACCGAATTCTTAGGGTTGAAAGGAGTTGATCCTTTCGCAGCTGAAGTTTGGATTGAATCCACTAAACACGTTTTGCAACAACTTGAATGCAACTCGCGTGAAAGTATAATTTATGTTATTTTTCTACTGCAAGTAGAAGCATATACATAGTGGCAATCAGTGACACATCATGTATCTTCAGATTAGGCTAATTGGGAATTCTTTATAAAGGAATTTCAAAAGAAATATATTGGTGAACTATATATTGATGATAGAAGACAAGAGTTTTTATGCTGACACAAGGTGGAATGGCTGTGGTTGATTATGAGCGAGAATTTACACGACTTAGTAGGTATACCGTTAAATTTGTGTCGACTGAAATTGAAAGTTGCAAGTAATTTTTGTGTGGTTTACATGATGAGCTTCGGGTACAATTCGTATCGCATAGAATTACTGAGATTGCTAATTTAGTTGATCGGGCAAGAATAGTATAACAAGCTTTGAGTTTTGATAAAAAGACTGAGGCTACTCGTACTGTTGGAAAACATCCTAGAGCTGCTAGTTCAAATCCACAACCAAAGTAATCAAAAAAATTTCGTGGTAATTGAAAGTTGACTTTTAAGCTAGATAGAGCTGATAGAAATCATGATCGACAACTGACTGTATCCACTGGTAGTGTACGAGGTCCATCTAGGTATATTGATATTCTGAATTGTGAGCACTACGGGAAAAAGCATCGTGGTGAATGCTAGAAGTTAATTCGAGGTTGTTTTCACTATGGATCCACGGAGCATTTTGCTAGAGAGTGTCTGAAGAATAAGAATGCTATCCTTGTTACTTCTTAGAGGCCTGTGCCTGTACCTAGAGGTCGCAGGTTGAGTCAAGGTGGTTTATTTTTAAGAGGTGGTACTAGAAAGGGAAATGATGCTGTTGCTTATCAGTCGGAGGCCAAAGTACTAGCCCGAGCTTATGTTGTACGGACACGTGAGGATGGTGATGCTAATGACGTTGTGACAGATGTATTTTTATTACATTCAGAACCTGTTTATGCTTTGATAGATTCGGGATCTTCGCATTCGTATGTTAATACTGAATTAGTTAGATCAAGGAGTTTAAAATCTAAGACATCTAGAGTATCAATAGTGGTGTCTAGCCCATTGGGACAATCTGTGTTAGTGGATTAGGTGTGTAGGAGATGTCCGTTACTGATATAGAATATAACCTTCTCTGTCGATTTGTTGATAATGTTGTTTGGCGATTTTGGGCATCGATTGGCTTCTGGAGCACGGAGATATTCTAGATTGCCGTAAAAAGGACTGTGACATAATTAAAGTGAATGGTGTTCGAACGAGTGGTTCAACTCGTATCATTTCAGTAATTCGAGTTGATCAACTTCTCAATTAAGGCTGTGAAGTTTTTCTAGCCTATGTTATCAATTCAAATTCTGGTGATAGTCAGCGTAGTAAAATTTGAACTATTAGTGAATTCCCTGATATGTTTCCTGAAGAATTACTAGGATTACCACCAGATCGGGAAATTGAGTTCACAATTGAAGTATTTCCTAGTACGACTTCGGTGTCAATGTCTCCTTATCGTATGACACCCATGGAATTGAAAAAATTAAAAGCACAATTGCAAGATTTGCTGGATTGCGACTTTATACGACCTAGTATATCGCCTTGGGGAGCTCCAATACTCTTCGTCAAAAAGAAAGATGGCTCGATGCGGCTTTGTATTGATTGTCGGCAATTGAATAAGTTGACGATTAAGAATCGATACCTTCTACCTTATATTGATGGCTTATTCGATCAACTAAAAGGAGTTTATGTCTTTTCAAAGATCGATTTGAGATCGGGTTACTATAAGTTAAAAGTGAAAAATAGTGATGTACTGAAGACAGTATTCCGTACGCGTTATGGCCATTATGAATTCTTAGTGATGCCTTTTGGGTTGATGAATGCTCTGGCGGCATTCATGGATCTCATGAATCGTATTTTCCAACGTATTTGGATCAATTTGTGGTAGTTTTTATTGACGACATTTTGATCTATTCGAAATTTGAATCCAAGCACGAACAACATCTCAGAACTATTTTGCAAGTGTTACGAGAGAAATGGTTATATGGAAAGCTCAGGAAATGGGAATTTTGGTTATCTAAAGTAGTGTTTTTGGGAAATATTATCTCAGTAGATGGGATCAGAGTTGATTAGAAAAAGATCGAGGTAATTCTTCAGTGGAAAGCACCGAGAAATGTATCAGAGGTTCGTAGTTTTCTTAGATTAGTTGGTTATTACCGAAGATTTGTAAATGGATTTTCGAAGATAACTTTGCCGATGACAAAGCTGCTACATAAGAATATTCAATTCATCTGGGATGATCAGTGTCAAGAAATTTTTAAGAAATTGAAGCAGATGTTGACTGAAGTGCCAGTTTTGACTTTACCAGAATCGGGAAAGGATTTTGTGATTTATAGTGATGCTTCTTTGAGCAATCTCAGTTGTGTTTTGATGCAAGATAGGAAAGTGATCGTTTATGCATCTAGTCAGCTAAAAACGCATGAACGCAATTATCCGACATGCGATTTAGAGCTAGCTGCTATGGTTTTTGCTCTAAAAATTTGGAGACACAAATTGTACGATGAAAAGTGTCACATTTATATTGATCATAAGAGGTTCAAATACCTCATATCTCAAAAGGAGTTGAATTTGAGACAACATCGTTGGGTCGAGCTTCTGAAGGATTTTGATTACGTTATTGATTACCACCCTAGTAAAGCTAACATTGTAGCTGATGCGTTGAGTAGGAAGACAGCGATTGAGTTACAAGCAATGTTATATATTTTAATTAAATGAAATAAAATTTATATGTATAAGTTATAAAATATAACAATAGTTATAATAATAGAATAGGTAAGTGGAAGCAAGTAAATTAATAGAAAAAAAAAAGAAAGAAAGAAAGGAAGGAGAACACACGGCCACAAAGGGTTCAAAACTTTTCAAGTTCAACTGGTTAGTAAATTTAGTTCCTTTTCTTATAATTTTTAAATTTTGGAATATAGGTGTTAAGTACTACCTGACCAATGTTGAAATTTTAGCATTGATTAAGATTTTAAATGTTTTTAATGTTGAATAGTTTAGTATTAGGGATTAAATTGATGGATTTTTAAGCTAAATATGGAAAAGGATTAAATTGTAAAATAAATTATAAAATTAGGGGTTTAATTGAAAATAGAGAACTAAATTTAGCTTAAAGTGAAATTAGTATAAAAATATAGTATTAAATGTGAAGAATAAAAATTAGTCTTGGTTTAGGGACTAAATTGAAATTTAAGAAAATATTGAGTAAAAATTGAAATATTCAATGTGAAATTGAATTGTGTTGTATTGATTTATTTTAATTGTTTTAACTCCGTAGCTAACGTCGTACTTGAATCGTCGACTAAAAAGGGGAAAGATAAAATCGACGTCGAATAGCTCGAAATCCACGGTTTGTATTTTTATAATCCGAACATAGTTGTTAATTGTTGTATTTGATTTAATGTATATGGTAAGTGGTTGAGGTGTGTATTTGTGCATTTTGATAGTGAATTGAAATTATAGTTGATTGAAATGGATTGAATTGGTATATACATTATGAATGTATTGACTATTTGAATTGAAATGAATATATGTGTACATGTAATAATGTGCAAATATGAGAATTAGATATTGGTTGTATTTGAAAGGTGAAATGAAACCCTATTAACTGTATTGGGCTGAATCGGATATAAATGGCATGCTAAAGGATAAGAAGAGTTCAGAGATTTCTTCGACTTCAAGTCAATGAGACACCGGGTGTCAATTTATATAGCGTTGGACGTAGTTATTACTTCGGATTTATCCGATGAGGCACTGGGTGCCAAACTGGTGTGTTGGTTGGATCTGTGTATCCGTTTAAGTCTGAGTCATGTTAATAGGGGTAAATAAATAATAAAGTTATATATTTGATATTGAAATGGCATGGTATGTAAAATGGAAATGAGATAATTGATTGAAAAATGAAATGTGAAATATGTTGTGAGAAAAATAAATATATGAGTTATGTACTCATTAATTGAATGTGGAATGAGTTGTGCCATTGTATAAAAGCAATGTTGATTGATATATGGAAAGCTATTTATATAGCAAGTGATGGGAATTGAAATAATTATTTTAGCCAAATCAAGTATGAAATCGTGTGAAAAATTGAATACAATATGGAATGATGCATTAATATGTATGAAATTTGAAATGATGATATCTTGTTATACTATGCTTAGTTAATAATGTGATTGAAAATTCAAATTGAGCATTTATGTATTATTAGGTCTTTAAATCTTCGAATTATAGAAATATCACTGAGTTTTACTCAGCGTAAGGTTTTGTCTTTCGTGTGCAGTTTAGGTACTTCTCTTTTGATCGCTGACTCAATATCCAACAACGATCCCGATCTTAAAAGTGATGATGTTTACCTTTTTTGATGGCATGTACCTAGGATGTCTTAATTGATAGTTATTTTGTGAATGGTTTGTAAATGGAGTTATAAGTGTAATATTGGTTTGAGTATATAATTATATATTTGTGTTTGAAGCCATAAATTGGCATGTTATTTTGGAACCATTGCTTGTGATGTGTATGTGAAATTAAGCTTAATATTTAGGTAGTTATAAGTTAGGTTAATTTGAAAGAATTGGTATACTTAAAATATTGATTTGAGTGATGCATTGATGATATGTTTTGATGATATAAATGTGGTACCAATAAAGGTACATTGGTTAGGCACCTAGGATAACTGTTTTGGCGTGTTTTGAGTATGTTTGATAGTGTTTTGAATAGGTTAAACGAATGGTTTTTGAGTTGCTTAGTGCCTAAGTAAGTAAGAAGTTGTCAACTTGAGTTTTAAGGTACTTTTAGGTGCATACAGCCTGGCCACACGGGTATGAGTCACACGCGGGCAACACACATAGGCATGTGTCACATACAGGCAACACACATGGGCGTGTGACCTAAGTCAGAGAGTTACACAGTCTGGCCACATAAGTATGAGCCACACGCAGGCAACACACATGGGCATGTGTCACACACGGGCAACACACATGAGCGTGTGACCCAAGTCAGAGAGTTATAAGCTTGGCTACACGGGCATATGTCTTGGTCATGTGAGGCACTGGCCAGGCCACACAGGTGTATGACTCCTGTAGTTGAAATTTTTCTAACTTTTTCCTAAATTTTTCAAATGTTTCTGATTTAGTCATTTCTAAAGTGATTTTAAGGCCTCAAAGGCTTGAATAAAGGACGTTATGCATGTTTAATGATGGATTATATTATTATTATTAAAATGTTTTGAAATGAATGATTTATATTACGTTTATTTAGTAATGCTGTGAAACCCTATTTTAATGACAGATACAGGTTAGGAGTGTTACATTCACCTTTTCAACCTAAAAACACTAGTTGTCACTTCCTTCAAGTTGTCGTCGTTGCTTTTGTTGAACCGTTGCCAACATGCTTAAAAGTAAAAAGACATCTCAAAATTATAACATATCGATAGCGGATTAGGAGATCAAAGCATAGAAATTCTAAAGCTTTGGGAGTGACCTTATGATTTTTAAGGATTTTTAGAAATCTAATCCTATAAATTTGAAGAGGAGATTTTGGGTTTCACTTTGGTGGTTTTGGATTAATATTCTGACGCCGAAGACGACGTCAAACAACCATAATAACAATGATGAGTTTGTAACGAGAAACTCTCCTCGTCCAGAAAGGAATAGGTATCAAATGACCTAAAATGTACCAAAACAGAGTCTACGTTGAGACGAGAAACTCTCATTGTCGCAATGTCGACTAACAATTTGTGACATCCTGACGTCGAGTGGCTAGAAGTCGTGATGTGACAAACTATTTGGTGACGTCACAACGTTAGTCTTGAATTTTCAAAACTTTACAATTTGATCCTAATTCAAGCTCGGGTCAACAAAAGAGTTTCTGTAAGCTCGATCAATGCTTGAATTTAGTTGCGAATCATATTATGAATGTTTTTAAGTCATAAATATTTGCTTAATTGACATATTCACTATATTTTGACGGAAGTTGCTCTGGCAACGGATGTGGCTTCCCATAACTTGGACCCGATGATCGGTCAAGCAAGGGGTGTTACAGTGACCTTACAATTTTTAAGGATTTTTAGAAATCTAATCCTATAAATTTGAAGAGAAGGTTTTGGGTTTTACTTTGGTGGTTTTGATTGATAGTCTGACGTCGGAAAAGACATCAAACAACCACAATAACGACAATGAGAAGAAGTGGTCATGGGTAAGAAGAAGAAAGGAGAAGGAAAATAAGAAAAATAGGTAGAAAGAAGAAGCATCTAATGGCATCATTCATTGATAGGAGAATGTTCACAAATGGTGGTTTGACAGAGAAAGCAGAAGCATCTTTAAGGGGGCAAAGATGATGGTTTTTGGGTTAGAAAGAAAAAGGTGAAAAAAAAGAAAAAAAATTAAAGAAAAAGAGAGAGTATTCCTTTAAATTTAATGATGGAGTGATCGATTTGGTCAATTAATTTAACAGTAGTAATCAAATTAACAATTTCTTTTGGTGATTAAAATAGGAACAATGTAATTTTAGAGAGACTAACAACATAATTTACCCAAAATTTTAAAAAATACAAATAATATTTTGCATAAACAAATCAAATTAGAATATAAAAAAATTACTCTAAAATTAAATTAAATAGAAACAATTATACAATGAAATCTTTAAAAACAATTATATAATGAAATCTTCACTTTGTTATTCAAAGGGATAAATCTTAAAACTATACATGAACCTTAGTCTAATATGTAATTCTATACATGTACTTTGATTTTGTGCAATTTTATACATGAAAATTTGATTTGATCCAATTCTCATAAAATTATTAATAAAATTATTGATATAAAATCATTTTATGTTTATATATTATATAAATGTATAACTATATTGATCTAATATAAAAATAAATGATATATTTATTTCTTTAAATGTGTATGATTGAATCAAAATTAAAATTTCATATGTACATTTAAATCACAATAAAAATTATATAATTACATTAAATTAAAATTAATATATCAAATTACACATTAAATCAAAATTTGTATATAATGTTAGAATTTTTCCCTTATTCAAATCATCAAATCTAACAGAAATCAAATATATAATTTCTAAAAGCATTAATAAAGTAAAGCACTTTTTCTTCCCCTTGAAACAAATTTATGAGAAAATGGATTTGGGAAGTCATGTCATGTCATGTCATTTCCTATATATTATTTTTTAAAATGTCCTAACTCATTGTGTATTGGAAGTCCACTTGATTTGTTTTCTTTACCAATCATACATTCTTTTCATAATCTAAAATATCCATAACCCAAATGAGTTCAACAAACCTAATTATAGTGGACTTGAGTATTAGAGTTCACTATGCCTATCCCTTCCCCCCTCTTCTCCCTTTTTCCTCTCAAAATAAAACCAAAACCAATGTTTTTTACACTGAATACTATTTTTTTTATTAATTAACTCAAATTAAATAAATTATTAAAACTTAAAAAATAAAATTCAATTAATTTTTAATCCGATTCAATGGTTCATAACAATTTAAAATCAATCAACCTTTTATTTATTATTAAATTAATATTCAATCAGTTTTTGATCTAATTAGTTTGACATCAATATAGTTTACACTTGAACTTTTTTACTTCATTGTTTATATTAAGTATCACCAAATATTTATACCCAACTAAATTCTTTTGTACTACTATTCTATATATATATATAAAGAAAAGGGTCATTAGATTTGTCCCCTTTTAGAAGATAATATAAAATTATAAAAATAAAGCTTCTTTTGCCACTTTCTCTCCAATCCCTCATTCATTCAGAAAAGAAAAAGGACTGAACTTTATTTTTTCAAGACTAAACCTTTACTTTTTAAAATCAATGAACTTATAACCTTATCCTTGTAAATAATGTTAGCAATACATTTTCATTTTATTTTGTTTCTGAAAACCACACTTCCAACAAAAGTTTATATATTATCCTAAACATACTTCATTCAAACAAATCATCAGAAAAGCCCAGTATAATTAAAATTTTAAATAATTGATTCTAATCAATTAAATTGAATATTGATAATAAATATTTAATAGGTTTAATCTCATTTAAATTAAGCTTAAAAACAAATCTTTATTTTTAATTCCATTGGGTTGAATTTAATTTAATTGGTGAGCAAAACCCATATATATATGTAAAAGGTCAAGTTGCACTAAAACTTTCTTCAAATACATCATGGACAAACCTATCCATCCATTTTCCATGGTCCCACTTCCCATTATCCAAGGAAAAAAAAAAGGAAAAAGAAAGAAAGAAAGCGAGTTCCTACCACCATTATTTTTTGGTCATCCTCCACTTACATATTAGAAAGATGAAGACACATCAATGGACCTTTGGAATTTGTTTTCCCTTGACTTACACCATGCCTATGGGGTACACATCAAAATAACTTTCCATGGTTTTTTTTTTCTTACTGGAAAAGACAAGGATGGAAAGGTTGCACTGACTTGATTGAAGTTGCTGGTCGGAGTTAGAGTTTGGATCGAAGCACTAAAAAGCCATTGCGAGTGAGCTAGGAGTGAGTTCTTGGCGGGTCATAATGTTGTTTTTTATCTTTACGAAGGAGTGTTTGATTCGGGTTTGACAATTGTTGGTGCATCAGGTTGATGTGCAGGGAAGATCGCAGATGCCAGTGATATCGGCACAATGCAAAGTGCCTTGGACTGAAGAAACTGCATGGCAGCTCCGATGTCTTCTTCCATCAGCTTAGCGACTTGCTGTTCAGTGCCATCGTTTGACCATTTCTCCCAAGCAGGCTGGGTTCCACCTCCTGCACCATCACCCTATTCATAGAAAAAAAAAAGAAAAAAAAAAGAGGGTAAAATCATGGAAAATAAAACTTAGAAGCCACGGCAGGTCTGAAAACGACAGTCAACTACTTGATCCAATAAATAGATTCGTAGAAAACGACCTGTCAAAGTGTAAGATAATGTACATTCATTAAGGCCGAAGCGATAAGGGATTAAGGCACCAACAAAAGAGATGCCTTAACACACAAGTTATTACATCTTCCTTAAGTACTTTTCATGCTTACTTGATAGTTTAGTACTTGAGGCGGAAAAATTCACTGACTTAAGAATTATGCTTATTCCGTATTACCTCAACGGATAGTAGGGGTACATCAGCAACAAGCTGAGCCACCGCACCTGCTGCACCGAGTCTGCTCATGCTCAGAACCTGTTTGAATATTCATCAAACTCGATGACATCGATACCATAAATTTGATGTTGAAAAAAAGGAAATAAACAGTAAGGCAGTTCACATTCTTCAACTATTCAAAGTAACAATAATGCAGTTCACATTCTTTACTATTCGAATAATAACTTATTTGTGGCCTTGACAGACAAGAGTCAATTTAGTCTAACATTGTAGCAGAAAGTAATGGCTTAAGGTCTTCATAGATGTCTAGGATTCAGCATACGGGTCCTACAAATTATCAAACAATTAATCAAAGTAGTTGAGGAACTTTTCGGTAGTGATGATGAGGTGTTTTCGTCTCGACTTCCTTTTACTTTTTGGGGCTTAAAAAAATGCGAATGCAAAAGCCACAATGACGATTTTGATGTTCTAAAAGCAACCTTAGAAGATATTTGAAACTTAAATACCTTTAATGAAATGATTCCTTTCTAAGCATAAAGACAAAAAATAAAATAAAATGAATCTTAGTTGATAGGGAGATTTTAGAAGTTAACACCTTAACTTGAAGTCTAAGAAACTTCACATAATCCACAATTTCATCAAGCATAGCGGCCCTATCCGTCTGCAAAATATTTAGTAATGCATCAGCAAGTAGGTCTGTTTCACTTTTCATATACCACGCAGAAGAACTGAATGGAGGAACCTTATTGCAGCTAGGAACCAACTCTTGCAAAGCCTTCATTCTTTCAGCTATTCTTTCTCTACGCAACTGCATTCACCAGAAAAACCATGGAGGTACGGGGAAAGGGGCAAAAGACTAGAAGATAAGGACTAAATAAACAAAACGGGAAGATTACCAGAATCTCTTTTTTTGTCCAAGTTCATTACTAAGAGGAAGAGGAACTATAAGTAGCAGCTCATAAAAGAACTTTTGTTATATCATTCCAGATTCTGAAATTAGAAATTGAGTTTACCCGCTCAGCAATACTGTGGGGATCCGTTGCCTGTCCTCGCCTAGCCCGTACCCTTGGACGGACGGCAGGTGGGTGCGGTGCCGCAGCAACTGGACCTGATGTTGGCTGGCTGTGAAATGGCTGCACCAGCATGTCACAGATTATGCAATCAAAATTTTCTCATTCATCGGAATCGCAGCATGCATAACATATAAATCTTGATAAATAGATTAGTGAACTCAATCAATTTTCACAAAGGTCTCACTTTCTTATTTCATTAAACCCAACAAGTCCAAGACAAGTCTACAACCATCGGAAACACAAGATTCCGGTAATCATAAACACAAAGAGCACATACGAACTAATAGTTCTCAATATCAGAAACATGACATGGAAAATCGATGCCTGATTAAATTACTACCATACACTTTGGGTTAAATTTTCAACATCAAGCTTTCTAAAGCTGAAAAAGAGCCGAAATAAGGCAAACCAAATCGAGGGTACTTTCTATATTTTCTCATAAACTTAGTGAAATGAAATAAATAAAAAAAATTCTAACAAGTACTTGCATGAGTTGGTAATGCCACACTAAAATAATCACAACATTCTCTTAAAAATTTCTCAAGCCAACGATAAACCCTTCACTTATGAAATTAACAAAATAAGAATTAATTTTGTTCCCCAAACTCATGCAAAAAATCTGGAAATTGAAAATAACACGGATATTTAAAAAAATGGCTTTAAAAAACTGAAAACCCCAAGCTAACTTTTGAAGCGTTTGCTACACACGCGCTAGCTAGTCACGTGGGAAATCTATCTCCGACAAAGATCATCACTGCATTGTTGAAAAAGACCACTCGAGTCTCTCTCACTTTTCACCTTTGTAAATTGTATAGGATGAGATGATGATATAATAGCAGAGTTCTCCACACGTGCACAAAACATTGTATCCGTGTCAGTAATTGCTTCCCTTTCACCCACGCTCTCCATTAAAGAGCGTGAAAGGCACGAATAATAAAAGGGAAATAATAATTAAACCCCTAGGTTTTCTCCAAATATCAAATATACCCCTGATTTTAATCATGATGAACCGTACAAAAAGGGCAAATTTTACAGTACAACCTTAAAAGAAAGAACAAAAAGGTAGTTCAATTCCAAATTTTAAATTTCTTTTGGTATATACTAAACATAAAAAAATATATGTTTTATGATAAGTTAATACATTATTTATAACAATATTATATCAGACATCATAATTGATAATTTTACTGATATTTTACCCATGAAAAAGTAGTCCAAATTAAGTTTCAAATGCTATAGGAAATAGGCTCCTTATAGGGCATCTTTATTAAGCACAAAGTCCAAAAAACTTTAGGGGAAAAATGAAAATATAAAGGGTATATCTGTCCCAAAAAAAGTTTTACCTGGTGGAGTTGCGGTGGAGGCTGAGGTGGCGGTGAAGCACGGATTTGCTGAGTTTGCATTTGTCCAAAAGGTGGAAACAAGCTTACCATATGCATAGAATCTCTCTCCTGCCACAAAGCAAAGTTACAAAAGAAAACACACACGCACATTATGACTGAATTACCCTTCTAATTTCTTGATGTTCATATATAAAGCATATAAATATAGAACATTAGAAAAAAAAATCGCTTTATTTTTCAAAGGAGGAACATCAAGTCCAAGTTAGGAGGAATTAGCAGTAGGAAAAGCCGACTTTAAGAAGGAAAAATTAGGTACAAAAGCGAAAATATTTTTCAGCATGAATTATGAAAAAGTAGTTAAAAAATAAGAAACCCTTGGAAATAATGCTTCTATTCCTAATATCCTACCATTGATAAATCTTCAAAAGAAATAATTGGTTCTACCATATGATTTCATGTCATTTTACCGTCAAAGAGAAACTTGTATCAACTCTTAAGTGCAAAGGGTATAAAAATTGTATAATAGCCCATATTTTAAAGAAAAGGGAAAGAGAAAGAAGACAAGTAAAAAGATAGGTTTAATAGATGGAAAGTGAGATTGATTGAATTTTCATACACTGATTCCAGAAACAGCAGAAGCAGCTGAACAAGAAGCATTGTTGTTGTTGTTGTCAACTACAACTCCATCTTCATGTCTTAAGAATCCATGTTCCAAATTCAACCCTAAAGGCATCATGCCTATTCCTCTAAACCCACCACCACTATCGCCACCACTGGCGCCAGTTGCACCACCACTTGAACCTAATTGCAACCCCATAGGCAAGGTGGCACCACCACCTCCGCCACCACCATAGCCTGGTGGTACTGCCAGGATCTGTTCAAAGAAATCATCACCTAACCCAGCTTCCTGTTGTTGATTACCTGCCATATTTAAAAACGCAAACACGCAAAGCAACTTCTTCTTCCCGGCCCTCTCTATTACTTGTATGTGTATGTGTGTAAAATAAGACTTTTTGTCTTTAGGTTTCACTATATATATAAAAGACGTGTTTCTCAATGTTTTAGACAGTGGGAAGAGATTTTAAAAACAGGGTTCTTTCTCTTTTCTTCTATTTTTGGAGTTTGATTATATTTTTTCTTGGTGGTGGGTTTTATAGAAAGTTAAGAGGGGGTTTAACGGGGTAACCAAGAAAAGGTGGAAGGGGTGTTGGTGAAGTGGGTGGCAGATCCGGAACCCGATAATCCGGAAAGGAAATTGTGGATTCCAAGAAGAATTTTCAAGGTATGGCCTTTTCACTTGGTGTTGGTTTGGTGTTTTTTTTTTTTTTGGTTTAAATGGATTGGAAACTGTGAGAGAGAGAGAGAGAGAGAGAGAGAGAAGGGTTTGAGTTTGAGAAGAGAAGGGAAGATGAACTGAAGAAAGTGTTTGATAGTGTGGGTTTGGGTTTTGAGTCTCCAACTTTGTGTTTAGTGAATATGGTAGAGGAGCTTTGGTTTGTGTTCTGAGGTATGGTTTTAAAGGAAAAATAATAATACCAAAGAAAAAGAGTTGGCTTTTAGGCAAAACTCGAATAGAAGAGAGTGGGAAAAGAAAAAGTAATCAAATGGAGTAATGATTGTGGTTTGATGAACTCCATTTTGTGTTGTATTATATATTAAATTTTTAATTCAGTTTGGAAATTAATAAAATTATGTTATTTTTATAAATTTAAAAAAATTTATATTTTTAATAAAACAATACTTGAATAAAATTTAAATTTAAAATATTAAATATTTAAACTTTTAACTTAATCACTTCAATTAACACTTTACTTGCTTTTAACATAAAACTTTTTATAAATAAATTTTTCAGGTGAACCACTAATTTACGGTACATACAATCCATGGGTTCTTTTTATTTATTTAAATATATAATGCAAGTTTTGTTTAATATATAAATCATAATCTTATTTTTTATAATTAAGATTTTTTTAAAATGAACTAAATATGATTTATTACTTTTTAATAAAAATAATTTATATATGTAATATTATATGTTACAATTATTTTTAAATGATTGTTGAAGAAAATAACAATAATTTTGTTTTTTTGGCCTCTTAAAAAGGACTATTGCTTGTATTTTCTTTGATTCATGAATAATTATTCCATATATAATGTTGAAATCAAAATAAATATGAAACCATGCTCAAGATGAGGTTTGCAAGCTTAATTCTATTCACTAAAAATAAAAATATATATGATTATGTAAAATTTAAAAAAATGAGTGCTTTCTTATAAAAATAACTATAAACAAAAATTAAATAAAAAAGAAAGAAATAAAATGCAATAAAAAAAACTCTAACATAATTAAGGTCTTGCTTGATAAAAGGTTAAAAATATTAGTAAAATAAAAATTAATATTTGCAACAACTTAATGTTTTTTTAAACATTTTTTATGACCCACAATAAAATTCAATTATTATTTTATTTTATTTTATTATTTAATAACTTAAATTCAACATTTAATTTTTTAATGCTTATTTTTTTATTTTATCAAACATAACCTGAATAATTACAACTAACAAATGAGGAAATATATATATATAAAACACTCCATGCGCAATCATTTATATAACACAACATATTTTATTTATATGCTTACCAATACTAATGAAAAATTCGTTAAAGAATAATATAAATGATTGCAAATTATTTTATTAAAAATTAAATATCAATTCAAAAATTTTAAAAAAAAATGAAACACATGCATAAATAATAGATGTGTTTTATAGAATTCATGCTATTTCTAAATAAATAAAAAATACATGATATACTAATGAGAACAATTAAGAATATTAATTAATATATATTTTTTATATAATTGTCCTATCCGATCCTTAAATAGGAGGATAAATTTCTTCTTGCATTGACAATAATATAGATATCATTGAGCTAAAATTTAATCCGAAAAAATATTAATTAATCTCTTGAATTATTTTAAATAATTGAAATTTAAATGTCAATTCAAATTTGAATTCAAATTCAAAGATAATTATCAATTGTTTTCTTTTGGCAAAAACACATTTTGAGTCTCTCTCAATTCAATGTTGAGCAAATCAATTCCTCTTTAAAAAATCGAAATCCTAGTTAATATTGAGTATGCCTCATATTTCAGTCAAATTTGAGAGATAATTTTTCAGTTAAACTTTGTTTATTTGTTTCAGTCAAATTCTAATTAGTTTAGATTATTTTATTATTATTTGACCTACAAATTTAGCTTATAAATAAGTTCTTTTACAACCTTATAAAATACACTCATTAAAGATTAAAACTCATAACACTTTTGGAGAATTTTATATTTACGTTTTGAGGGTTCGTTCTTTTCGAGTTTCAAGGATTAGTTTTGATCTCCATCTTTTTTACTCTTCGTTCTTTTGCCATTATAGTATAATTATCTTTGCCCGTGGTATTTTATCCACATTGGAAGGGTTTTTCCATGTTAAATTTGTGTGCTCAATTTCTCAATTTCTTTGATTTTTTTTGCTTGTTTGTTGCTTAATCAGTTTGATCCCCAACAAGTTGTATCAGAGTTAGTTTGATTTTCACAGATTAGCCCGTTCAGAGATGGTAGCAATAAGGTTCGACATTGAGAAGTTCGATGGTGTCATAAATTTCAATTTGTGGCAAGTTCGGATGATGGCAATTCTAATTCAGACCAGCTTGAAAAAGGTCATTACCAGAAAAAAGCCTGAGAATCTAGATCAGACAGAATGGAAAGAGGTTGATGAAAAGGCCTTGTCTACAATCTAGTTGTGCCTTGCGAATGGGGTATTGCAGGAGGTATTGATGGAGAAATCCTCATCTGCCTTGTGGAAAATGTTAGAAACTCTTTATGTGACTAAGTCTCTGACTAACCATTTAGAGTTGAAACAATGTTTATTTACATTTTGCATGAACGAATGTGAGCTTCTTAGAGATCACATTAGTCAATTTTTTACTCTTTTGAACAATTTAAAGAATGTTGAGGTTATGGTTGATGATGAAGATCAGGTTATGCTATTATTGTGCTCTTTACACTATTCATACAAGTCTTTCAGGGAGACCTTGATTTATGACAGAGACAAACTCTCATTCGAGGATGTGAAGGGTTATTTGTTGAGTAAAGATAAACTCGACAATGAGTTTGGTTTGGATATCAAGGCAAATAGGCAAGCTTCCATTTCGGTAACATCAAAGAAGCGAGACAAAAAGTGTCGTTATTGTAAGAAGTTAGGTCACATCAAAGCAAATTGTTATAAACTACAAAATAAAAGTGTTGGTGAAAGCAACGAGGAAAATGTAGCTAGTGCTATTGGTCGATGAAAGTAGTGATGATTTCTTGTTAGTGTCAACGAGCGAAAGCTCTGAACTTACGTCCGAGTGGGTCCTAGATTTTAGATGCTCTTTCCACATGTGTCCCAATAGAGAATATTTTTCCACATACAGTTCGGTTAAAGGTGGAGTTGTAAGCATGGAAAACGATTCATCAAGTAAGGTAATCGGTATTGGTACTATTAAAATTAGGATGCACGATAGGACAATTAGGGCACTTTTAGATGTCAGGTATATACTTGATTTACGAAAAAATCTCATCTCTTTAAGTATTTTAGACTCAAAAGGTTGCAGGATCAGCATCGAGTTTAGCGATGTTAAAGTGTCTCGTGGGGCTCTCATTTTGTTAAAAGATAAAATGATCGACATTCTTTATATTCTGGAAGGTTCTAGAGTTACTGGTGAAAACGGATGTCTCTCGTCTGTTACGGAGTTGAAGTCAACTCGATCGGAGAAAGAACAACTTGGTCATATGAGGGAAAAAGGTATGACCGTTTCGTTGAAGAGAGGTTCTCTTTTGGATGTAGGTTTTGAAAAGTTAGGGTACTGTGTTCACGAAAATCAGACCCGAGTTAGTTTTGATTTGGCAGTGCACAAGTCGAAGGCTAGAAGTCTCTCAACTTCTAAGCATAGATTCGACTCAATTAATTCCCTGCACAGTTCAAGATAGGTCCGTGGCGGGTTTTGGCAAAGATGACGTGGTGGAAATACGAGTTAAGGTGAAGATTTGTTGAGTATGCCTCATATTTCGGTCAAGTTTGGGAGATAATCTCCTAGTTAGACTCTCTTTATTTGTTTCAGCCAAACTATGATTTGTCTAGATTATTTTATTATTATTTAACTTAAGAATTTAGCCTATAAATAGATTCTTTTACAACCTTAGAAAATACACCCATTAAAAATTAAAACTCATAACACTTTTGGAGAATTTTGTGTTTACGTTTTGAGGTTTAGTTTTGATATCCATCTTTTGTACTCTTTGTTCTTTTGCCATTATAGTAAAATTATCTTTGCTCGTAGTTTTTTTTATCCTTTTTGGAGGGGTTTTTCCAGTTTAAATTTGTGTGTTTAATTTTTTAATTTCTTCCGCTATTTTTACTTGTTCGTTGCTTAATCGAGTCGATCCCCAATAGTTAATTTCAAAAGTGAGCAACTAAGGACAATTAATCATGAAAATTAATGTTTTGCATCAATTGTACATAATTTTGATTGATATAATAACAAATTAAGCCCTTAATATTTACATATGTTGTCAATTTGTTCTTGATTCTAAAACAATTATTTGAAAAATGTATAATTTTTTTAAATTTAAAAGAGTTCAAAAAGAATATATAAAAAACTTTAGCTTAGAAAATATATGCAAATGGATAGAATGTGTGCTAAATTTTTGTTAAGTCCAAAAATACCAAGAGAGGGTGAATTGGTACTTTAAAAATTTCTACATATTTTTCTAAATGATGAACAAAAGGAAGAAAAGCTTGGACAAATCAATTTATAGTGTTTGACCCGAATTTTCTACCTTCATTACCTTGGTATACCTCAACCGAGAATTTCCCAATTCATTATACTTGAATTATTACCTTTTAAGGAAATATGTAACCTTTAAAATCTCTATATTTTTCACAAGGCTAAGATAGAACCTTTCCTCTAGGTTTTATGAGTTTTCTAAAACCTTCTAGCTTTGGTGCTCATCTAGAAACCTTTTACAATCTACTCATGGTTTTATACCTTAAAAATCTTAAGTATGTTCTTTACAACAAAGAGAAGATGAGCAAACTAACAATGAACCTATTGTAGGTATGAGTTTGCAATTTGAAACTCTAAATACAAAGATTTGAGAGTGAAAAAGATATTACAATAAGCTTTCAATGAATATGTACAAGAGAAAATGAAGAAAAATAAAGAATTGAAGGTTTTTCTCTTGATTTCTACGTTTGGATGTTCATCTCTTGTATCTTGAAGTGTTCTTGATGTGTATATATAACAAAGAAAAAATTTATGATTGTTTTGATATCCGTTGAGATAGTTTCTAGTTGTTGGAAGCATTGCAGATAGACTTGTATCGATACAACTCATAATATGTATGGGTAGAAGGTAACTTATATTGGTAAAAGTCTCCTTGAGTATTGGTAGAAGTCTGGAGCAATGTTTGGGGTGCTCTCTAACTTGCTTCTATCAATAGAAGTTCCTCCAAGTATCGATATAGCTTTCCAAACTTGTATAAAATGAGTTTAAAACACTTTAAAATATTTTGGATTGACTCAAAAATATTTAGATAAATTTAAAAATTAAAACATGCTTTTAAGTACTTTTACAAATCTTTGAAATGTTTTGAAAATGTTTAACAAAATTTTTAATAATTATTTTACCAAATGACTTAGAGAATATAAATAAAAAATTATCTTAAATGTTGTTATATCAAAAGCTTGGAACATCAAAACAAACAATTTGTTACTATAGCAATCAAAGTTGTGTACATTTGACGAAATATGCTAATGTTGTGATTAATTGCCCTTATATGCTTAGTTTCAAAATTGATATATAAGAATTAAATTACTCCGATTTTTTCAAATGGACCAATTTGCTTAATATCAAAATTGAAAGAGATTGAATAGATGTTTTTTTCTTTTCTTTTATATATTATTTGGATCAAAATTTTAAATTATGAAACAAAATATTATTTTTAATTAATATAATTTTCAAGTGAAAAACTTGATTTAAGTTTTGAAAAATAAACCTCAATAACTTAGATAATTTTAAAGTTCAAGATAAATTATTTTTTATTTAAGTATATAAATATAAATATAAATAATTTAAAAATTACAGAAACATATCTATATTAGCAAACCAAATTTAACTCATAAATACATCACTTGAAAGATTTCGACTTTTACACTAATCCACTATCAAATTTGTTTTGTTGTCAATTTTGATTATCTTCTTCATCTCCGCCACCAAATTCCTTTTTTTTAATATAAACAAACAATTACATCAAAATACTATGAATAACGAAATTACTTTGCTAAATCAAATTTTAAAGTTATAAGCTCCCCGGGAGCTTCTTCTAAAACCTGAATACCCTCATTCCTGTCTGAAGCCATTTTAGCTAAGAAATCTGCATCTTTATTCTCTTCTCTAAGAACATGTCTTAATCTCCATTGTCCAATATACTCTAAAACTTGAAAAATTCTCCTTACCAAGGCAGAATTTGAAACTATCAGTGAATATATCACTTTATTGAGTTTTTGCCTGTGAGAAAGAATTAGACCTTCCAAGATCCCCCACAATTCAACATCAAACAATGAGCACTCTCCCAAATAGCGATCGTAGCCAAGAATTTACTCTCTATTATGATCCCTCAACACTCCCCTTATAGAAGCAAGGCCAACACCCGACTTAACCACCCCATCAGTATTCAAGTGACACCAAGTAGCTATATAGGAATGGACTAAATCAGTTACATGTTGTTCGGATGGGTTTTTCAAATAAGCCAAAGTATATTATTTCGTCCAACTAATAAAGATTTTTACAATCGCACGAAAGTTCCAAATTATCCCTTGAAAAATAAATAAACTTTTATTTTTCAGAGACACCAAGTAATCAATCAAAATAACCAAGAACAACTAATCTTAGGCATCCGAAAGTGCTCATTCAGTCCTTAAAAAAAAGTAATCTCTCATTCAAATGTTTAAAAATACAAAAATTAGAGTGGTCTATTTTAAAACTTATAATCATTGTTTTTTTTAATTTTACTTTCAAATAAAATTTAAAATAAATATAGTAAGAGTATTTATTGTTATTTTTAACTTCTAAAAAAATTATAACCTATAATTTTTTTACCTTTAAAAAATGTTTTTTGTTTTTTATTTTTGATGTGTTAAGAGATGATGGCAGAGCTGGGTGGTTCACCTTGTTCGTTACAAGGCGGAGAGTCACTGCAAAGAGTATTTCGAGTAGAAATGGTGTTAAGGTTAAGTAAGAAGGTTGAAGGTAAGGAGAGAGAGGGTGGAACCTCTTTTCTAGTAAAGTCAAAGGTTTTTATACTCTTAGCTATAGTCCCGAGGTGTTACGTGTTAAGTCCTTAGTGGTGGGTAAGGCACAAGTGGCCAAGTGGACCGCCAACATAAGCTTAGGTAGGGTGACAATTGGACATTATATTAATCACTACAAATGGTGTAACATCCCGAAATAGGGCCTAAACGGAACAGTGGTTGCGAAACTACAAATTCGAGGTAGAAAAATTTATTTTATTATTATTTTGAGGTTCATGATATGATTGCATGATTGTGTGAAAATTTCGTGATGAAATTCTATGCATAAAGTGCTTAAGTTGAGATTAGGGACTAAATCGAATAATTTGCAAAACTTGCATTCTAGAAGTTTTTAGTATGAAATCGCTTTGGAATATTAATTAGGAGGGTTTAAATAAAAATTTGACCAATTTCTAAGTTCATGGAAAAAATAGGACATGGATGGAATTTTTGAAAGTTTAATAAGGAAGGGCATTTTGGTTATTTGGATATTAAATGAAATAAAAGGGAAAAATAACACAAAATTCATCTTCTTCTTCATTAGCACGAAATTTCAAGGGTTCTCCATAGCTAGGGTTTGTTTCAAGCTTTCAAGCTCCATAGTAAGTGATTCCAAGCCCCGTTTTTAATGTTCTTTACGTTTTCGGAGTCCCGGTAGCTCGATAAAGCTTATGCTAGCAATAATTTAAGTTAGGGTTCATATTTGGAAAAATACCCATAGGTGAAAAGTGTTTATTTTGATGTTTTATGATAGAATATGAGATTTTAAATTATGTTAGACAACTTGTGCTACTCAGTTTTAAGTGGAAACGAGTAAAATGGCTTAATCGGTAAAAATACCTAATAGTCATAAGTATATGTTAGAGTGTGAATTTGATGTTGTCATAGAAGGGAAAATGATCAGCATGTCATAAAACATAAGAAAATAGGATGAAGTTTAAATTACGAGCCTTGGGAAAAAAGTGCAAATATGTGAAAGTTTAGGGGCAAAAATGTAATTCTGCCAAAGTTTGGGTCAAGGACTGTTTTGATAAATGTGAATATTAAATAAGTTAAATTTGCTATTATAGATCAAGAAGAGTGAAATCCGGGAGTAGATCGGGGAAAAGAAAAAGTAAAGGACTAAATTGTAAAGTTTAGTCACATTTTGTATCGAGGTAAGTTTACAGTAAATAAATGAAATATTCTTTTATTTTACATTATTATTGTCAATTTCTAGCATTTATATACTTATTTTCTTTGAATATTTAAAGTCGAATTAAAGGCGAAGTGACAGAGAAAAAGCATTAGGAAGCCCCGTTTGAACCTTAGGAATGTTAGGATATTGGGGTTGACAGGACAGGACAGGACAGAAATGAGCCATGTAAGTCCATATCAGATATATGGCTTTGGAGACAGGAATGAGCCATGTAAGCCCATATTAGATATATATATGGCATTGGAGACAGGAATAATTCATGTAAGTCCATGTCGAAGACATGGCATTGGCAGGATATTGATAGACAGGAACAACCCTAGTATCCTTAATATTCCGAGTGGTTCAACGGGTCATTGTACACGTTAAATTACAGTGACTTATCAGCAAAAGGGAAGGTAGATTATATTTATGAATAGTGAAAGGTCAGGTAAGAAAGAAGGTAAGTGAGTAAAGAAGAAGGTAGAAAATGAGAAGTAAATAAAGTTTATGAGGCTAGGTGACATTATGTATAATTATTCATTATGTTGAATGTTGTAATTTATTTGCTTGTAAGCTTACTAAGCCTAGTGCTTACTCTCTTTATTTTCTTTTTCTTATAGTTTTTATCAAGCCACTCGGGGATCGAAGGAAACGTCGGAGACCCGATCACACTATCGAAGAAATCACATTAGTATAGTTAGACGTTTCGTTTTGTGTATGGCATGTATAGGAACTTGGTTTCTTTTGATATGATATGATCAATGAATGATGTGTAAATACTTGCTAGTGATTAGCTAATAGAGTGGCTGATGATATACATGTTTGATAGTATGTATGATTAAGTAGTAACTATCACATGAAAACTAAGAAAAATGTGAAAGTAACTTAAAAACAGATTCAAGTATCAGAAATAACGGGATTTTGAAAAATCACAAGAAATTGTAGAGACATGGGTTGATGGTGAATAATATATGAAATTAAAGCTCGTTGTGTCTATTTTCAGATGGAATAAGCAAAACAAGTAAAGGTTTTGTATTTTATAGGGTATCTGAGTTTTGGTGAAATGGGGCCAGAGCGATTTCTGGATCCCCTATTCCAAATTTAGAAATTCACCATAAATTTTAAAAAAATAATTAGGTGGTGTACTTTATATGGTTAGAATCCTTATTTAATCTAGTTTTAATAGAAACAAACGGCATAGTCATATGATTTTTTTACAGAGAGAAAAGTGGTTCGTAGTAAGTAGAGGCCAGTGCAGTCGAATTCTGAAACAGGAGTAACTTTAACTAATAAACTGTACTAATTGGATAAGTCAAAAATTTTATAAAAAAATTAGCAGATAGATATATGAGTCTAGTTTCATGAAAAATTTACGGATCTTAATTTCGAGTTTTGAAACTCGAGAAATGAATTTTTAAACAACCATGATGCAGAAAAATAGTTTATTCTGAAAATTAAAATAAGTGGTTTAGAGTTGTTTAAAAGGTAAGATAAGTTTAGTAACACCTCAAGCTTGACTCTGGTGACGGTTTCGGGCGTGGGGGTGTTACAAATGGGACGTGGTAGTTGAGCTCAGAGATGGTAGTTAATGAGTGGGGTCTACACGAACACACACAAATGTTGAGCTGAGGAGTATTTCCAAGAGGTGTGTTCGAGCAGTAGGTAGGGCCCTCATGAGGAGTAAATCTGAGGGGTTGTCTCCAAAGAGTGAGGGTATCACAATTGGCCCCTAATTGAGACACTATTGGGTGTTAAGTTGTCTGAGGCATTAAGTGAAAATAACTTTGCTGCATTTGAATTTTAAAATTTGAAAGGTAGGGGCTTGCGCGTGGGGTATAGATGTGGTCTATGTTGCTTGAAGATGTATGTGTCACGAGGTTAAAACTTGGGTCTGGCAAACCACATGGCCTTAAGTGATTTTTTTGCTTCAAATTCGTCACAACCTTACTCTTGAAAGCGAGAATTCACAAAAAAAAATTCTCCAAGGCACTAAAATAAAGAGAACGTAAACACAAAAGACAAAGAAGTTCAAATCAAATAGAAAAGCTATAAGAAAGCAATAGCACACCTAGTGTTTGAGTAAATACTCTTAAAATTTTCTACTACTCAAGAATGAGGTACAATGGGATGATTGCAAATGAGGGGGAAGGCATTTGTTTGTAGCTAGACTCCTCCAAATCCAACAATATAATTTAAGTTACATCAACAGTCGAGAACTATAAGATGAGAGTCTTAAGGGATTAAACTCAATATAATCTTATTACTTAGGATTACAAATATTAACTGAAATAACTCAAATTTTACCGGAGTGTTTGAGATGTACCTCACTCATAGTGTTTACTTGATGTGACTGCCTAATTTGCATCACAACTTTTCCCCCAAAATTTGATACACAACCCATCTCTCACATAGATAATAGCCCCACTGATAACTCAACCAATGATTTACCCTAACAATTACATTTTAATAAATCATCAAAAAGAAAGCAATATTTAAATAAATTCTTTAGTGAAGAATTCAATAATTAATGGATTTCTTTTCAAAATATTAATTGGTAAATTTACTACTCTAAAGTTGATGTTTTCATCATCCAATGACAAAAGAAAAGTGGGAGAATTGGCTCAATATGTCCCCCCCCCCTTTCTTCCCTTTTTCTTTGTTTCATCTTCTCAGTTCGATTTTATTGAATATTTCTCTTAATAATAATTGAATGAAGCAACAAAGTTAACTCCCCAACTCCAACCCCAACCTGACCATTCTTTTTCAAGCTGAAATTGTATGATTGAAAGTAAATAGGATGTCAAATGATACTCCATTTCAATGATATCCTCTGGAAGATCCACTGTGTGGGCCATTAGGGTCAGGATCAGTGTGATTAATTTAGCCAATAATGCTAAACTTTTTTGCCCAAATCAAAAGTTCAATCTCACCCTTAAATCTTAATCCCAATTTTCTTTGGCAAACTCATAATTCAAAAGCTAAAACAGGTGGTTAGCAGCCGAATTAAGAAAATCAAAAAGCTTTTTGCTTAGGATACTTGGCCCACCAATGAAATTATTTACTGGAAGAGAAAAGAAAGTCAATGAGTGGGCTCATACTTACCCATCAGGAAAAAAGAAATAGAAAAAGAAAGGGAAGTGGGCTCCTATCATTATATCTTAAAAATACAATTGAGCGCTATGTCTGGGGCAGGCTAAAGTATGAACCAGTAATCAATCACAACAGATCCAACACCATGACCAAAATTATAATCTTTGGTATACTGGTAGCCTATTTATTTTTTAAATTAATGTATTTAAAGGTTAGAAATGAAACATATTTTATGATCAATTATTTATCTCTTTAAAATTATAATTATCGGTAATATACTATAATTCAAAACATCTAATAAGTAAGAATGAATTCATCAAAACAATCCCTACAAATCTTGAAAATTGAAAGCACAATTTGGAAGAAAACCCAATTTAACAACTCATGAAGTAACAACAAGTAAACTTATCCTCTTTTGCCTCATCTATCATTTAAATTTGAATCACAATCAAAACAACCTAATAAAAGAATAATCTAATTGTTGATATTTTAAATGGTCACCTTATAAAACAACACTACTAAGGGCTAGTTTGACAATGCTTTTGAAAAGTGCTGTGGAAAAGTTTAGTTTAAAATTTAAGTGTTTGGTATTATTGTCAAAAAGCACTTTTGAGAAATAAAATATCCATTTTAGACATGATATTATAAAGTAATAAATATACATTTAAATAATGTTCAAATTAATTAATATTATGATATTTTAATAATAATATAAAAAATAATTTTTTTATAACTTATTGTTAATATTTTAATATATAATATTAATTTTAAATAATTCTAAGTAATTAATATTAATTATTTATTAAATTTAATTAGAATATATAAACTATATTTAAATATTTAAATATAATCATTAATTATTTGTAATTAGATATTGACACAATTGTATTATTTTAAAAATGATTTTTTTTATTTTTAATTAATAATTTTAACACATTTATATTATTTTATTTTAAAATGTGAAAGAAATTTTTTTATTTCATAATTATTTCATAAAATCAAACAATCAGAAAATAACTAAAGAGAAGAAGAAGTATTTCACAAAAAAAAAATAGAAGAAGAAGAAAAGAGAGACTCACCTGTCCGAAGAGGAACATATAGAACCAGAGGAAAAGTAAACAAAAGAGAAATGGGGAAAAAAAGGGTTCTGCCGTCTTCGAAAAGAAGAAAAAAGAAGGTTAAAAAAGTAATATTAGGCCAAAAGCACTTTTGGCTAAGAAAAAGTGGCAAAATTACTGTTTTTTCATCTGTGAAAAAGTACTTATTTTAAGTTGAAAAATGGGCAAAAATGAAGACTATTCTTTAATGCTTTTAACAAAAAAACACTTTTTGGCAAAAGCCCATTAAACAAGCAGAGCCGAACGGAGCCTAAGTCAATTTTTTTTTAGTTTTGCATTTCTCTCCAAAGACTTCTTAGAAATAATCACTACCATTTTTACAATCTAAACACTATAATCTTAACAGAGGAGCTATTTTACACCTTCATCTAATATACATAACCATTTTTCATGAGGAGATAAAAAAGTAATTCTAAATATGGTATGAGGATTGTTATAAAAAAATAGGTGTGAAAAAATTATTAAGGCAGAATTTCAATGACATTTTCTTTAAATTTTTTATGCCTTTAGGATACAACAAAGTCTTAAAGCGTCCAAAAAAGAACAATAAAAATGTCTGATCATAAAAGTTCTTAAATATCTTTCACTAAATATTATGCCTTTACATAATACAACTATTCCCCCCCCTCCCCTTTTTTATACAATATTAAGGATAAGGGATGGGATAACACGATTTGAACCTGTGTGAAATAAGTGTCTAACAAAAGTTTTAACCACTGCTTAATTCAAGTAAAGACATGACGCCATTTTTTTTAACAATCTTATTATAAGTTCTGATCATATCTATTCTCAGAAAGCCTAAAACTACCTATAGCCCCTCCCCAACCCAAAAATAAGAGGATAATGTACTTCAACGCACTTAAACCCACGTCCTCCTACATTGGCAATAATGACCATATTAATCGGATTAGAACTCAATCAGCTAAATTATGTCCTTTTCAACACAACTATTTCAATGCAAAAAATATATTCCAACAAATATAAATAAAATATTAATCATAATAAAATTATTGCACTAGAATATAATATATATTTACCTAATAAAAAATTAAAATTAAATAAAAATAATATTCAATTTGATTCAAATTATCACCTTTTTTTAATTTATATTATATAAATTATCTAAACACCACAGTTTGGGTCAGTTTTTTTATTTTTCTTGTTAAATCCTACTTAGGCACCTTTTGGATGGACGGTAGCTATAGTATAGTGGAATCTTTTATCTCACAGTTACAATAATTAATCTCTATCGCCACCATTATTTTTAACCTTATTGGAAGTAAACTTACTAACATTACGCACCCTCAATTACCGCATCTAACAAAATACTCGGTATAGTTTAGATGGTAGGCAATTTATTCTAAAGCCTTCTTTTGCGTCTCTTGGAACAAACATTTGGTAATTGCATTCCAAGTAATTTTATTCTTTTCCCTGGCTGGGGTAGAGTTTTTGCTTAGCAAATTAGAGCATAAAGGTTTTTGAGGTAGCACTTCAGAGATGTAGAATTGGCTTCCTACCATATCAGTTGACAAGGATGGAACTAAAAGGAAAGCTAACAAGACGTATAGAAAATCCCACAGCATGCTATGGAAATGGCAGTGGTAAAATCTATCATTCCAGCAAATATGGCATGATTAAAGGAAAGGTTTAGTCAAGCAGTAGCCATTACTACCCAAGTAACCTAAAAACTAACATTGTTTCCATCAGTTAAACCAGAAATCATAGCACACTTTGGTCAGTTCCAACACATTCTTCACTATCTTTAGACTCTGCTTGTCTGCCTTGCTCCTATTGCTTCCCATTCAGGCTTACACCCCCACCGATCCTCTTTTGCAGATGCTCCAAGCTAGCCACTCGATGCAAAGAAGCTGTCCGCCCAATTTTGTTTCCTGTCACTGCTGATCCTTCAGAAACAGGTTGTATATTTTCAACTGAAGAAATATCTGCGAGTGCATTGTTGATTCTAAGGTCATGAGTGGATATCGAATCGTTAGCAGCAGCCTGATAAAGGGTATGCTTTGGACCATCTTCCTCATAAACTGCAGCATCCGTTGAAGTATCAGAGGGACATCCATCAAATGATGACATGCTTGGTATCTCAGGTAATGCATGGAACACAGGGTTCAAACCAGTAGTTCTTTTGACTGCCTCTTCAGCCATTTTTACCTATATAAAGAATTCACCAATTGAATTAAGAACTGTGTGCTCATCATGTTAGCCACTCACAGCTTTCAGCATTTAAGCAAACTTTTCAATCAGGTATGAGCTTGCAAGATCTAAACAATCACCCTAAAGAAAATTCAAATATTCAATAACTTACCTTTGCTTTCAATGTTTCAACATCAGCTTTTAAAATTCTGTTGTTAACTGCTGCTTCATTGTACCTTTGACTAATGTCAGTCAAACTCTTCAATAAGTCTGCATTTTCAACTCTTAATTGAGAAACCTACAGTAAATAATATATTAGGATATCCATAACTCAAAGGGGAATGCAAGCAAATAGGAAAAGGAAAGGACAATATAGAAAGGGCAGGGAAAAGCACCAAACCTGTGACTCAAGTTCTGTCAAATGGGCCTGTTTTCTTCTTCTAGAACGCCTAGCAGACTCTCGATTTGAAAGCATCCTGAACCACCATATGGATGAGTTGGTGGAAATAGAACACAAGAAAGTAAGTATTTGTAGGATTAATTTGCTCCATTAATTAACAGGCCAAACATTTTCAAGAACTTAAACGGAAAAGTTCTTAATATCAAATGGATCTACCGTAGTATTCATTTTCCAAAATTGTGACATGCAGGACGTAGTAAAATATCTGCAACTTAAAAGAAGAATCAATGGTTACCTCCTTACACGTTTTACATCAGCAGGATCCATGTTCTCCGTTGTTTCATTTTCACCTTCAACTTCATCCTCGTCCGACTGTTCTTTTGACGATCCAGTACTTGTGCTTGGCCTCACTTGAGCTCTAAATTTTTTCTGTCCACTGGGAAAAGAAAGAACTTCAGCCACTGCATTATCATCCTTGTCACCGGCTCCTGAACATTCAGTAAAACAGGAAAACAATACATAAGATTGCATTACACCAAACACTCAAATGCACATGCCACTGTGAAAACTGTTAAAGAATAAAAAAAGAACAACTGCTTATTAGAAGCTTCAGTGATGAATTTAAACGTCTGGAAACAGTTTTGGATCCCAATTGTGGAGTATTAGATGCCTGTGACCCCCTGTCGGCTCTAGTAGCAGAGTCTTGAGGTTTTGCAAAATAAGCCTGCTTGAAATGCATCTAACATACTCAGTCAAAAGTTCTAAGAGCAAAAGTGATTAACATAACTTTTAACAGAGGACAATCAATTCAACATTGAAAAGATGCACAAAAGATTAAAAATTACAACCATGGGCAATTTCCAGCTAGTTATATAAATATGTTGGACAGGGATGTAATATAATATGTATTGGATACAATAAGAGGAGCAAGCTAAATACAGCCCATACCTAACTAATCTCCCGCTCTTTCTTTGTCCTACATGGAGTTTTAAGGAAAAACACACTTTTTCTTACACAAGAAAATACACTCCAAAAATAATTAAAAAAAGCAGACCAACCAAATTTATTCCAATTTGGCAATTTCCAGAATCAAGAGGGAAAGAAAATCCACTAACCAATCAAAAACACAAAAAAGAAAGAAAATTCTAATACTAAAATTAAGCTTCTCAATGACTGTTAAGTCTGATGGACTGATATCAACAGGCCAGAAACAAGACAAATAAACCAACTTAACTAATCAGTAAATGACGTTTAAACATTAACCCTTTAGCAAAAGGAGAAGCAAAATAACATTCAAAACAAAACCTTGACTTTCAGACCAAAGCTACACTGGTCAAAACACCCTTGAAAATACAACCTTTCTGATTTTACAACATAAGTAGATTTTTTGAACTGACAAAGGAACCAAAATGTAATTAAAAAGAATCAAAATCCAGACATACAAGTTTCCCTTCAGGTTTTCTCAGATACCAAACATAACCCAGAAAAAGAATCCCATCTTTTTTCAAAAGAAAGGAAAAAAACATTAGAGATCTAAACCTTTCCTTCATTATCCTCTATTCACTACACCTTTTTCTCATCACCCAACTACACACAAAAAAGAAAGGGTAAAAAAGAAGAATGTAAAAGACTTACCATTGACATGGCAACAGCAGCACAAGCCAAGTTAAGTTTCTTCTTAAGAAAAGCCTGATAATCCTCTACATCTGCAGGAATATTGTCGTGTTTATTATTTTCAAAACACCCATTCTCCTTAGCTTCCTCCTCTTCGTTATCTTCACCTTTCTTATCAACTTCTTCTCTAAGGAACTGCTGAAAAGCCCACTCCGAAGCACTACGGTTCATTTCAGAACCGGGGCTTTTGTTTTTATCGTCGTCGGGGGCGGAAGAAGACCAGAAATGGTCGGGGATTTCTTCAACGGAGAAAACTCTATCCATTGTGTGATTGGTTGGGTGGTTTGCGGGCTTTTTCGTCGTTTTATGCATCTGCTGATTCGGATGCTTGTCAAATAGATTGGGATTTAGAATTTATTTAATTATTTTTAAATTAATATGTTCCAATGTGGGCCAATTCAATTTTTCTAAATGGATAAGGTGAGGGAAGTTTTGGTGTTCTCGTTGCTACAATTATTTTGGTGCAACCCTTATTTGGATAATTTTTTAAATTTTAAAATTACTCATAATCTTTCTCCATCTCATAAATAGGAGAATGATACGTTTTAACGTACTTAAACTCATATAGTAGCAATGTAAATACTAATTGAGCTAAGATTTAATCTACTCAAGAAACATTTAAAGATAAAGAAAATAGATAAGTTTACTTAATATAGATCTAAATAAGGGAATTCATGTATAATACAGAATTTAACATGTCATATTCAAAATTATAATGTGAAATAGGGATCAAACTAAATTGGTTTTTTTTTCTCCATACATGAATAAGTTGTTAAAGTTACGATTTAATAAATTTGTTGATTTATTGAAAATAAAAATGGATATGAAATTATATAAAGGACATAACTACAAATATCTTCCATTCCATGATTGTTAGTTGCAATTTGGCAATTTGCAAATGTATATTGTAAAATGTAAAGTGATGTTTGGGATAGCGGCAATTTGCTATTATATATTTTAGATGTTAGTGATCTTATACTCCACCAAACTTATCACTCCTTTCCAAAATATCTTCAATTTACTACTATATTAAAACCCAAAAATAGAATTTTTTTTTCTCATGAAAACTTAAAAGCTCTCCTTTAAATTTGAAGATGTTTTAGTTCGATTAGTATATGCATTATTGTTAATGTAGAAGAACGTGAGTTCGAGTGTATTAAAGCATATTATCTTCCTATTTATAAGTTAGAGAGAAGCTATGAATAGTTCTGAACATTATATCAAAAAAAATAAATATGATTAGAGGAATTGTTTGAAAAAAATTACAGTAAAAGGACATTGCAACCCAAAATTCCACAGGTACCAATTAGCAACCCAGAGAAAGCTGACCTGGAAATTTCAGGACATATCTGTTCTAAAATAATATATTTTAAAATATATTTTACATTTTTAAAAAAATTATTATTATTTCTTTCGAAAACGTAAAGTGCATGAAAGAAACTTGAGGAAAATCTACTACAAAATTCCCATTGGATAGGAAGGCAGCTCCTTTTGTGAATAATTATTGAACTGGGCCGACCATGGGCCCCATTGTACCAACCGAAACCTTCCCACGTCCTCTACGTCCCCTTGATATCATATTCGTAACAGCTAAGTTATTCGTTTAATTTCTGAAATATCCGAACAAGTTAAAAAATTATTGATATGGAAGGACAAAATAAATTTATGAGAAATTAGTTAAATATTTAAAATGTGTAATGGAGTTATTTTTTTAAGGTTTTATTTGTTCTCTCTATATTTTAGTGTGAAAAAAATATAAATAAATAAACTATAAAACTCTAAAGATATAATGAAACTCATATTTATGAATTGATTATAAGTTAAAATATGATTAGGGCTCTTATATGTCTTGAACTTGTGGTTAATATAATTTTTGAAATATTTTCTAATTTTTTTATAGTTAGAAATTAAAAAGAAATATTTTCTCAATTTTTGTTATAGTTATTGCTGCTGCCATGGGCGAAGTCAGGGGGGCTAGCATGGGCCCCGGCCCCCTTAAAATGTAAAATTACTATTTAGGTCTTTAAATTTAAAAAAAAATTAAATTAATAAAGGTAAAATTTCACTTTGGCCCCCTAAAATTATAAAAATTCAATTTAATCATTTACAAATTATAAAGTTATAAACTATAAACAATTAAAATTTCATCCGACCCCTCTTAAAAAATTATTCTGGCTTCACCTCTGGCTACTGTTGAAGTAGTTATTAGATCAGGTATTTTGTCCTTGATTTTTTGTAAAAAAGCCAATGTGTATCAATCAATCAACTTTGTTGAATAAGTAATATATAATAATATTAAATTATAAGATTCATCAATTTGAATTATCATGTACAACAAGGCTCCGTTTGTTTGCCAGTAAAATGTTTTCCGGAAAATAATTTTTGGAAAATGATTTACTTTTCTGGTGTTTGGATAAATCTATATAAAATATTTTCTGTTGTTTGGCAGATTTCCTGAAAATATTTTCCGGAAAAACTATTTTTACATATATTAATAAATTTATATATATATTAATAAAACTATATTTTAAATTATTTTTACATATATTGCAATGATTTATTTATAAATAAATAAATCAAATTAAATATATAATAATACTCAATTATTAAGTTAGAATATTAACCGTCATAAATTAAAAACAACCAAAGTGTAATAAATTATTTGTAATTGTGTTATAAAAAATAAAAAAAAACAAGGATTGAATAATTATAAATTAGCTTCCAAACCACAATTAATACTAGAAATTAATAATATTATCCAAATGCATAATTAGTAGTACACCACATAATAACAATAATATTGTTCAAGTGCATAATTAATATTACACCACATTAAAAGTATCAATATCTTCAACCTTGAGAAAAATTTGAAAGAAAAATTTTGAAATCAAATTTTTCTATGCTTCTTACTTGAAAACATTTTTTTATCTTAAATTTCGTATCAGAGATAGCTCACCAATTTTCAGCTTTGAATGTAAAGCATAATGTTAAGATTTTAGGAATAACTGAGATTTGTAATGATGCTAGTAAACAATGGCAAATAGTAAGTTGTTATGATCATAAATATACAGTATTTTCCAATAGACGACCAAGCATAATAAGTGAATCAGGATGTGTTGGCCATGGACTCGACTAGGAGCTGGTAACCTTCTGGTACTACTATCTCTGTGGTAACACACGCTGCTAGTGCTAGAACATCGGAACCAAGGCCATGAGACATGGCTAGAAACAGTAGCAAATGGAAATCCGCAATACGCTTCACGAATGGAAGGCTCTTTGTCCTATCTAGATGATTCTTCAATGTCCTCATCGTCACGAGGTTGTTCTGGTTCTCAATAGGAAAGGTTGATGAAAGAGATCCCTGTATCAAAGCAACCACTTATTTGTGTTTTAGAGCAATTCTTAAGTAAAACACAGGTCCAACTCCAACCTGAGAAATAAAAACATAATAACAACCACTCTTGTATTTATTGTAAGAGTAGTAGCGAACATAGGTGGACTTCGTTAAGCCACATACGAGTCTGTTAGCAGAAAATAACAGTCGATGATGTTTTTCAGGAGCCTTATACTCTAATATTAGCGTTGCACATAGTTACACGTCTAACAAGGGTGATTACTGATTTCATTTGTTTCAAAAGTGATTGTCCGATATGGTGCAAGACGTCAATCTCAGAGTGACAACAATCAAGACTAGACAATCATGTCTACTTTCAAACTTAAATACTAATACGTCTAACAAGGGTGATTACTGATTTCATTTGTTTCAAAAGTGATTGTCCGATATGGTGCAAGACGTCAATCTCAGAGTGACAACAATCAAGACTAGACAATCATGTCTACTTTCAAACTTAAATACTAATATCAAACTTAAATACCATGAAGTGGTCATGGCAAGAAAAGATCGATTTGGAACAGAAATCAAGCAAGAATGGTAATTAAGAAGCTACAAAGTTTGATATAATTTTGGTTCTTGCTGTTTATTTGTCTGATACATCAGAATACGACAACCTACAAAGTTAAACCTTTGACGTAGAGCCCAGGGTGTTACCGAATTTGCTCACAATAGATAGATATGTAAGTCGAAATAGTGTGTTTTAATGAAGATAAGCATTACAAATCAAGGGATGATATATTAATCAGCCATTACCAATAACAATATGTAGTTTTCTGCAATAAATGAACAAAACTTAGACTAAATTTGTATGAAATTCAATGAAAAAGAAATTCAATGAAAAATATTATGTCCGAGAATAGCTTTTCATGGGTCTGAGAAGTGAAAAATGGTGTATAAAATTTGTTTCATTCATCCTTAATCTTTGAAGTACATCATCAACTAAACTGAAAATAGACAGTATAATTCACTCTAATTTCTAGAAACTCTTGTCACAATAGTATAGTTGTTTATAAGCAAATTGATTCAAATTTACAAGTGAGAGTCATGTCAAGATTGATTTACCATATAAGACGAGACCCAAAAATAAGGTGGCAGTGGACAAACCTCCAAAAAAGCCCTTACCGACCATTTCTGTAAGAAGTTCTGTTGCCTTTGAGGCATAATTGTTTCGAAGAAATCCCTGGATCATTACATTATAACAACATCTATTAGGCAAACAATCATACCTTTAGCAACATTAGGCTCAATACCTAGCTTTTTCATTGTGCCAAGGATATCTTTGGCTTTAGAAACCACTCTCTTCTTGTAAAGTGCATCGATCAATGTAGTATATGTGATGACATTGGGCTTAATGCCTTGCTTTCTCATTTCAAAGAAGAGATCATGAGCATCCTTTAGCAAGCACTTCTTACAAAGATAGTTAAGGAAAGTGCAATCTTCTACAAATTGGGTTCAAAACCTCTTTCTTCCATCATCCTTAGAAACTTAACAGCTCAATCAATATTCCTGGTATAAAACAACCCATTCAGTATTGTAGTGTAAATAATTAAATCAGGTTGATATCCTTTTTCAATCATTTCATCAAACAAACTCCCCGCTTGAAAAATCTTACTTCGTTTACAAAGTCCTTTAATCAAAGTGGAAGAAGTTACAACATCAGGTTTAACATCTAGCTTCAGCATTTTGACCAAAACAGAAAACCCAGAATCAATTCCACCAAGTTGACAAAAGCAATTAATCAAGATGTTGAAAGAATAATCGTTATGGGAAACTCCCAACAATTCCATTTGGCTACACAGAGAAACAACAGTGGCATAACGTCTCATTCTAACCAGGGCTACTAATAATTTAGTGAATTCAACAATGGAACGCTTTGGGAGCTGCTCAATCATCTCATTAAACAAAGTCAAAGCATCATCAACATTATCGAAGCGATGATAATTCTTTGGGTTTTGCCTAAAAGACATCGAATTCTCACTTAAAGTTTCCATGTGATTAGAAACGGTGTTAAAATAACGAGCAAAAGAATAGTGGAAACTAGAAAGGTTCCTTCCACCATTAACAATGGAATGAAGAAGTAATGAAGAATCAAGCTTACTCATATCCCGAAATTAAGCAAAATGGAAAAACAAAAGCTGAGCTTGAAATGAAACCTACAAATGGTGGCGACGGCGACACTACCAGACAATCGGTAAAAATGTGGACAAGTAAAGAACAAGAAGAAAAAAAATAACTTTAAAAAGAAGATGCCATCCCTTAAGTCACGACCTTGAGAAGAGGAATGAGATTTACCTTTGCCTGAGAAAGAGAGAAAGAGAGGAATGAGATTTGCAGAAAGAGAGAAAGAGAGAAAGAAGATGAAGAACAGAAGGAAGGGAAAAGGACTTTTACCCGTCTTTAGGAAAATGTCTTACGGAAAAAAATCTGTAAGACATTTTCCATAAAATGTGTTGATTTTACGTATCTCTTGGAAAATATTTTCCAAATGAAAAATCTTTTCAAGCTTCCAAACACCTTAAAACTTCCTGGTAAACAAATAGACCCTAAGTTAGAATCTACGTCATATTTTCAAAAACGTAAGAAAACAAAATATTTTGGTCCTTTCTTATGAGTTGATCCTGAAGAAAATTGATTAGAAAATTCTTGGTAAATCGCTGATTCATACTATCTACATATGGCACTAATAAAAACAATCGATTGAATATTAAATAGTGTATAACAAGACTATCAATTTTTATAAAAAAAAAATTCTGCATTAATTAATAAAACAATCTAAGAATAGTATAAGATGAAGGAAGAATAGAAAATTACTTTTTAGTGATTTTCTTGCGCCATACAAATGAAATTTCATTTGTATTTATAGGAGTCCTCATATATCTTTATAATGACATAACTATTCAACAGGTTTCTTTTTGAATAAACATGTCTCTTAAATAAACATAATTATTCAATCAAGTGTCATAACTTTTAGTATTTAAGAGACAACTTATGACATGAAAAGTGTCAACTCTTGATTTATATCCAAGTGATTTAACTATTTGTTACTTATAACTTTTTATTTGTAAATATTGGGACATTATATACATATTTGAAAATTTCCAAAAAAATGAAATTGATAAAAAAAAATATTAAGACTGTTTAAAATATGGGTCAAAACTCGGGTTTTAATACTCAAAACCTGAGCTCGACCTTGTCCAACTCGTTTTCATGTTTATAATAGATTTGTTTCATTTATTTTATATATTATGTAATCTATATGACAAAAAATAAATGTATTATACTATAATGTAAATATTAAAAACTATACTAATATGTTTACATTAGAAATTTTAATAATATATATAATTAATAAATATACAAAATAATTATATTTAAAAAAAGAATACAGGCTTGTGTAAATATAATAGGATTAACCATCTACAAATATAAATTATGTAATTTAACTAGCATAGACTATATATATATATTTTAAAATCAAATAAATTAATGGACAAATTCATCAATCTTGCATCAACTGGGAAATAGAAAGGTTAATTTCTCTTAACAATTTACCCAAATAAAAAAAATTTGAGAAAAACTCAAAAATTCCAATAAGATAATTGCCAAAAAAATGCCATGTAAAAACATATATGCTGATTCAGCTTTTCCGTTAAATAATTTTTTTTAATAACCGTTAAATAATTTTAACATAAGTACAAGTGACTTAATTTATCAATAATAAAAATTGAATGATACAGTTTGATTAAATTAAAAGTTTATGATTTATATAAAAATAGACGGTAGTTTTTTTATTTTAGTAAAAAAATATTTGTAAAATTTTAATTTTAATTTCAATATTAATATGTAGGATGATAATATATATATAACTAGTTTGTGCGATACACAAATTGATTGTATATATTATAATTTTTTAAAAAAATTTACCATTAAACTTTAAAAGTACATTTATATGTGCAAAATTATCACTATATTTTAGGTAAAATTAAAAATTGAATCTATATTTTACTTTAATTGATATTCATCATTGTGCTTATAATTTTATTTGATTGAATTTCATCTCTAAAATTTATTTATTTTTTATTGAAAATTTCTACTCAATTTTAATTTCAAATAACTTGAAAAGAAATTAATTACCTTTTTTTTGTATTTTATCTTAATATTTAACATAAGTAAAATAATATAATGTCAAAATTAATAAAAACGATTATTTTATAAAAAAATTACTCTCTTTCCATATATTTAGTTGAAAATGTTCGGTGGGTCTCCATAAGCTGCTAATCCAATTGTTTAAAGCCCAATATCCAATATTCTTGCCCAGCAATTTCAGAATGACCGTTTGATCCGTTTCTCTGAAAAGAACTTGTTGTATCCTCTCAGAGAAATCTATTGTTGGGATTCCATTAACAATAGATCTAAGGATGTCTCCTTCCAAAAATTCCAAATCATCTTCAGCCCCAGCGCTAGAATTTTCCGTCGCCATCTTATCAAAATTTCCAGTTTTGTTTCCCAGAAGTTTGTCCTTCCAAGATACAGTTGAGCTCGACATTGGTTCAACTAACATATCAGTGGCTGCCCTCGCCTATACTCTCTTTGAATCGGACTTTTTTAGTTTTACGATCCACATCTACTCGAGAATCTTCACCATCCTCGATTTCCAGATGAGACCCGTTATCGCCAGAGTTCAGAGAGATTTCCATTTTTTATGGGAGTTACCGTAATAAGAAAAAAAATCTTTTGGAAAAGCGATTTTAGATTTTAAATTTTATAATGAAATGAAATCTTAGAAAAATTAATGATTCTAATTAAAATCGAATTTAGTTTAATTAATGGGTTGATCAAATTAAAATTTTGATTATTTGAAGTTCAACAATGGAATTAACAAATCTATTAAAGCTAGAACATCCATTTCATATTATTAATACCAACTAATTGGGTTGAAGCTAACTACATTGTATTTAAAAGTAATATAATAAGATCAATTGAATTTTAATTCGACCGGCATAAATATTATTGTCATTATAAAAAGACGTGAATTCAAGTATCTTCTTATTTATAGGTTGGAGAGGAACTATAACTAATTCTAAGCATTGTGTCAATAAAAATATATGATCAAAATTTATAATAAAATTATTAAAAAATAATAATAATATAACAAGACTTTCTTTTTTTTTATCAACACACTAACTTAAAAAATAAATAAAATAAGAAGAAATAAAATATTCCAATTCTAAAGGTAATTGAAATGACAATTAGATCAATGAAGGGTTTTTTCTTTTTGAAATTAAAAAAAAAAAAGATACTTCAAAGTCTATGATAATCACTGGGGTTTAATTTGACTCAAAGTCTTTCTAAACTTTCAGTGAATGAAATGGGCACATCCTGCTGATCATGCACCAAATAACCATTCTCGCCATTTTCATTAAATACATACACCTTATCTCCACCGCAAACCACAAACCTTCCGTTTTTGTCCTCTGCAAATGCAAATCCGACACCAAACTAGAGGTCATTGCTCAAAAGCTTTATACAATAAAGCTTCTCCCAAGTTACTAATGGCGACTTCTCCTTCTCCATTATCCATATATTTAGTTCACAATCCGATACTTGTTGTGCCAAGCACAAACTTTCTCTTAAACTCCCCAACTGCATAGTTCTTCGCTGTCTATTTGAACAACAACTTGGGTGTGGGATTGATTGGAACTTCTCCATGTTCAAATCCAACATGATGATAACTTCAGTCTTTTCAAGATGGTAGATGTCATCGGTGAACCAATAAATGGCTCCATCCACATACACACAAGGTGACGAAACATCAAATTTATAAGGGATTTTACCAATATAATTCCAAAAGACCTTGGGGTTTGAACGTAAGGTGAAAATTTCACAATAATCATGGTGATGCAAAAGTGGTCCTATATTTGGATAAGGATTAAACACTTTAACAATCTTGAGTCTTTTCGTAACTAGATCACGACCAAACCCCAATTGTTGTTGTTGCTGTGGAAAATTAATAGCGACTTGGAATGGATTTGTAACGGGAGAAAATGAATCCACATCACTTTGATGCAAAATTCGGTGTTGTCTTGTGCTAGGGTTAAGAACAATGATTTTAAAACGTCCAAGAAAACAAAGGATGCCATCACAGGAATTCAACATGTGATAGCCATCATGTGGAACATCATCCATCCGTTGGTGACGATAAGGGATTCTAGTATCTGGTAATGAAATTCCATTGATGACCATGGAAGCTATAACTATGTGCTTTGTGGCTCTATCAATTTTAAAATAGGCAGTAAGAAATCGAGGATCCTTTTTCCTTTGGTTTGAAAGATATTGATCGGTGAAGTGAGGATGGGTGATGAGCCTAAACCATTGCTTGGAGACACACTTGAATCTCAATAAAGACTTGACGGTAAGTTTCCCCAATATTTCTACTATCAAAAAATAAGGAACTCCATGATTCATCTCTCTCCACCTTTTTCTACCACTAATGTTAATAATCCCTTCTAGGTTTTTTTTTTTTTTTGGTTATTAAATCGGCTTTCAATGTATATAAAACGAGGAGAGGAGAAGAAGACTAATTGCAGTTAAATTATTCGTACTAGAAAGGATAGACTTGTAGCTATCATAATATTCTTAAACCATTTAAACTTTCATATATGTATTTATATGTATAAATTATTAGCTAGCTAGCCGTAATGAAACTCAAATTTCAACGAAGAAACAAAATAAAAGAAAACCCAGGGAACCCCCCCCAGAAAAAAAAAAAAAAAACCATCGCGGCCGACTCCTCCCCGAGTGGCTATTACTTTGTTTGAGGAACTCCCTTGACTCGCCATTACTCTGTTGAAAAAATGCCACAGGCAACAGCTGTGTCTGTGTCTGTGGCTGTGATTATAATGCATCACTCTCAGGCATAATATGTATCTTATTTGCGTTGAAAGAAGGTTCTTCAATCATGGGTTTTCTTTTTGCGTGATTGCATCTATGTAATAACAAGTTTCCACATCAATACATAAATGCAATGATGTCATTTTTCATCAATAAATCATTATCAACTCATAAGCAAATTTTGACAAAAATACTAATGAATTTATGTTTAA
The DNA here is from genome assembly GCF_007990345.1 of Gossypium hirsutum. Taxonomy (NCBI): domain Eukaryota; kingdom Viridiplantae; phylum Streptophyta; class Magnoliopsida; order Malvales; family Malvaceae; genus Gossypium; species Gossypium hirsutum. Next base: position 107,134,093 of record NC_053434.1, read on the forward strand.
AACTTATTTATTTACCCAATAATAAAATTAAACTACAATGATAATTAATTAATTTAATTTTCACTTTATATTTTATTATTTAAGTTATTCATCTAATTAAACAATAATTGAAAATGCGTTTACCATGAATAATACTACATGCAGTCTATTTCTCATTTGTCATTGTCCATTCATTCTCAATTCTTATTATGCTCCGTTCAGAGTTACAATTAACTATAGTGGAGGAACCAATCAGACATATATAATTAGGATTTAAATAATTTGTAATTAAGTTGACTCTTCATCTATTTAATTACAATATTATTTAGTTATAGAGTCAATCCACTAAAATTACCATGATTGATCTCCCTATTATATACCATTACGAAAGGTAAATATATAAAGATTTTATCCAATGACCTTGTCATATATGTGTTGCCCTTATCCCTTTAGGTTAAATTCGTTCACCTAATTTGACTGATTTCATCACATGGTCACCATTATATCTTCATTGATGAAAATAATCATTACTAAAATTAGTAATTATTACTATTGTGGTCACGTTAGATTTTTATAATCCATATAATCTTAGTGAAATGGCATCATTTACTCTTTTAATTGAGTTATGATTACACTATTGTGAGTGAAGTCATACCATGAATAAGTCATGTACCCAACATACAATTTTCGGCCTACTACCATGAGAGCGTCGATTTCCAATATATCAATGTACATGAGTTACACACACACATGGTTATTCACTTATTCTGGATTTAAGTAAGTCACACCATAAACGTCTCAAATACATAAATTCATAAATGGATATATAGGATAAATTCAATTTAGGTCAATCCAAATAATCACATATATGCCTCCATATTTGGAAGTCAATCTAACACCAATAGCTTAGACAAATTATTTCTCCAATTAGACTTATAAATGACATAATAGTTCTAACATGAATGATTTACTCAATTTGATTTCATGAAATCTTACCAATTTAGATCACCTATTATACTACTTGCATCATAATCTCATTATGTAATACAATTTATTATTTGCTAAACTTTAGGTAATAACTGAGCTAATATTTACGCTAAAAACACAAATCTTTAACAAATTTAAGATGTTTTCTTTTTTCAACCTTACTTCTTACCATAATTCACTAATATATTTGTCTTCAGCAAATTTGTGTATAAGAGGGCATTGCATTTTCAAGCTGGTTTACCTGTCAAGTTTTGGGGTGAGTGTGTTTTTGTCGCTACAAATCTTATTAATCATACCTCTCTGTCTTTGTTGTCAGGCAAAAGTCGTTTCCACTAAACTCAATTACTCTTATTTACGTGTTTTAATTAGATGTCTGTGTCATGTTTCTATTCTTCCTAGATCCACTAATAAATCCCATGAAGGAGCTGTTCTGTGTGTCTGTTTGGGATATCCTTATGGTTGAAAGGGGTACCTTGCAGTCAACCTATTCTGTATTAAGGGATGTTATATTTCATGAAATAATTTTTCCTTTCAACATCCAATTGTTTAAATCGCCACTAAAACGTTTTCCAAATCCAATCCTAACCAACCTCAAGGAGATTAATTTTCATGTCAACCTGATAGGCCTTTATCAGCCACCGCTGTTGTAGCTTTCTTTGGTATCAGTCTTACCCATGCTCTCACTATGTTACTTATGATGAATTGCTCAAGTATCACCAATCTTTGCTACTCCATATAAAACTCTATTTGGCAACCTGGTTCCCTATCAAAGGTCTTGGTACTCTTAAAATATTCCTTAGGTTTGGAGGCTTCTAAAAATTTCGCTGGCCTCTTAGGAGTGTAGCATACGATTTCTAATCTTTGTTTTTTTGATAAATATTTAGAACTATTCATAACCCTTCTCAAACCCTTAAATAAGAGAATAATGAATTTTAGCGTTCTCGAACCCACGTTCTCTTACACTAACAACAATACCGATTCCAACTAAACTAAAAAAAAAAAACTATCTTTCCTTTTTTCTAAATAATAATAATATCTTTAATTTTTAAAATAAATATATTCTTCTTTTTCATAATTTTGTTTCCACCCACGTTATGTGTCATGTGTCTGGTAATCAGCATATATGAAGCTTGAGAATAAATTAAGAAAAATTCTATAATCCATTTAGGGGCGTAGCCAGAAATTTTTTTAGGGGGTCGAAATTAAATTATAATTTTTAATAATCTATATATTTATAATTTTAAAAAGATTAAATCAAATTTGTATCCTTTTTAAGGGGGGCAAAGTATAATTTTATATTTAAATGTAGAATTGGCAGCCACTGAATCCATTTAAGATATTAAGTTGGTTAAAATTATCATAATTTTCTAGTCAATAAAATCATTTTAATACGTGAAAAGAATCATCTTATCATATACATAGAGTCTGATCCTCCTTAACACCTAACATTGAACTTTGTTTGTTTCATCCAAATGTAAATGTTATTTAAAAACATCCTACACATTGCTAAGCTGAATTGTAAAATATGACTTAAATTAGTGTTTCAACTATGGAACAAGTAAAGCATTTTTCTTTACTACTTTGCTTTCTTCTTTATCTTGGTTCAAAACTATTGCATCTGTCAGCTTCATTTATGTTTTATTTTGCCTATACTTTAATAAAAGAATAATAGAGAAGTGTAGAGTAAATTAAAAATTTCCTTCAAATTTGGTGGCTCATATTTCAGTTTAGAAAATTGAAATTGAATAAATTAGATTACAAATTAATCAGGGTAAAGGGTTAAATCAATTTACCTACAAACTACTCGGAATTGTTATTTTTAAAATTTGTATATCTTTTTTTAATTAAATTAGATAGATTTATCAAATCGAACACTTATTCAATTATGAAAACCTTAGTTACAAAAATGAAAAGATTTAATCAATTCTAAAATAAAATTATTTTTATTCAAAATTATATAAATATTAATATAAAAATATTTTTAAACTGCTATGAAATTTTGAATAAATTAGTTAAATCCAATCTAAATTTAAATGTATTAATAAAAAATTTAAATTTAAATAAAAGGAAAATAATTTTCTTGAAGCGAGGACGAATATTCAAGTTTTAAGCACATTTAAAGAAAAATTATAGGTAAAAACCAACCTTCTATTAAAAAAAAAAAACTTTATTCCACCCAAGCCATGAGCAATTTTATAATTTAAGACCATAAGAATTTCCTTTTCCTAGAGTGCAAGGCACTCACTCGCATGGTTGAGTAAAAGTGGGTTCTTATATCTTTACCATACTTTCACTCAAGCAGTAATATTCATCAACAATTTACCTCCCTTGGAAGAAGTATATTTAAAATGATAGTCAAAACCAAATTACTATTAATTCTTTCATCATGTTGTTTCAATTAAATAATTTTTTTTTAAAAAAAAGCAATCAAATAAGATTAATTCAAAATTTTTGGTTTAATTTAAACACATACATAATGTAACATTCTATACCCGACTCGATTGTTGAGTTAAATCTGTAGATGTCACATTTATTGTCGGAACAATTACGATCAATCATATATAATTATCAGTATTTTATAATCAAATATACATAAAATGTCCTTTATATACAATAAATAATCATTTCTGATTCAAACACGAGCTTAAAAAAATTTAAAATCATCTCGAAATTAAATAATGACCAAATCGTAAAATTTTCAAAATATTAACTACCAATAACCTTGAATAAATCCTAATCACCTTCCTCATCATTTTAAATCCAAAATTCATTACGTATTAAATGTCTACATATGGCACGAAATACAAAATGGGTGACTAAACTGTTACCCTTCAACCAGACTGCCTTGGAAGTTGTCTCATCTAATTTTCATGAATGTAATTAATAATTCTTTTTTCTAAGTAATTAATGTTTTAGTTCATATATTTACAATGAAAAAGGATCATACGTATCTCCCCAATAAGAGAATAATTCATGTTAATCATCTTACAACTGACCTACAAAAAAGTCTTGAAGTAATAGGGAATATACTAAACTTGCTAACTTAGCCTTTAAAAGGACGATTTATTAGTATATTTTTTTCCTCTATGATCGGATTGTTATCTGTTTAGCGATAGGAAGCTGCAATGTAGATTCCTCGAACGTGTTTACTTCATTCATCTCGTATCTCTTTTAAAACCTATGCCCTTGAAAGTAAAAACAGAAATCTCCCCTGTTTGCTCATTTAGTTTGTTGATCAATGTCTTTGAGGTTGCGAAAGCCGAGCGAACCCACCATGCATCGCCAGGTGGAGCCTTCGAAAAGCTCTGTACGAAGGTGGCGAGTGGCGGTTACAGCCATAAGCGTCACTAGGTTTCTTGTGGGGTTGACTAAGAAAGTTGTTGAAAAGAATGCGGAGCTCTTGCGGTCTCTCTCTTTCGTTACCATCGACGTTGAAGGAAGTGGCGATGAACGTGTTCCGATTCTCGACGTCGATCCTCAAGGACTTGCTAAGATGGTGAAAGACAAGAGCTTCCAAAGCTTGAACGATCAGTATGGTGGAGTTAAACAGGTTGCTACTCTCCTTCAAACTGATTTCAAAAAAGGAATCCCAGGTAATTAATCATTTATTTTTCAAAAATTATATATATGCATAGGATTTACATAGGTTGACATTCTGTAATATTGTTTGTTGGTAACTTTTGGTAACCACAGGTGATGATAATGACCTTGCTCTTCGAACCAAGGTTTTTGGTGCAAATAAGTACCAGAAACAGCCTGCAAAAAGTTTCTTTAGCTTTGTTCTGGAAGCATTTAAAGACACCATCATCATCATTTTATTGGTCTGCGCTGTCCTCTCTTTGGGCTTCGGAATCAAACAGCATGGCCTGAAAGAAGGGTGGTACGATGGTGGGAGCATCATTGTAGCCGTTGTGCTTGTCGTCGTCGTCTCCGCTGTGAGTAATTACAGGCAAAGTAAACAATTCGAGGAGCTTTCTCATGAAACCAATGACATACGCGTGCAAGTGGTACGAAACGGAAGATACCAACCTGTGTCGATCTTTGAGCTGGTGGTCGGCGATATTGTGTCTTTGAAGACCGGTGATCAGATTCCAGCCGATGGTTTGTTCGTCGAGGGCCATTCGTTGAAGGTCGATGAGTCTAGCATGACTGGAGAGAGTGACCATGTTGAAGTTAATGAAAAGAAGAACCCATTTTTGCTATCTGGTACGAAGGTCACTGATGGCCATGGGTACATGCTAGTCACTGCTGTTGGGATGAACACTGCATGGGGTGAGATGATGAGTTCCATAAGGCGTGATTTGAACGAGGAGACCCCTTTACAAGCCCGACTCAGCAAGCTGACTTCTTACATTGGGAACATTGGATTATCTGTAGCAGTTCTTGTTCTGTTGGTTCTGCTTATCCGTTACTTTACGGGTCACACAAAAGCTGAGAACGGTAGAAGTGCATTCAATGGGAGCAAGACCAAGTTCGATGATGTAATGAACTCGGTTGTTGGTATTATTGCAGCAGCTGTCACCATTGTAGTTGTGGCCATTCCAGAGGGTTTGCCTTTAGCTGTTACTCTAACTCTGGCTTATTCAATGAAGAGGATGATGAGGGAACATGCCATGGTAAGGAAGCTCTCTGCTTGTGAAACCATGGGCTCAGCCACCATAATCTGCACTGATAAAACTGGAACTCTTACATTAAACGAGATGAAGGTTACTGAGTTTTGGCTTGGAAAGGAACCTATTGATAATTCTATGAGCTCTGAAATAGCACCTAATGTCCTCCAGTTACTAAGTGAAGGGGTTGGTTTAAACACGACAGGTACTGTTTATAAACCTAAGCCCACATCAGTTCCTGAGATTTATGGTAGTCCAACTGAGAAAGCAATACTCTCTTGGGCTCTGAATGATATGGGGTTGAACATTGATGAATCAAAACAAAGTTGTGAAATCATCCATGTTGAGGCCTTCAATTCAGAGAAAAAGAGGAGTGGAGTTTTGATAAGGAGAAGCAATAACAAAAGAGTGCTAGCTACTCATTGGAAAGGAGCTGCTGAAATGCTACTAGCCATGTGTTCATGTTATTATGACAAAAAAGGGGTATCAAAGTTCATGAATGAAGATGAAAGAGAACACATTGGAATGGTTATTGAGAGTATGGCAGCTAAAAGCCTGAGATGTATTGCCTTTGCAACTTCGGATGTAACAGTGACAGATGGAAATGAAGAGAATCATACAAAGCTTGAAGAAAGAGGACTGACTTGGTTGGGTCTTGTTGGCCTCAAGGATCCATGTCGGCCAGGTGTCAAACAAGCAGTAGAATCTTGCCAGAATGCTGGAGTAAGCATCAAAATGATCACTGGGGACAGCATGCATACGGCAAGGGCCATAGCTTTTGAATGTGGAATCCTCAATTCCGAAAGCAGTTTACACAATGAAGCTGTGGTTGAAGGTGTGCAATTTAGAAATTACTCAGAGGAAGAAAGAATGCAAAAGATCGAAACTATTCGAGTATTGGCAAGATCTTCGCCTTTCGACAAACTTCTAATGGTACAGTGCTTGAAGCAGAAGGGTCATGTAGTAGCAGTCACTGGAGATGGTACAAATGATGCTCCTGCTTTAAAAGAAGCTGATATTGGACTTTCCATGGGCATTCAAGGAACTGAAGTTGCAAAAGAGAGCTCAGATATCGTCATTTTGGACGATAACTTCACCTCTGTAGCAACAGTTTTAAGATGGGGTCGATGCGTGTACAACAACATCCAAAAGTTTATTCAGTTTCAGCTGACAGTGAATGTTGCAGCCTTGGTCATCAATTTCATTGCTGCTGTATCTTCTGGAGATGTGCCATTAACTGCAGTCCAACTATTGTGGGTGAACCTTATAATGGACACTTTGGGTGCACTGGCCTTGGCTACCGAGCAACCCACTAATGATCTCATGGACAAGCGACCTGTGGGTAGAACCGAGCCACTTATAACAAAAGTTATGTGGAGGAACCTCATTGCTCAAGCACTCTATCAGGTAACTATCCTACTGATTTTACAATTTAAAGGAAAATCCATTTTTGGTGTGTCGGAGGAGGTCAAGGATACCCTGATATTCAATACATTTGTTCTCTGTCAAATCTTTAATGAGTTCAATGCAAGAAATATGGATAAGAAGAACATATTCAAGGGGATACATAAGAACAGGTTGTTTTTGGCCATCATCGGAATCACATTGGTCTTACAAGCAATAATGGTGGAGTTTCTTCAGAGGTTTGCCAATACTGAGAGGCTAAGCTGGGAGCAATGGGGGGCTTGCATTGGCATTGCTGCTCTGACTTGGCCCATTGGTTGGATTGTTAAGTGTATTCCTGTTGACAAGAAGGTTCAAACACGAAGTTCTGCTGCTTCATGAAGTTCATAGCTAAGATGTTTTTTTGTTTTTTTTTTCTTTTTGTTAAATTGACAAATTAGCCATGGATTATTTCATTCTAGAAAAATTTGTAATTTTAGAAAACACTCCTGTGAACTCATAACGTAGTTTGTGCTTGTTAGTAACATAAAGATTTGTTCAAACTATAAAATTTTAATGTTATTAGTCGGTTTGGGTTGAAGAAATTGGCAATTAAAACAGCACCGTAATCAAGATTTGGCTGCAAATATGCTGATGCTGATGCTAACAAAGCCAAACCTCGACTATAAAAATAGAAGAAGAGTAAATTTGAAGCATATGAAAAAGATAAAAAGCAGATTCCAGGACAACCTGTCGAAATGGATGTAAAGTGTTTATGCGTTGAGTGTTTGGATGATATCGGAATCCTACACTTCAGACCCCCACTATGGAAGACAACAAAAGAAAGGAAACTGGGGAATTTATAGGTGAGTATCTTTACTTTACTCAACTTACAAAGTTACTCCTATGTAGTTTAATTTTAGTTAATTTAATCACTGTATTTTAGGTGTTTGTAAATATCAGTTAAATTGTTATTATTTAATTTATGTGAAATCTTTTACAATTTAAAATAATTTTTATAATTTATAGAGAAATCCATCATTATATATGCCTGCAAAATATAATTTTTATAAATTTTCTTTTGTGATTTTGTATTTTGATTTGTTAAAGTTATAACTTTTTTAATAACTTTTTATACTTTTTTTATAATTTTAGTACAATTTCTTTTTTTTTTTACATTTTAATAATTTTATAATATTTTGAATCACATCTAGAATAAACCTGAATAAATATATCTTTAGATGAAATGAATTTGGACAATCATTTATTCAGATCCAATCTAAATGTGCATTTTTAATAATTTTTAAATTTTTAAAAATTTAAATATATATTGACATGCTACATGCCATCATCTGATAGGTTTATTTTACAATGTCAATTATTTTAACGATTAATGTAGTCAAAGAGGAAAATCATTAATAAAGAGACTTAATTAATTTTTTAAATTACTAACCAGAGCTCAATTGGTACGAATTAAATTGAGGCAAAAATGATTTTTTTCCTTAAAAGCCTTCAAACCTACAAGTTAAACTAAAACTAATAAAACTAACAGGGTCTTAGCATAGTTGGCTTAAGTATCTAAGTTCGAGACTCACCATTTACAATTAATCGTGTGGGTCTCTGAGCCTACTATGTGTTGTAGTCATGTGTAATTTTAGTCGAATTAGCCAATTCGTAAGGATTGTTTCAGTTTGTAGCTTATTTTGTATTGTAATTGTTTGATACTTTATTTTAGTTCTTAGTTCATTTATGTTATAATAGTTGATTTTATATTTAGAGGTTACTTGAATATGTATTTATACTTGTTGAGTATTCCAGAGTGTGTCCCTTTAGATGATTGAGCTGTATAGTTATATGATATGATTATTATTCATGGATGTTATGTAATAGGTAGGAAATCATACCCTATTCTAGAGTTAACTCGTATTCGCAAGATGTGAGTTCGCCTATATAGTTGTGTGAACCCACATCTGACGATCCCATGAGAGTATGCAAACACCTCACGTGCGAACCCAAAATGTAAGCCACATAAAGTGCGGATCAGAACACGATTGGGTCTAGAATCAAGTCTTAACTCGGACCCAATAGAAGTATCATAACAATACTTATGCTTTGATTGTACTATATTTGAAAACTTCAAAAAAAAAATTATATTTTTACATACACAATCTATAATCATATATTAAATTATTTTTCTCTAATTTTCATCACTATAAATTTTTTTTTGAAAGACATTACTATAACAACGTATTTAAATAATTGTAAGTTAGAGATGGCAGAATAAAAATTTTGTTGAGTAAGATTTGAATACATAAATATATCAATATATTTAACACAAATGTTTAGAAAAAAAAATCTTTAAGAGGTAAAAATTAAGATAAACTTATAACAATAAAATTTATAAAACTTTAAACATAAAAAATACATTTTCTTTAATTTTTGGTCTCCTTTTTCATTCATCCACAATCTCAAATGCAAAAAGAAAAGCAAAAGAAGTATCTTCTTTTTATAGTTGTTATAGATTCTCGATATATGGCAGGAATAATTTTGGTTGTGTTTTCTCATTTCTGCGCACCTACTGCCTTTAGGAAACTACCTGGAAATTTTAATATAATGGAGGAAGGAGGATAATTCAACCCGAGAGGTGTAAATGGGTTGGATTGAGTTTAAATATAATATTAATATATTTTATATTTATTTTAAATATCGCCTAGTTCAAGATATGAATCTAAAATTTTATTCAAATTTATCTATATTTGTACAAACTAACTCAAATTCATTTTAAGCCTGCTCATGTTAGTTTAAAATTTTATTTTAAAAAATATTTGAATTTAATTTAATACTTTTTAAATTTATTAAATTTTTTATATAATCATCTTAACATTATTTTAATGTTTACATTAGAGTAGTATTATATATTTAGTATATGTTTATTTTTTAATGTATTATCAATTACATGATATAAAATATTATAAACTTTAAAATGAGCTGGACTTGGGCCTTGAATGTTAAGACTGAGCCCAATCCATATTTTAAACAGATCTATTTTTTTTTGTCCAAGTCTATTTTTCAAGCCTAATATTTTTTCCTAAACCCTTCTAAATTTCGGACAAACCTTCGAGCCTAGATGAATAGCTCGACCCATGGATAGATTTAATTCGAGGTATATGGATTCTTTTTTACAATACATGCATTATTGATATTATGGGTAGGAGCATAATAATTCAAAATATATGATTCTTTTTTTATAAAGGTTTAATATAAAATTGGTACCCAAACTTGTGCACTTCTCCTAGATTGATACATATGATTTTTTTGTCTCAGATTGGTACCTAAACTTTTTTTCCGTCCACTAGTTTGGTACCTGAGACTAACAACGTCAATTTTTTGTTGACGTGGTAGCACTGACCAATTGCACACTACCACGTGGAATCCTATTTGGCCCTCTTCTTTATTATTTCTTTTTTAATTTCCCTCCTTTTCACTTTTTTCCTTTTCTTATTTTTCTTTTTCTTTTTTTTTGTAGGTGTACCTCTTCATCTCCCATTTCTGAGCTTCATGGCCGCCACACCATTTTCTTTCACTTTCCTCCTATCCAAACACCCACCACTTCATTCCCAGTAACAACGAATACGGCTTCTTGACCAGTTCCAAACCCAAGTAAAGTACAATAAGATCTAAATACAAAAGACACTATTAATTTCGATTCAAAACCAAGTAGCATAAAGTAAACAAAAATAAATACAAGCCTTTCATTAGTCTGGTTTTAGACCTTAAAATCAACCAAATTAAAGTCGATAAAGAGAAAATTTAAAAGGATTGAAGAGGAAAAAAATTGGGGAGGGGAAAAAGTACTTGAGGAGAAGAAAGGGAGGAGAGTAGGGTTTGGAAGTTGAAAGAAGTGGGGTTCTTCATAGGCTTTTTTGTCCTGTTGCTTCTCATTGAAGTAATTTCTTTGAATGTTAATGAACCCAAAATCAACACAGAGGAAGATAAAGATTGGCGCTTCTACAGTGGTTATGACTTAAAAACAAGCTATGACTTATCGATTAAATCAATTAAAGCGAGAATTAATTTATCTTATTGTTCAAATTTGTTTTTTCTTTTCTTCTTCACCAACACCCTCCATTTTCATGTGTTTCCAAAACTCTGATTGGAAACCCTAACTCACAAATTCCAGTGCCATTTTCAGGTCAGAAGAAGAAGAATTAAGAAGAAACAAAATTGAGGATTAAGATTTGGGAGTTTAGGTTGGAAAATGAAAATTGATTTTTGATTGGAAATTGCAGAAGAAGAAGTAACTGCAGAAGAGAAAATTAATTTTTTTTTCATTTTTTTAGATTATGAACTCTTCTTCCATTTCAAAACCATTAAATTCGAAAGGATTCCAGACGTTGGCTTTCGTTGGTCAGAGAACTCATTGGAAGAGGCTGAACGATGGCCTGGTAGAGGTGTAGAAGACTAGTTGAATTGCATAAATTTAAAAGAGGGAAAATTAAAAATAAAAAGAGGGCCAAAAAGGATGCCACGTGGTAGCACGTGATTGGTCAGCATTGCCATGTCAACAAAAAATAATAGCGTTAGTCTCTAGTACCAAACTAGTGGATGGAAAAAAAGTTCGGGTACTAATTTGAGAAAAAAAACCCATAGGTACCAATTTGGAAAAAGTGGACAAGTTTGGATACTGATTTTATATTTAACCTCATTTATAATTCACACATTATTAGTAAAACTAAATTATTGTCATACATGTTATAAATAAATAATCCTTGCGACTCAAACTCACGAATCTCGTATGAACACTCAAAAGTAGATAAAAATAAATAAAGTTTTATGTTTGCATGAATATTTGTCAAAAGTGTTGGTGGGGATAAACTAAGAATGGGAAAACTTGAAGTCCGAGTCAGAACTCACAAATCAAATGAAATGTGAATTACTTCTTTCTGTTATCAAATACGAAATTTCATTCTAGCATTCTTGTCCCTTTGATTTGCATCCAAATCTCTGGACTAACATACATGGATTTTACAAATATAAGTATAGATACAATTTATACCACAAATTATAATTAATACATATTTGTTGAGTAATTTAATCTCGTGTCTCATTAATGGGAACATTTGAGTGTTTATACATACTATCACTATTTATGGCATGACCCCACTGTTCATGACTTGACCATACTATTTCTAGGACTGACATTCTGAGCGAAACTTGGGCAAGCTAGACACGTGCACTAGTTTAGGTCACCTACTAGACCTCACGACCCTTCCACATGCGAACTTAGTGGGAAAATGTGAACTGAGACCACGAACTCTTCATGGCTCGTGCGAGCTAATACTGCAAGCTCCCTTTACTGTCCTCTCACTGTACGCCTCACATGAACCCATTCTGTGAGACTTGTCCAGGTTGTGGGCTGGCGACCTAGATCTTATTTGCATTTCAGGTTGGTAATTACTGATTTATAGCAATCTAGTCCTCCTTAGTGGGCCTAAGGTGTGTTATCAAGTGGCACTCCTTAGGGCTATCATTTCGCATTTATTATAGCTTGTAGAATACGCAACAGTTACTGGAATCTATTATATACTTTGCCACCTGTACGGGTGGATCGTACTTATATGTATCTGACCATTGGAATCTCTTAGTTAGTCAATCTATCAAAACATGTGGGAAAAGTCTTTTATTAAAAATAGGGCTTTATGGAACCCTAAAATTCACATTTAACACTTTTGAAACCAGAACCAGTTGAAGATTTTTCTCAAGGTGAATTTTTTTTCCTTTCATTTCTTTATTAAAAATATGTCAAGAATGAGAGGTGTTGGTGGTCGATTACCTTCCCGTCGCCCACCACAAGAGCATGTTTTGAGGATCACTTAGGCTTAGTGATGCTAGTGATGATAGATTCCTGCTGCCCCTTCATGCCTTGGAAGCTGGATTTCATCTACCCCTACATTTATTCTTTTGCAATCTCCTCCAACATTACTAGATCACTCCTGGTCAACTTTGCAGGTTTTCCTAGTGGATTGTGGTGGCATATTTTATTATTACTGCAACCACCACGAAGTACCGAAACTCATAATTTTTCAGAGTCTGTATTTTTTACAATTCCAGAATCAAGGAAATTCAGTGGGTTTTTATGATTGCTCTCCCTGTGAAAAAGGTGGAACAATAATTGCAAACCGGTGCACCAACCTTCGGCTAAATTGAAGGAAATATATTAGGGTGAAGAGTAGGCTCAGAGATGGGCTTGACTTTCTTACAGAATAGTCTATACCGAAAGGAGAAATATGCTCATTCCAGCGAACTATCAGGATGGATGTTGGTGAAGACTAGTTGAAGAGGTTGCGTGTTGGTAGTTCTCTAGTTATTGAAGACCTTATAACCGTGAGGAATGTGTTTCTATACTACCTGGAGGGCGATAACCCCAACAGATATATGTAGGGTGATAGTAGGGAAGTTATTGATGCGCTAGGTGTGGTCTATGAGAGGTGGTCATAGCCATACGTGCTCTTTGGTGACGACGATGGTCTAGGCCTAATTCTGACGGGTTTAAGACCAGAACCTAGGAATTTCTTTTATAGCTACTATAGGGTAAGGCCCCACCCCTAGGTAGTGGTAGCTTTATCGCGGACTGAGAGTGAAGCTAACATTAATTTGATAATTTCTTCTGCTAATACCGAGGTCGTTGGTGATACAAGCATAGCTCGCGATTCAGAAAGTGATTTTGAGGAGACTACTAGCACTTTGCAAGAAATTAACGAAGCTATAGAGGCTGTCGAGGCTATGAATATGTGAGCTAGTATGAGGGCTCAGCCCCAAAAGCACAAGACTGACGCAAGGGTTGTTAATGTGGTAATTAGCAATAAAGAAGAGACAAGTAGTGGTCGACTGAAGTCTCATCGCAAGAGAAGGGCAGATCGTGTAGGGACTTCTGCCCTGATGGCCATTAACCCTACTTTTCCCACAACGAGCTCACAAATGATGGCTTGTAGGGGCGCTCCCATCATTGCTCGTAGTAATTCTCTTCCTCCATATATCTCTCATTCTCCACCTCCCGTTAAGGAGCTACCTGCTAGAGATAGTAGCGAACTAGCTTAAAGGTATCGGAATTTAAGCACTAGGGAGGTGTAGGGTATGGTCAAGAAGTGGAAACCTTTAGTGCCAAAGTGTGTTAAATGGAAAATATATACTGGTGACTCGTTTGGGAGCTCGCAGAAATCTACGTTTTTAACACTTAGCTCTACTCTGCAAACCTTCCTCAGTTATGGTTCTATAACTAGTTTAGATCTTAAAAGAAAACATTATTGAGGCTGCGGCTACTCAGAAGAAACTTGAAAAAAATATTAAGAGCACCCGCAAGCAGTGGCAGAAGATGAAAAATGAAAATGAAGTGCTCTATAAACAGAACGAGAACCTCACTAAGAAGCTAAGAGCTGAACAAGTAAAGAATAATGGACTATATGGTGAGGTCGCAACTTTGGATGCTGAGCTGAAGAAGGTTGTTGAAGAGTACAAGGCAATTGTGAATTGAATCACTACAGACCATGAGGTTGCAATGGCGAGCTTAAAACGAAAATAAGAGGAAGCTTTTTAAGGTTTTAAGAAGAACACTCTTGAAATGTTGGGTAACGTTACCATTAAGCTCAAATCCAATGTCCTTTTACATGCTCAAGTTGCTGCTAAACCTTTTGATGCTCGCAAGATTGACTTTGACGCACTTTTTGAGGTAGAAATGGACTAGCTTGGTTTTGATGTTCTCTTCCCTTTGGGAACTGCCTGGTATGAGTTCGTATCCAAGTGGAAAAACTCATATGATTTTTACTTTAAGGAAGGTCCTTTTGAGTCAATCTTTGTGCCTGCTGGTGATGATGTCATTGTTGACCCTACTGTTACTGAGAGCATTGAAGTTGTTAAGAGAAAGGGGAGGGAGAATAAGGCCTGAAGTTTAGTTAGCTTTGATTTTGTAACTTTATAATTCCCTTCTTTATGAATGCAAAAACTGAATGTTCAAGTTTATTTGTTAATGTCATGATACTTTATTTCTTCGTGAACTCAAGTGAATTTTTAACTTAAGTAAATTCCCAAAGTTAAGTAAACCTTCCAACCTAAGCAAAGTCTTAAACTTAAGCAAAAATCGAATTTAACAAAGCTTCGAAGACTTAGGCAAATTTTGAGTCAACTTCTTAACTCACGAGCTTTAACTGCTTTTAGAGGCTGTAGTGTTAAAATTGCGAGCTCAAGCTAACTATTTAGAGGATGCAGTGTCTAACCTGTGAGCCTTAATATGACGGTTGGGAGCTTTACCTTGCACTAAATGTTTGGAGGCTCTGGTGTTTAACCTGCGAGTATTAAAATGACAACTGGGAGTTTTAGCTCATGCTAACTTTTTAAAGGCTGTGGTGTTTAACCTGCGAGCTTTAAGATGACAGCTTGGAGCTTTAGCTCGCGCTAACTGTTTAGAGGTTGCGGTGTTTAACCTGCGAGCCTTAGTTTGATAGTTGGGAGCTTTAAACTCTTACTAACTATTTAAAGCTTATGGTTTGATCTTGCAAACCTTAGTATGACAGTTGAAAGCTTTAAACTATTGCTAACTATTTGGAGGCTACGGTATTGAACCTGCGAACCTTAGTATGACAGTTGGGAGCTTTGAACTCTCGCTAACTATTTGGAGGCTGTAGTATTGAACCTGCGAGCCTTAGTATGATAGTTGGGAGCTTTGAGCTCATGCTAACTATTCAAAGGCTACTGTATTGCACCTGCGAGCCTTAGTATGACAGGTGAGAGCTTTGAGCTCGCGCTAATTGTTTGGAGGTTGTGGTATTACACCTGCGAGCCTTAATGTGACAAGTACAAGTTATATTAATTCTATGTTCGTGGTATAACTGTGCCTTCTATCCTCACTAGCTTGTATGCTTCATAACCAATTTTTTCTTTGCTTTTATATGGTTATTCCCAATTTAGAGTCATTTTTCCTTATTGGGAAGCTGGCAAACTAACCTCAGTATTTCTTAATATAAGAGCACCTACTTGGAACTGGTTGTTTTTAACCTTGAAGTTGTAGTAGCGAGCCACTTGTTGAGTGAGTGTTGTAGTCTTGACTTCAATTGTTTCCCTGAGTCCATCAATCAGATCAAGGTTGAGCTTGGTAGTTTCCTGATTAGCTTCCTTATTAACGTGATGCATTTTGTGCAACCTTATGCCATTCTCTATAGGGATTACAGCCTCTGACCATAAACATGAGAGAAAGTTGTTTCTTCTATTGCAGTGTGGGGTGTAGTTCGTAGAGCCCACAAAATTTTAGGCAGTTCTTCTAACCATGCACCTTTAGCATCTTTCACTTTTTTCCTCAAGGTTAATAATTTTTTTTATTTATAGCCTTTACTTACCCATTTATCTGCAGTGTCTTAACAGAGCCTTAAGCTAAAGCAATATGTAGGGTAGTACAAAAGCTCTTGAATTTTCCTTGGAACTGCATGCCATTTTTCATAATAACCAGACACGGTACACCAAACCTACATATGATGGACTTCCATAAAAAAGACTCAATTTGCGTCTCAGTGATGGTTGCCAGAGCTTCAGCTTAAATCCATTTAGTAAAGTATTCTACTGTGACCACTATGAACTTTTTTTGTGCTGTGGCTATAGGAAATGGGCCAAGTATGTTAACTCCCTAAGTCACTAATGGCCAAGGGCTTAATATGATTTGAAGAGGTTCTATTGGCTATCGTTGTACTTGAACTTGCCTTTGGTAGGAATCGCATGTGTAGACCAATTGATGTGCATCCTTTTGGATTGTGGGCTAGTAATACCCTTGTCTAAAGATTTTTTGGGTGAGCAATACCTGACTGCCCTCGGACGTACTAACGTCTAGATTGTGAATACTGCTTCCAAATTATATAGATCTGAGGCGTTGTCTGCAAGTATACGAGTAAAGTTGTAATATAGTTTAGATCGAAGTAGATGAATATTCTGAGGATCTTACCCAAGGGAGGCTAAGCACTAGAGCAATTTTAATCTAAACAAGAATGAGATCTAATTAGTAGTTTACTTAAGTTATAGTACAAATGATAATAAGAGGGTTTTGGGTTTTTATAATAAAGGAATAATAAAAACAAGAAAACTATAAAGAATAAATAAATAAATGGAAACTTGAGCATGAACTTCTCAAATCTGGTTATGGGTAATTAGCTCTCTTCAACATGCTTCCTCAACTGTTGCTTCAGGTTTCTTGTCAACCAACTAGTCATTCCCCTAGCAAGATTTTCCAATATGTCCACTCGGATAATAAGCCACAGGGACTACTTCTCTTTCGACCCACAGTCCAAATTAGCTCGGGGTTAACGTGTTCACGGATGGGTCATACCAATTTTGGGTTAATTTCCACGTTCATGACTTCCCATGGCTGTCTGACCTAAGGTTTGTTTCATGTTCTTCCTTTCCCGAACAATTGATTCATTGAGAAACCCTGCACAACAATTAAATAATCATGCCTCCAGTCGCTAATCTCCCATAGAGGGATTAGTTCCTCATGGATTTCATAAATGACATGTAATGAATAAAAACGAAATACATAATAAATAGATTGATGATAGAGATTTAGGAAAATCTTGGATAAATTCCCCTAAAAAGTATGTATGCATTGTAATAATAGTGTGAGATAGTGTTGGCCTTTGGCTAACATTAAAAAAAACTACATTGTAACACGTAATTCCTTTTATTATATCTTAATTATTATTATCATATTATTACATACAAAGTTTAATTGGATAGTAATTTTTAACGTAATAAGACTATCATTGAAAGGATAAATAGACTATCAGGATACAACTCGGAACAACATAATGCATAAAACTGTTAACATAAAATTGTCTTAGCTTTTTTTAGGAAATTATTTATCCATACGAAATAATTTCAAATACTAACAATTTGAAATGACATACTCACAATTTTAAAATTTTTAATGCAAATGGGACTAGTGAAATGATTCGAGGTGAGGAAATATGAATTTGATTAAAAAAATCAAAAAATATTTAAATTTTGAGTCAATCGAATTGAGTTATTCGAGTCAACTCGAATAAGTAATTCGAGTTTTGAGTTTGAATCGAGTTGAATTTTGCAATTTGAATAACTCAAATAATTTGAATACCAGATTGGTGTAAATACTTATTTGATACTTGTCAATTTTGAAAATGAGCAAATCGATCTTTTAACAAAAATTACAAAATAATTTCAAAATAATTTTTAAATTTCAAAATATTTATAAAAATTTCAAATTGTATATATATTTTTAAAATTGTAATATTTTTTTTAAATTTCAAATATATATGGTTTCAAATTTATGTCATTTCACTCAACTTGATTTGTACAAATGTCAAATCAAGTTAAGATGATAAATAAGACTTATCAGCTCAATTAACTCGAATTTTTTTCGTTCGATTTGATCGAACATGCATAAAATTGATAAAAGATAAATGAGATGGAGATAATTTGCTGGAGGATAAAATTAAGTATCTTTTAGAATTAACATTTTTTTTCTTTGACATGCATGCTAATTTTCAAGTTTTTTTACTCAAGAATGAGTACTCTTAAATCCTAATTTATTAAGTAGTATCAAACTTATATATATGTTATGATCTACCAACGGGTTTAATTAAATCCAACACCTCAAATTATGGGCTCAACTCTAAATTCAAGATTTGGCATTGCATGTAAATGTCTAAGTCTCTTAGCCCGATTTGTATTAAAGCACTTGAAATAAATCCCCAACATCTGGATGTGATCATAAATCAGATTTCCAAAAACAAAGGAAAACAAAGAACGAAAACAAACTAAAACCTAGGAAAGTTGTCATTAACCCTAGGTCAGTTGTCGTTCTCGAGCTTAAAGTTGCATTGTAAATACCAAAATACCCCTTACTTGGTTTAATTCTGCATTCAGAGAGGTCAATGTCGCGATACCCGGGTTCTGTGTCATGACATAGTAGTCAGTGTACTCATTTATGGACATCTTCATGGGTTGTCATGATACCCATGTTTTGTGTCACGACAGAGCAAACAGTTTCAGGATTGTTTTGTTCTGGTCCCTATGTTGCGACGTCTACTATCCTGTGTCATGACATAGTGATCAGTCTTGATATGGTATGCCTTCTAATGATCTCCTGCACACTTACGAGAGACATTAGCCAATCTTTAGGCCTCATTTAGCCTCGAGGTCAATAAAAGGCTTGATTTTACACTTTTTACACATTTTATTGACTCTATCGAAAACTATTAAATCCTAAGTAAAATCCAACAATAATACTTAATTTTAAGCTCCTAAAGTGTGAAAACTAGTTTAATCTGCTAGGTCAAATTACGATAGATCAATGATGCGTGATATTCGTGACAGGTTTTAAAGATTTATGAATGGATCATTCTTGAGACTAACTTATTATCACGATTAAGGCAAGTGTACCTATCGACCAGTAGTATTGTTCAGCAAGACTGGGTTGTCGAACCCAAAGGAACCACGAGTACTAGTATTTATCTAGCTTAAAAATTAAGAGGTTTGGTTATCTAAACTAATTACTAAACTAAGAATGCACAGAAAGAAAATTTGGGAAAATACTTTTGGGAAAATTCGATTGATTAAGACAATACCTAAGGAAAGATCCACCTAGACTTCACTTCTTATTTGACTCTGAATCAGATGATTTATTCACTTGACTTGACCCGTAGAAATCCCTAAGTTATATTATTATCTCTCTCGAGACTAATAACATCTAACCCTAGGTTGAATAATTGAAATATTTTTCTAATTAACACCCTAAAATTGCATTAACTCGATCTATGGATTCCCTTATTAGGTTTCACCCTAATTCAGCAAAATCTTATCACCCTATCTCTAGGTGTGCAATCAACTCCACTTAATTATGACAAATTTACTCTTAGACAAGGTCTATTCCTCCTTTGAATAAGAGCTTAACTTGAATCAATATCTTGGAATATCAAAACAAGAATTAAAAACACATAATTAAGAACAAGTCAAATATTTTCATACAATTCAGATAATAATAACAAGATCTGTCTTAGGTTTCATTCCCCTTAGGTATTTAGGGGGTTTAGTTCATACTTATGAAAGAAAACATCTCAAAAGCATAAAGTTAACAAAACATAAGAAAACCTAAAACTCTTGAAGGAACTTGAAAGGAGATCTTCAGTCTTGATGATGAATCCGGCTTCTGAGATGGATCAATTGGCTTTTCTTGAGTAATTCATTGCTTTCTACTTTGCGTTCCCCTTCTTAAGTGCCTTATCGGGTGTTTAAATAGGTTTTTGAATGCCTAAGAGCCTTAAAAATTGGCCTTTTCTGAATAGGACTATACTTAGACTCGGCAGGGACACGCCCGTGTGTGATTACTCCAGCCCATGGTCAAGGCTGTTGAACAGGCACGGGCATGTAGTCTACCTGTGTAAGTCGTGCTTCGATCCTGCCAAAGGGGCACGGCCGTGTAACACGCTTGTGTGAGAAAGTCCAGACCGTGTTGATTTCCCACGTGGGTCCATTTTCTCCGTTGTCGGCCTATTTCTCGCTCTTTTTACTCTCCTATGCTCACCTAAGTATAAAACATGAAATTAAAAGATTAGGAGCATTGAATTCACCAAATCTAAAGAGAAATCATCCATAAATGTACTAAGCATGAGATAAAAATATGTATAATTTACAGGTTATCAATCAAACCCCCCACACTTAAGTCATTACTTATCCTCAAGCAACTGAAACAATAACAAACAATAGAAAAGACGACACTTGAGCAAATATTATAAAAGTATTGAATTCAAAGCACATAACTTAGCCATTTCATATTTACTAACAACTTTAGCATGATGAGTAACTGATTTACCATTTTTGACTACAGACATCTAAGTTCAGTATGTTCCAAAGTATACAATCACTAAGGTCTCAACTACAAAAATCCATCAACTAATCATACAAGTAATTTGATTATCCTAGCAGTATACAAATAGTCATTTATGTGATTGTTCAATATAATGTCCATTCATGCATAGAGATATTTAGGTTACATAGGACTTTTTAGCTTTTAACGTTCTGAGACTTAGGACATGTATAGAATTAAAAAACAATAAGCATCAAGAGGGTTACGAACACAAAAATAGTTTGGCACATCTTATTGATCTCTATTCTTCCCCTTTAGTGATCCTTATCTACTTATCGTATTATTTCTCCTTTTCTCTCTCCTTCCTTATCTCTCCATATAGGAAACCTTAACATGAAATAGTAACTTTAGTTAGCCTACGAGTTTTTATGCACTAATGAGTGGGTTTTTCCATTATTGTGACTTTGTCAGTTTTCTTTTTCAATTTTTCTCACTCATAAATGCTTTTTCCTTTTCAAGAACTTTTTCTACTCGTCTTTTTCTGTTTTGAATTTTCTTTTGTTTTGTATTTTCCAGGCTAACCTAAAGTTCCCATATCACATCAATCTTTCCCATTTTTTAATTTGATTTTACAAACCCCACTTTAATATATCTACTTACCCTCAATACGTATGGCCATACATCTATAGTCGTGCAGTTCAGGACTAAAGAAAAGGGTAAATACAAATTGGCATTTTCAGGCTAGGAGGTTTGTAATAAGGTTCATTAAGAAGTGTCAATAAGCTCAAATGTTGGTACTAAAGGTAGAATAAGAATATGTCAACTTTTTGGCTCTAACTGTGTTTTAAACAATGTCTTAGGTCATCCCTAAATATCTCAATATGCACAAATTTAATCAATCCAACAAACTCAAGTTCAACCATTTATCATACATACTAGCATGCTCGTTTCCTTATATCTTTTATATAATTTGGTACAATTAATTGCTTAATACCTATTTATAGTGTAACATATAGAGCTGAGTAGTCTAATACTAAAAAATTAAAAATCACCCATCACCATGCTAAATTTATTTGTAAAAATAAGCAACCTGTGAACATGCTCCTAACCAATCACTTGTATTTCTAGAAGCTCAAGCACACAACAAAACTAAAATTTCTATGTTACCCCCCACACTTTAGAAAACAAATTGTCCCTAATGTGTAGTCTCGAAAAGATAAGGAACAAAGTTACCAAATTGATCGTGGTTGGTTCATCTACTATTGGTGGTGCTTCCTCCTTTAATTGTGCAAAGCTTCAATTATTGTGTCTTTGTACATTGAGGTTCCTACATAAAAACTCTGAATAAAAACAACTAACAGCAAATCTAATGTTACTCTTACTCCTAATAAAATAAATATCCTAATAAGTTTTAATACAACCCATAAAAAAAGTCATCCTCCTCTATCTTCATCTTTCTCATCTTCATTCTTAGTCTCCTCATTATCCTGCTCAGCTGATGTATGCCCGAACATGTCAAGTGTGTAATTGAAGACCTAGACATTGTTTTACCGAACAAACTCTTGAAATAATGGTTTTCGTTCCTGCATCCACTGTATCATCTAATCGAGCTTTGGATGACTATTTTCACCAACTTGTTGTTGGGCTCCTGCCAACCTTTACGATGAAACTGGTGTAGCCATCGTCTCTTATTATTTCTTGTTTCAATCTTCGACTTGTTTGGCCTATAACTCGACATATTGTTGGAATAAGGTATCACCTATGATACTTCGTAATGACTTCAGCGGTCATTCTGTAGATGTTATTGGAATGCCTGCCCTTTTGCATGAGGCTGTCACTAAGTGAGGAAAAAACATGCCCACTTTCTGGCCACTCACACACCTTCACATGTTTTGGTGGATCCATTTACCTATACAAACATGCTTTTTCTGCAAAATTGCAAAAGTAATATCGCTCAAAAAGTATTAACATTAGAAACATTCAAAGTAGGCACAATTCATGTGCACACAAATTGGATCCACATCTTGGCCTCAAGAAATATAATAGCTTGATTAAAAGAAGTAGAGGTACTAGTACCAGAGTGATATTTCCATTCACCCCTGCCTTCTGTTAGGTAATTTATTATATTGTCCATATCTATGTACCTAAAGTATTCTAAATCAGTTTATTAAATAAAATCTTGTTCATAGTATGGAACATTATAAAAATTACAAATAAACTAAGGGGTTACTCTAACATTTATACCCCTTACCAATATCGTGTCCCATGTATGATTAATATTATTCCTAAACTTATAGTCCCATAATGATGCATAGAATTCTTGTCCTATCGGGACTACGACAGTTTCTTCAAAATCATCCAGAAACGTTCCCATCATTGAAAACGTACTATTGGTCATAATTCCTTACAAATAATAACTGACGGATCAAAACCCCTCTCTTGTATGAATGTCTTCCCTTACCCGGAAGGAGTTGGACCCATCATGGTTTCGGCTCATTAGTGCATCTAATTTTCTTAAGAGGCATGATTAATTATTCTCTAAAACAATTTCAAACAAGAAAAATTAATGTAACAGTAAAAATCCAAGTTTAGGAACCCTTAACCTTAGAAAAGTTTGTTGATTCCTTGTCGTGCTTGTCCCTTAAATGCTTGCCTTTCCGAAAATGTTTGCAAAACGAAGTTGTTAAGAGAGGGAGGGAGCAAGAGATTTGCAATTTCATATTTTAGGGTTTAGATAGTTTAGAGGGTTCTAAAGTTAAAGAGATTTAAGAGGTATTTAAAGTTAATGAGGGTTTATGGGTGTATTTAAAATATGTATAGAGGTTGAAAATAAGGGTTTTAAGAGGTTAGTACCAGGTAAAATAAAGGTTTTTTTAAGGTCTCACAGATGGATCGGGTTGACCCTGTAGAAAATTACAGCGATGTCGTGACACAGGGGTTCCATATTGCGACATCCCTATCAGATTATCGGTTTCGCGACACAGAGGTTTCTTGTTGTGGCACACCTTTTAGTTTGAAATTTTAGGGAGACTAATTTCTATGTCGCGACAAAAGATGTCGTGTCGTGACATCGAGGTGTTTTTGCTAATTCTTTTATACTACACATGGTGTCACAACCAATAACAATCATACATTTAAACAATTCAAAGAATATTGAATCCTAATATAAATGAATCCTAACGTACTTCCCCCTATACTTTAGAGCATATATTACCCTTACTGTAATATGATTAAGGTGCAAACAAGAAAACTTCCCTGAGAAAATTGAGTCCTTACTGTTGTATTGAGATCGGGATTTTCTTGCTCCAAGCAGACATAAAGTACCTATAAGAAAATACTAAGACAAAAAAATATGAAATATGTGGTAATATAGAGGAAAAGAAATTAATAAATAAATAAAGTAATAATAATAAAAAGAAACAAAATTTAAAGTGAGAAATAGAAGTTCTTTAAAAGCTGGGACGATTTGTGTAGCCACCATAGAAAAACTTACAGCTGGTTCTCGACACTTTGATTCTTCATTTGTTCCATTATCGATGTATATGAACCAGCCTCTTCAGTCGATTCTGTTGATGTTGCCTTATTTTTGACCGTGCGACATCCACATTACAAGCCATTTGGTACCAAATTCAAGCCAATCCCAAATTATTTTTTAGGGTATTAGTGCCTCGAGGTTTCTCATTTCCCTATTATGTGAGACTTTGATTGCTTGAGTCTTGTTTCTATTGTCGAATGAGAATGAATCAAACTCCTCAACCTCTTTGGTTGGCACTTTCTCTTTTATGGCCATAAAATGTATTGACTTTTCTACACTTTCATTCAACATTGGTTTAGGCTTTATGTTAGTGGTTAGCTGGTCTTCCACTTTTACCTTTACGGTTAGTTTTGCTATTATGTCAGTTGGATCAGAGACTGTTTCAACTAATTCAACTTATTCCCATGATCTTCAGTTACAAGCTCAGGTTGAATCTCACCATAATTCTTATTCTGGTCATCGATAATACAATGGTTCTCATGATCCGAGTTATGAACATCATATATGTGCCATTTCCTAAGAGGTAGTGTGTCGTATATTTCTTGCATCATTTTCAACATTTACACCATCATGTCTGACATGTTTGATAATACCTCAGAATTATTCGTCCTAGTGGTTTCACGTAAAGGTATCTCATACGAATCACAGGGAGGCTTGTCTAAATTTTCAGACATATCATGATCTTCTTTAAGTGCCTCATTCAATTTACCAGTGAACTCATGTGGTTGTTCGACTATATCATGAAAATTTTTTTAATTTCTGCTGGTGTGTTGAGGCTTTTTTTTCATGTTGGTTTAGTTCTATCATGAACAATTTTTTATTTTCCATGATCTCCCATTCTTCATATACCCCCTCCTTGTATATTTCATCATCAAGGGTTATCTCATCATTATATTACATGTAATCAATTTCATCCATGTTTGAATATTTTATTTGGGATAGTCTCTATAGATTAGTGACTATCTAAACAAGCGTTTCTCTCCTTTGAGGCATATACTGAGATCAAAGAAGAAAGAAGTAATAAAAGTTAGCGTAGAATAAAAAAATTAAAATCATATCTATAACCTAAAAAATTCATAATTATTCTAATTAAATGCAGAAATTAACATTGAACTAGTGACGTTGCCTCCCCGGCAACAGCGCCAACAACTTGAACACCTCTGAATGTATTAACATCTAGAGTGTGAATACTGCTTCAAATGATATAGGTTTGAAGTGGTGTCTGCAAGTATAAGGGTCAGGTTGTAATATAGTTTACAACGAAGTAGGTGAGTACTCTAAGGATCGTACCCAATGGAGGCTAAGCACTTAAGCAATTTTAATCTAAACAAGAATGAGATCTAATTAGTAGTTTACTTAAGTTATAGTACGAAAGATAATAAGAGGGTTTTGGGATTTTATAATAAAAGAATAAGAAAAATAAGAAAACTATAAAGAATAAATAAATAAATGGAAACTTGAGTATGAATTTATTAAATTTGCTTATGGGTGATTAGCTCGCTTCAGCATGCATCCTCAATTGTTGTTTCAGGTTTCTCGTCAACCAACTAGTCATTGCCCTAGCAGGATCTTCTGATACGTCCACTCGGATAACGAGTCAATAGGAACTACTTATCTTTTGACCTCACAGTCCAAACAAGCTCAGGGTTAAGGTGTTCACAGATGGGCTATACCAATTTTGGGTTAATTCCTACCTTTATGACTTCCCAAGGTTGTTAGGCCTAGGGTTTGTTTCCCATTCTTCCTTTCCCAAACAATTGATCTATTGAAAAACCTTGCACAACAGTTAAATGATCATGCCTCCACTCGCTAATCCCCTATAGAGGGATTAGTTCCTGATGGATTTCATAAATGACATATAATCGATAGAAACAAAATGCATAATAAACAGATTGATGATACAAGATTTAGGAAAATCTTGATTTGTATTAAATTACTTGAAATAAATCCCCAATGTCTGGACGCATTCATAAATTAGATCTTCGAAAACAAAGGAAAACAAAAAACGAAAATAAACTAAAACCTAAAAAGAGAAAAGACTAAACCTAAATTATAGAAAGAAATCTAAGCTAAGGAATGTGTGTGTAAAATGAGTGCTCAAAGGGCTTATTTATAAATTTTTTACGGCCATCGTCTTTAGCCCTAAGTCAGCTACCATTCTCGAGCTTAAAGTTACATTGTGAGGACCAAAATGCCCCTTACTTAGTTTAATTCCGCTTCCAGAGGTCGATACCACAAAACCCAAGTCCTGTGTCATGATATAGCAGTTAGTGTACTCATTTATAGACATCTTTAGAGGTTGGTCGCGACACCCATGTTTCATGTCACGATAGAGCAGACAACTTCAGAATTTCTTCGTTTTGGTCTTTATGTTGCAGCGTCTGCTATCCCGTGTTGTGACATAGTGATCAGTCTTGATATGGTCTCCTGCACATTTACGAGATACGTTAGCGAACCTATAGGCCTTATTCGAACTTAGGGTAAATAAAAGGCTCAACTTTACACTTTTTACACATTTTATTGACTCTATTGAAAACTACTAAATCCTAAGAAAAATCCAACAATAATACTTAATTTCAAGCTCCTAAAGTGTGAAAACTAGTTTAATCTACTAGGTCAGATTACAATAGATCAACACCGCGAATACCTTTGTGTATTTCTCGCATCACATATTCAACCTCAGGTTGTGACAGACATTGCAGCAGAAGATGGGAAAACCCCTTTCTATATAGTACACTCTCCAAGAGAGTGAATCTAGCAAATGTAGGATAAAACATTTTGTTTTAATCTATCATGTAATTAAGAGACTTAACAATAATTTACATAGAATTCAAATATTTAATTCACTCATTAGGATTTTTGCAGGTATTTGTAATTTGAAATAATGACATACCTTGCAGCTTTACGTTGTAGCTTCGCGAGCTCTTTCTTGTCCGGTTTTCTTGTATGCCTTGGTGTGTGCGGACAATGGGAGTCATCCAATTCTCTTCCTTATCTATGCATAGGACTTGTGATATGTCGTAGCTTGGAGTTTCTCTATGCTCAAGCAATATTTTCCCCCTTTGTTTGATAACAACAAAGGATGCTAACTTAGACAGTGCATCGGCTCGTGTGTTATCACTTCTCGAGAGCTATTTAATTTGGACCTTATTAAATCTTACGAGCAATTAGGTTGTAATTGTATGATATTTCTTTAACATGACCTTCTTTACATTGTATTCACCATTCATTTATTTTTCCACCAATTGTGAATTTGTGTAGACAACCAAGTCCTTCGCTCCTAGTTGGCGTGCTAGCTACAATCTCGATACTAAAGCTTCATATTCAACGGTGTTGTTGGATGTTTGAAATCCAAAAGATAGTCCATACTGCCACTCACTGCCTCTAGGGTCAATTAGGAATACGTTTGCTCCTGTTATTACTTTGGTTACGGAACCATCGACATAAACTAACTAGTTCTTTGAATTATTAGTTGCATGTACACCTTCTAGAGCTGGGCTAACTACTATTGTGTCAATAGTTTTCTTGAAAGAACATTCCACCATGAAATCAGCTAGCGCTTACCCTTTTATCATTGTTCGCATGCGAACTCTACTCTAAATTCAGCCAATTCAATACTCCATTTTGTTACCCTTCTTAAGGTGTCAGCCTTGGACAATATTTCCTTCATGGGCTGATTAGTGACAACGACAATTGGATGAGTTTAGAAGTACAGTCGTAACTTGTGAGCTACAATAACCAAAGCAAAAATACATTTCTTTATTTTCAAGTATCTCAGCTTGTTGTTCTAAAGTACCTTGTTGATGTAATACACTAGAAATTGGTGAACATCCTCTAGTTTGACTAATATTATTGCAACTATATCCTCTAAGATAGTAGAATACAGAAAGAGGGTTTCTCCTACCTGCTACGATTTAAGAAGCAGAGGGGAGGTAAGATACAACTTCAGTTCTTCAAAGATCGCTTGGCACTTTTTAGTCCACAAAAAATAGATTTTTAAAGCTTTGAAAAAATGGAGGCATTTGTCTATTATCCTGGAAATAAACCTATTGAGTGCCACCACCATACCTGTAAGGCACTAAATATTTTTTATTGTTAGTGGTGAAGGCCTTTCCATGATCGCACAGATCTTTTTTGGGTTGAATTCTATTCCGCTCTCTGAAATCAAGAAGCCCAAAAATCTACCAGCTCGCACACTAAAGGCATACATTTCAGGGTTCAACTTCATGTTGTGAGCCCTTAGGATTGAAAATGTCTCGGATAAGCTTTGCACGTGGTCCCCTAAAGATCTATTTTTTACAAATATGTCATCCACATAGACCTTAAGTTTGTGACCTACCTGGTTTTTGAAAATTCTATTCATTAACCTCAAGTAGGTAGCTCCTATGTTCTTAAGGCCAAAATGCATAACCCGATAGCAAAAAAGCCTTTCTTCAGTGATGAAAGTTGTCTTTTCTTGGACATCCTGATCCAACAGAATCTAGTTATAGCCCAAGAAAGCATCCATGAAGCTCATGAATCTGTGATCTGTAGAGGCATAAACTAAACGGTCAATCGAAGGTAAAAGAAAATTGTCTTTAAGAAACGCTTCGTTGAAGTTAGTGAAATCAATGCACATTCTCCATCTGCCATTTACTTTCTTTACCATAACCACATTTGATACCCAATCTAGATACTCTACCTCCCTGATAAAACCCGCTAACAACAGTTTAGCCACCTCTTGCCTTACTGCTTCCACCATTTGCGGCACGAATTTCCTCTTTTTTTTCTTCATTGGCTTTACTTCTGGAAGTACATTCAACTTATAGACGATCACTTAGGGGTCCACCCCTAACATATCTGTTGCTGACCAGGCAAGAACGTCTAAACCATCCTTTAAACACCGAACCAACACACTCTTTTCTCCTGCCACTAACACTGATGAGATTCTTATAGTTTTTTTCTCGTTGTCATAGAATAACTATAAAGTCTCAGTATGCTATGCAACCTCGAGTTTTTTTTACTTTTCTCCTTCTCCTTTACATCCAGACTGTCCAAATACAAGACCTGACTTGTTAACTCTGCTATTTGC
This sequence comes from Gossypium hirsutum, assembly GCF_007990345.1. Classification (NCBI taxonomy): domain Eukaryota; kingdom Viridiplantae; phylum Streptophyta; class Magnoliopsida; order Malvales; family Malvaceae; genus Gossypium; species Gossypium hirsutum. The sequence continues at coordinate 107,163,534 of NC_053434.1, forward strand.
GAACTCTGCCATTCAGCTACAGGCTCTCACTCTTGCTTAACAAATAACATATGGCACTGCATCATAGTTCACTCATCTGATTGAAAGAACTCAACCCTTGTCCTTGATGGGAAATTGATCTTCATGTAGAACATTGCGATCATTATTTTTGTCATCCTCATTATTGATCGTCTGAAGATATCATTGTACGCCATTGGTTGGTCAACAATGAATAACTGAACATAAAGGTGACTGGCAAAGTGATCGAACCCTTCACCTCAACGGGATGGTTCGCAAAACCATACAACGGACCAGCTCTAGATAAATACATGCTCTTTTAGCCCCATCTTCTAGTACATTTCCCAAGAAAACACCTCAACTGTACTCCCACTGTCTACAAGTATCCTCTTAACCTTGAAACCTACAATTATTATAGAAACAACCATTGGATCATTACCCTTTTCATCCTATCGAATTCAACACTCCATCTTCCTTGCTGACATGATCTCTTGGGGGCACTAACTGACATCACACTGATTAGATTTATCTTCCTCTTTGTACTAGAACCTACCTACTCTTCATCCGTACCTAAAATCACATAGATGACACCTTTAGCCTTTTGTTTACCCTTAGGATCACCACGGGAACTCTGACCCTATTGGGAAACACCCTGATCAAAAAATTCAATGAGCTCGTCGTTTTGCACTGCTTTCTTAGTAGTATCTTTTAGACTGAAACAATCCTCGGTCTTGTTTCCCACATTGTGAAAGGCATATTTGTCCTTTGAACTTGTCTTCTCGCAGTGTTCCTCATCAGGGATGGCTTGGGTAAGATGTCAAGGCTTTTAATCTGGTTCAGAATGTAAGTGTGGGTAACGTTCAAAGGAGTGTAAACTTCAAACCTACCTTGGGGGATATACCTCCTGGTATACTTTGGATGAGACCTTTGAGGGGCCCTAGGAGAACCACATTGAGTTTGATTTCCCTACGGCTTATCACTTTTTATTCGCAATGACAGGCTAGGAGGGCCCTGCCTGCCGTGAGGTCCCTCTCTATTCCTAAATTGCTTGTCCTCCTTCTAAAATCTGCCACGCGATGCCCTTTTGGTCTCCTCCGCCTCTGTGAACTTATGAGCTTGCTCGTACAAATAAGCCAAACGCTACAGTTTGTTACTGGTAAATGAGTACTATACGTGGTCATTCTGTACCCCTATTATGAAAGCATCTATAGCCCACTAGTCCTCCAGATTCTTCATGTTGAGAGTTGCTGCATAAAACCTCTTCATATAATCCTAGAGGGACTCACATTCTCTTTGCTTTGTGATAACCTAAGTTTGCCCGGCCCATAAAATAAATAAAGAAACAAAAACAAAAATAATAAAGTCCTTTACAGTCCAAATGGGTGGCCCAAATACCTAAACTACCCAATACCCGTTTACACCCTCAACCCAAAATATACAGGGCCCAAATGGCCCAAAATGTTGACAGAAGACAGAAAGCCTAGGGTTTCAGAAACCCTAGGCGCCGCAAGCACTCCAACCGCCACCCTCCATCTACGTCTCCATCAGTGCCGTGATTCCAGGCTCCGTATCGCGCTGTGATTGGGACACGAATCAACTCCAGTGTGCCATCATCAGTGCCCGATCATCGCTAGTCTCCTCGTCGTCACCTGCAAAAAGAGAAAGAAGAACACAGTAAACATGGCAAGAAATTGAATAATGAATACACCAAAATTGTAAATAGAAGCTATAAAAGCCGAATACCTTTACTGTAATAGGGGATATAATTTCTTTTCCAGATATACAAACAGATATACGCATTTATACACAATAAAACACCAGGGAATTATTGAAGAAACAAAGGTGATTTGCTTTACTTTTTTCTTTTCTTTTTTCGTTATGAAATCGCCAGAATACACATAAATATCACTAAAAGATAAAGCAAAGAGAGGCTTCCGTGATTTGCCCGGAAAAACGAAGGCTTTTAGCCTTCCAACCACCGTGTACGGCGGCACGTGTGGCGCGTGTGCTCGTGCAACCCAGTGGCCGGAGGCCGGAGCTAGAGGGCTCCTCTCTTCTTCTCTTTCAGTGGATTTTAGTTTTTTTTAGAAAACTGATTGTAAAATGAATTTTGGGCTAAAATTTGACATATATAGTATTACAAAAACGACGTCGTTTTGCTTAGTTCAATAAGTGCTAAAATAGCACCATTTAAGTGAAAGATCCGTGCGTTGACCCTTGACCCGGGGAGGATCCGCGCGTTTTTAGTAAAAGGGCAAATTGCCCAATCGATCCTTTCGCATTTTTAAAACTTATAATTTCATTTTATTTTTATTTTTAAATTGGCCCTAACCTTTATACTTTATTTCAATTTAGTCCCAATGGCCGTTAAAATCTATTCTGAAGAACGACGTCGTTTTTAGGGATGAGGGCTAATTACCCAATGAGTCCCTCAGATTTCAATGTGCATTTCAATTAGGCCCAAAATTTTTTATTTATTTGTAAATTAACCCTAGTTTTTTTAATTAAATTCAATTTTAATTCCTTTTTTATATATATTTAATTTATTTTAAAAACTATATGTATTATTTATTTCTATAAACATTAGTCACATACAAATAGTATATATATTATTTATATATTATCTATCATATTGTTTATATTATTATATATTTTGTTTATAAATTTTATTATATGTTATATATTTTACCATATATTATTCCTTCCATTATTTTTATTTTATTATAAAATATATTATTTTATTACTCATTAATTACGTATATTTTTTTAATTGTTTTAAATTATTATTATTAAATAAATATGTGTAATATCAATATTTAGCACTTAACATTCTTAAAATTATTACAAAATTATGTTTCTATTTAGCACATTATTATTATTTTATTAATATATTAAGTTATTATATCCTATAATATGATTTATATATATTAATCATTTTAAAAAAGGGTTCTCCTTTATCATTCTTATATTATTTTAAAATATCTTTATTTTTATTTTTTTGACTTATTTTTTTATATGTTTATAATTTGTTTATTTGTTTATTTATTTTTGTATTTTTTTTATTTTTTAGTATTGTTTTAGTAGGTTAAATTTTTATAAATTATTTGTTATTTTATGTTATTGTTTTTATATATTCGCATGAAAATTAATTATTTATGTTGATTTAAGTTATAGTTACATGAAACATTATTGTATATGTAATTTATGTTGTTATATTCGTTATTTTTCTATGATATATTTTGCATGAAATATTAATGCATGTATATTTATGTCATTTATATTTGCATGAAAGGTTAATGTATATTATAATTTATGTCATTATTCATCATTTATATTATAGTTGCATGAAATGTTAAAGCATGTAGTTTATATTGTTTAGTATTGATATCTTATAAGATGTCAATCGCATCATTGTTTTTTAAATTTTATATTTCATTTAATCCAAAGGAATCTTAAAAACGAGGCAATGTTTTCTGTATTTAGGAATTCGGGAAATAGTGCCCTAACATGCTGGGTTGCGATTTCCCGTTTGTCTAAATGTCTAAAGTATCCTTTTAAATAGATTTTGTAAATCACGAGATGATTTTTAGTTACAAAAGTTTAAGAATATCGTGTCCAATCATGCTGGATGTGATATTCACACTCTTTTGGAATGAAAGAATTTCGATTTTCAACTCAAATTATTAAGGTTTTAAAAAGAGATCTTATTTCTAAATTCTTTCAAGCTTTTGACATTAAGACAAAACTATCCAATTTGGTACCAATTTTGGGCATTGCGAGGGTACTAACCATTCCTCGTACGTAATCGACTCCCGAGCCCGTTTTCTCACAATTTCGTAGACCAAAATGTTTTATAAGGTGACCTAATCACACTTAAAAAGGTTGGTGGCGACTCCCGTTTTTCAAAATTCCCTTTTTAAAAAAGGAGGTTTCGACATGCTTCACTGACATTAGCCTCATAGGTGTGCTCATTATTGTTTTGTGGGCCCTAAATCTTCCCAATAACATCTGGCCTAACTAAGAGAAGCTTCAAACCAACCCTGGGGAATGGACAAATTGTTGGATCACTAGTACACCCCATAGCGCAGCTGAAAAATAAATTCGGCGATCACATCTAGGGATCCATGTGCGAGGAAGAAATCATGTAACAACCTATTTTTCAGTGGTGTCCGAAATAGTGGTTTCAGGGCCACCAAATCCGATGAGTAAGTTCGTAAATATTATTGTTTAATATTTACAAATCAAATATGGTTTTTAAGAGTTGATTTGATAATTTATATTTTATAAACGATTTATTAAGTTTAAGTGGTAAGACCCTAAAGTCAAGTGGTTTTAGAAAATGAGGTATTGGGACCTCATTTCTATAAATTGAGCCATAAATATTTTTATAAATATTTACGGAGTGTCATTAAGGTGGTATTAAATTTTCGTTAAGAAATTTTAACGTTTTGATAGTAAAATATGATCACCATTTGATTTGAGTGATTTATTGATATATTGAATAAAGGAAAAGGGACTTAAATGGTAATTAGACCATTTAAAAATGTAATGGACAGTTTTGGGCAATTAAAAGCATGAAAATTTGATGATTATTAAATGGACAAAATGGTAATTTATATAAGAACCAAAATGTTATATCATCATTTTCATGTCTTCTTCACGAATTGAAAGAAGAAAGAAACCATGGTTATACATTCAAGCTTCAGCCATGATTTGGATGATGCATGTAAGTCCGATTTAGCCCCATTTTTAATAATTTTTATGTTTTTGAGATCGTTGCATCAAGGTCCAGCTAGCCTGTACCTTTGATTTTAAAAATGTTAAAGATTTTGAATGTTGCCATTGATGAACCATGTGATTTTAGATTTTAATTGATGAATTTGAAATATTATTTGTTATTTAAAAGTATTTTCTTAAGTAATTTTTGATGAATTTTTCAATTAGGGACTAAACTGTTGAAATAGTAAAAGTACAAGGATTTGATATGAAATTGTTGCAATAATGGGCTGTATTTGATGCCATAAGTATTCAGCTAGACTCAATTTTTGGTAAAAATGGTTAAATTGCATGTTTTAGGCTCAGGGACTAAATTGAATAAAAGTAAAAATTTAAGGGTAATTTTGTAAAAATGTCAAAAGTGACTAAATTACATAAAATGAATTATTTTACTATCTAAATTAATAAATTGAATGAATTAATTAATTTAGATCAAGATCGAGTAGAAAATCAAGAAGAATGGAAAATTACCAAATAGCCGCTATACTTTGACATTTCTGCAATTTAGCCAGGTAAGTTCGTTATACGATTATTATTAATTGTATTGAATATTTCATACTATTTCATTATTGGTTAAATCTTGAATGTCACTTAGCTATTTTTTAAGAAATAGAAACGTAACGTTATTCGGGCTCCGTACCTAGCAGTTTTGTGTTAGTGATATTCGGGCTCCCTGCCGAGCAGGCTTTGTGCCGGTGATATTCGGGCTCTGTGCCTAGCAAGCTTTGTGCCAATGTATTATATCAGGCTTTGTGCCAGTGTGTTATATCAGGCTTCGAGCCTGGCAGTCCTCGTGCCAATGTATTTTGTCAGGTAAGTTGTACAGAAAATATTATTTCCATTATTCGATGTTATTTCCTTTGATTCAACGGGTATGAAAAGGAAGAGATTGATAAATATTCAAAAGACTTATGTCATGAATCTATGAAAAGGTAATGTTTAATGAAAATATGTTTATGTTCATGAAATTAATGATTTCAAGTGATGTTATTCATGTATATGACGTACACTATGATATTTCAAGTGAATTATATATGAGTATATGCACTAACTTGTGTATTGATGATGATATATAGGCTTGTGTCGAGCTTGTGTAATTGGTTGATGTTTATGCTTATGTCTTGTGTTATGCAAATGATACAAGTAAGGAAATTTAATAAAACGGTAAGTCGATAATTGAGATGTAATGTGATAATGTAAATGGATTGATGAGTTTAAGGGTTTACTTATATGTGAGAAATTTACTGAAGTTATGGATGAATTTATCTAGGTTGTGGATAAATATACTAATTAGTGAATTGATGTTGTTATTTGAGCTAAAGTAAGTAAATGGAAGGGTTCAAAGTCTTATAAAATCCTATTATGTTAGGAATGGAAAATATTTGTGATATTGAGGAATTTACTCATTTTTTAGTTAATGGTTATAAAGTTAATAAACTTTGTGAGATTGGTTTAGATTTATAATTACCCTATAAAGTTCTTTATTAAAATGAAATGTTCTGTTTAAAGTTTATACGAGCTTACTAAGCATTCATTGCTTACGTAGTTATTTTTCCTTTACTTTATAGATTATCGGAAGCTCGATCGGGTTGAAAGCTAGTCAGAGATCCATCACACTATCCATTGATTTCATCTGTAGATTTGATGCTTTAGTCATGGTTATAATGGCATGTTTAGGTGGACTTATGTCTAATGTTTAGTTAATGATATTGGCATGTAATGTTGCTTTGAATTTATGAAACTTATGTCATTTTGATGCCTTGATGGTTAGTGTGCTTTTGGCACTTTGATGCTTAATGGTTGGTGTTTATATGATCAAATTGATGCATGGTTTTATGGCCAAAGTGGTAAGTGTTGGCACGTTTGCAAAGTAATCATTTAGGGCATGTTTTGATATGGAATATAGTCAAGTATGTTTGGTTGAATTATGACCATTTGGACATAAATTTAGGTATGTTTGATTGTGGTGATTAGGGTGCCTTATTGGCATATTGGTTGTATGGAGTGGTGTAATGATTTAGTCATTTTAATGTATGTTTTGGTAGGTTATGATGCTTTATTCATGTGTGCAAATAACTTGTAAGTTCAAGGATGAAAGGGTGAAAGAAATGGCTTGATTTTGGCCATTTTCTTGTCAACACGACATAAGATACGGGCGTGTGTCTCAGCCATGTGTCCCTTGTAGGTTTTAAAAGTTGCTTTTTGAGAGTTTTCGAAACCTCGTTTTAAAATGAGGAGGCATTTTGAAAACGGGAGTCGTCACCAACCTTTTTAGGTGTGATTGGATCACCTTATAAAACATTTTGGTCTACGAAATTATGAGAAAACAGGTTCGGGAGTCGGTTACGCACAAGGAAAGATTAGCACCCTCACAGCGCCCAAAATCGGTACCAAATTGAATAGTTTTTTTGTCTTAATGTCAAAAGTTTGAAATAATTTAGAAATAAGATCTCTCTTTAAAACATAATAATTTGAGTTAAAAATCAAGATTCCTTCGCTCCAAAAGAGTACAAACATCACATTCAGCATGATTGGACACGATATTCTTAAGCTTTCGTAACTGAAATCATCTCGTGTTTTACAAAACCTATTTAAAAGGATATCTTTAGACATTTAGACAAACGGGAAATTGCAACCCAGCATGTTACGGCACTTCTTCCTGAATTTCTAAATATCAAAATATTGCCTCATTTTTAAAAAATTTTAGATTAAATGAAGTAAAATTTAAAAAAAAAAACAATGATGCATTTAACATACTACGATATCAATACTAAACAATATAAACTACATACTTTAACACTTCATACAAATATAATATAGCAAATGATGAATGACGACATAAATTATAATATTCATTATCATTTCATGCAGATATAATCATAGAAAACAATGAAAATAACAATATAGATTACATAATACATACATAATAATATTTCATGCAAAATATAACATAGAAAACAATGAATCTAACAATATATAAATTACATAATATATAACAATATTTTATGGAAATATGACTTAAAACAATATAAATAATCAATTTTTATGCAAATATGGTAAACAATAAATAAAAATAACAAATAGGTGGTGAGATATCATTACCATTTTAAAACAATATTAAGTAAATACAAAAAGATACAAAAATAAATAAACAAAATTATGAACATATAAATCAAAAATAAAGATAAGAAAATAAATACAATTTTTTTTAAAAAAAATAGATGAAGTATTTAACAAAGTATAAATGATGAAGGTGAGTTTTTTAGAGATAATTAATATATATACAAAATACACTACATGATATAATAACTTAATATACTTATAAAAATAATAATATGTTAAATTGGAACAAAATTTTGTAGTAAGTTTTAAAATATTAGACATTAAATATATAATAACAATATATGTATTAGTTTATAATAATTTACAAATTTTAATTTTTATATACTAATAAATAATAAATAATGAAATAATATATATAATAAAAGGAAGATAATATAGGGAATAATATAATAAAATATGATATGTAATAAAATATATAAATGAAATATAAGTAATATGATAAAATAACATATAAATAAAAATAATATATACTATTTTTATATATAACTAAAAACAAATAATACGTATAGTATTTAAAATAAATTAAATATATAAAAAGGATTAAAATTGAATTTTATTAAAGAATCTGGGGTTAATTACAAATAAATAGAAAAATTTAGGCCTAATTGAAACACGCACTAAAAGCCGAGGGACTCACTGGGTAATTCAACCCTGATCCCAAAACGACGTCGTCCCGAAATAGGCTTTATAATGGCCATTAGGACTAAATTGAAACAAAAATAAAAGGTTAGGGCCAAATTTTAATAAAAATAAACTAAAATGGTAAATATTAAAAATGCAGAAGGATCAATTGGGCAATTAACCCTTTTATCAAAAACGCGCGGATCCTTCTCGGGTCACGGGTCAACGCGTGGATCCTTCATTTAAACGATGTCGTTTTAGTGCTTATTGAACTAAGCAAAACGATGTCGTTTTTGTAATGCTATATGTGTCAATTTTTAGCCCAAAATTCATTTTACAATCAGTTTTCTAAAAAAAAAACCTAAAATCCTCTGAAAGAGGAGAAGAGAAGAGCCCTCCAGCTCCAGCCTCCGGCCACTGGGCTACAAACGCACACGCTCAGCCGTACACGGCGGTTGGAAGGCTAAAAGCCTTCGTTTTTTCGGGCAAATCACGGGTAAACTTTTCCCCTTTTTAATACTTAACAGTTTTTAAAAAAAAACGATTTAAACAGAGATATAAACTATAAACAAATATGTAGCTAAATCACCTTTTTCAGAAAATAAATTGCTCTTATTTCTTTCTTTTGTGTATATATGTGTGTATCTCTCTGTCTATATGTGTATCAATCGTTTGCCTCTATCCTATTACAGTGAAAATTTTTGGCTTTTTTAACCTTTGTTTTCTAAGTACAAACTTGATGTCTTTTCTATTCTATTCCTTGCCATATTTGCTGTGTTTTTCTTTCTCCTTTTGCAGGTGACGACGAGGGAAACAGTGACGATCGGGTGCTGATGACGATTCACTGGCACGTTGATTGAGGCGACGATGGGGTACCGGTGGTGGGATTGGCGCGCCAATTGTGGCGCGAGTTTAGGCCCGATATCGGGGTGCTTACGGTGCCTAGGGGTTGAAAAACCCTAGGCTTTCTGTCTTCTGTTAACGAATTGGGCCACTTGGGCCTTGTGTATTTTGGGTTTAATGAATTTTGGGCAGCATTTGGGCATCTGGGCTACAATACGGGCTTGGGTGTAATCGGGTATAGGGTTAATGGATTTTGGGCTATAAATGTAACTGGGTTTTTGGGCTTTGTAAGTGGACTGTAAATGGACTTTATAAATTTTGTTTTTTTGTTTTTATTTATTTATTTTACGGGCCCGGGTAAATTTGGGCTATTACAGTTGCCCCTCTTTGCTTATTACTGTGTAACAAGAATAGAGCAAAGATTATAAAATGACCAAATTTGTCCGGCCTGACCAAGTCTCGAAATCTTGATCCTCATCTTCCTCAAAGGTATTCAGATGGCTTCAAACTATTTCAATGTAACTCAGGAATGTCAAATCTGCTATTTTCAACCTGCTCCCTGCAAACTCAGGAATGCCATGCTGAAATCTTTGATCTACTCCTTGCTTAATACGGAGAGGCAAAATCTGTCATCTTTGATCTGTTTTCTGTCAATACAGAGACGCCACATCTACTATCTTCAATATGCTCTTTGTCAATACAGAGACGCCAAACCTGTTATCTTCGATCTGCTCTCTGTCAATATAGAGACGCCAAATCTGTCATCTTCGATATACAGAGTCGACAAATCTGTTATCTTCGACCTGCTTTCTGTCAATACAGAGACGCCAAATTTGTCATCTTCGATCTGCTCTCTGTCAATACAAAGACGAAAAATCTGTTATCTTCGATCTGCTCTCTGTCAATACAGAGACGCCAAATCTGTCATCTTCGATCTGCTCTCTGTCAATACAGAGACGCCAAATCTGCTATCTTTGATCTGCTCTCTGACAATACAGAGATGCCAGATCGACTATCTGTGATCTATATTGTCCTTTAAAGGGCGTAACCTGTAGAATGCATATGTGCTCATGCCTGATGATTAAGATGCCATGCTCAAAATGAATCAAATGCTCCTAATTATGATGCAAAATATTATGAAAATGATTCCTATTTCGGATGCCTTTATTCATTCATCCCTCCGAGTTTCATCTTTAAATATCAATCATACTTAGCTCGTATGCTTTGAATCAAATTGGTCCTATTGTACCATTCTTCGAATGTTACGACCTACTGGAGACAATCCTCTCCTAAGATTGAATCATTTGAATTGTCCGATCATCCTTTGAACTGAAGAAGGAGTTTCCTCGAGTACCTCCGACCCTTACTCTTGGGAATTCTTCAAACAATTGTTCTGTTTTAGTTTCTTGTATTCTCTAGAGATTTCTAGAGTAATATACAAAACTTCGTTTGTAAAAATATTTAGTTCATCAATTATTATTTCAATGCAACACTCTTTATGAATAATAGAAGACAAATAATTTAATCTTGAGAATAGATAGATAAATCATCAGAATATAATAGGAAATTAATCTGAAAACATATCTTTCAGAAGAAAAAGAATCCAAAGATAGTAAACAGAACAAAAATTCGATGTCCAACATATCACAGCTTGGGCTTCTGTATACAAATTCCATGAAGACTATTTTGAGCTTAACATGTGTTTAGAAGATCCACAGTACTTTGTTGATGCCTCGGTATGTAACACACTCCACTTCTTATCAAATCCAGTATAGCAAGGTCACTTCATGTTTTTCAAAATTTGAGCAGCCATTTCGGGTTTTCAACTCAAAACCCATTTGGTCTCAAAGCGCCCTTTTGCGGGTTTTCACCTTGGCCTCTCCGTTTTTTTATAGAAATCTCAAAGCGCCCTTTGCGGGTTTTCACCTTGGATTTCCCTCTCTTTTAGACAAAGTACTTCTTGACTGAGTCTGAAATTCACCGGATTGGGTAAACTTTTCCCATCCATTTCTGTCAAAATCAGTGCACCACTAGAGAAAGCCTTCTTCACAACATACGGCCCTTCCCAATTCGGCATCCATTTTCCTCTAAAGTCTTTTTGTATCGGAAGAATCTTTTTCAATACCAGGTCCCCTTCATGGAATTCTCTTGCACGAACTTTCTTGTCATAAGCTCGCATCATTCACTTCTGATACATCTGACCATGACGAATAGCCCTTAGCCTCTTTTCTTCAATCAAGTTCAATTGGTCATACCGAGATTGAATCCGTTCTGCTTCATCCAGCTTTATCTCTAACAAAATTCGAAGAGAAGGTATTTTCACTTCAATGGGTAATACTGCCTCCATCCCATAAACCAACGAGAAAGAAGTTGCCCCAGTAGAGGTTCTGACAGACGTTCGATAGGCAAAGAGTGCAAATGGTAATTTCTCGTGCCAATCTCTGTAGGTCTCATTCATTTTCCCCACTATCTTCTTGATATTTTTGTTGGCAGCTTCTACTGCCCCATTCATTTTTGGGCAATATGGAGATGAATTATGATGTTTGATCTTGAATTGGCTGCAAACTTCTGTAATCATACTGTTATTCAAGTTTAATGCATTGTTCGATCAGATCCTCTCAGGCATTTCATACCGACAAATAATCTCTTTTTTCAAAAAACGGCTTACTGCCGACTTGGTAACATTAGCATAAGAAGCTGCCTCTACCCATTTCGTGAAGTAGTCGATGACCACAAAAATGAAACAATGCCCATTCGAAGCTTTTGGTGATATTGGCCTAATGACATCCATACCCCACATGGAGAAGGGCCATGGAGAAGTCATAACATGTAAGGGTAAAGGTGGTACATGAATCTTGTCCCCATATATCTGGCATTTATGACATTTCTTGGCATAACTGATACAATCTCCTTCCATAGTAGACCAATAGTATCCAAACCTCATGATTTGCCTTGCTATTGTAAAGCCATTAGTATGTGTCCCACAAACACCTTCATGTACTTCTTCCAAGATTTGTCTAGCTTCCACACCATTGACGCATCTCAAAAGTACTTGATCTTTCCTTCTTTCATAAAGGATATCCCCATCTAGTACATATTCGCAGGCTAACCTCCTCAAAGTTCTTTTATCATTCTCAGTCGTTCAGGATATTCACGATCCCTCACATATCGTAATATATCTCGATACCAAGGATAGTTATCCTTTTCCTCTTCTTCGATGTTATAGCAATGAGCTGGAACCTCAGAAATACTCATCTGAATTGGTCTAACATCCTCTTGTTTATTTGCTTTAATCATGGAAGCCAGTGTTGCTAAAGCATCTGCCATCTGATTTTCATCTCGTGGGAGATAATTGAAGGTGATATTATCAAACTCCTCAAGTAACTCCAAAACTACCTTTCGATAATACATCAATTTGGGGTCTCTTGTCTCCTATTCACCCCTAAGCTGATAAATTACCAACGCAAAGTCTCCATATACTTCCAGGGTTCTAATTTTCTGCTCTTTGGCCGCTCGAATCCCCATGATACATGCTTCATACTTGGCCATATTGTTCGTGCCGTCAAAATCTAATTTACATGTAAATGGATAATGATCACCATTTGGGAATACCAAGACTACCCCAATTCCATTTCCTACCGCGTTGGATGCACCGTCAAAGTTCAACTTCCATGGGTGTTATTCAATAGTTGCCACATACATCAAATCCTCATTAGGGAAATCAAAGCTTAATGGCTCATAATCTTCTAGAGCTCTGCTAGCCAGAAATTCTGCTATCGCGCTCCCTTTTATAGCCTTTTGACTCACATAGACTATATCAAACTCTGAAAGCAGTACTTGCCACCTTGCCATTCTTTTATTTAGGGCTGTTGACTCCATCATGTACTTTAATGGATCAAGTTTCGAAATTAGCCAAGTCGTATGATATAGCATATATTGCCTCAACCTTCGAGTTGTCCAAATCAAAGCACAACACAACTTTTCAATTGGCAAATATATCATCTCACACTCTGTGAATTTCTTGCTGAGATAATATATCGCCTTCTCTTTTTTTCCTGACTCGTCACGTTGACCAAGCACACACGCCATAAAATTACTAAACACTGATTAGTACATAATTAGTGGTCTATCTGGACTAGGCAGAGATAATATTGGAGCGTTTAAAAAGTATTGCTTAACCTTATCAAAAGCATTCTGGCATTCCTCATCCCATATACCTTGGTTGTGTTTTCTAAGAAGGCGAAATATAGGATCACATTTCTCGGTTAAGTGTGAAATAAACCGAGCAATATAATTCAATCTTCCAAGAAAACCCTGAACTTCCTTTTGAGTACATAGTAGAGGCAATTCTCGTATGGCTCTAACCTTGTCTGAGTCAACTTCTATTCCCTTTTCGCTGACCAGAAAGCCCAATAACTTCCCCAACCTAGCTCCAAAGATGCACTTCGCCGGATTAAGCTTCAACTGAAACTTCCTCAATCTCAGGAACAACTTTCTCAAGACTTCAATATGCTCCTTCTCTCTTCGAGATTTAGCAATCATGTCATCAACATACACCTCAATTTCTTTGTGCATCATATCGTGGAATAAAGTCACCATAACTTTTTGGTATGTTGCTCCCGCATTCTTCAGTCCGAAGGGTATTACCTTGTAACAAAAGGTGCCCCATAATGTTATAAAGGTGGTTTTATCCATGTCCTTAGGATGCATTTTTATCTGATTGTACCCTGAGAAGCCATCCATAAAGGAAAACAACGAATATCCCACTATATTGTCCACCAAAGTGTCGATGTGCGGTAAAGGAAAGTTATCTTTTGGGCTAGCTTTGTTCAGATCTCTGTAATCAACACACATTCGTACCTTCCCATCCTTCTTAGGGACAGGCACAATGTTGGCCACCCATTATGAATACTTAACCTCTTGTAGGAATCCTGCATCAAACTGCTTCTTGACTTTATCTTTTATTTTCAGCACAATATTAGGCCTCATCCTTCGCAATTTTTGTTGGACTGGCTTGCAATCTTTTCTTATGGGGAGATGATACACCACGATATCAGTATTCAAACCCGGCATATCCTCATATGACTATGAAAAGATATCTTTGAATTCACGTAATAGCTCAACAAGACTTTGTCTCGTTTCTTTTGCAATATGTGTCCTTATTTTCACCTCTTTTCCTTCCTCCAAGACTACATTCTCTATTGCCTCTTTCTCACGGGGTAGGATTTGTTTCTCCTCTTGTTTCACCATTCTCAACAGATTTGGAGACACATCACAATTCTCGTCATCTTCAAAATCCTGAGGTTTTTCTACACAGATTTCTTGCTCAGGATTTGTAGTATCAGTGCTCATGTCATTGATATCTAGGGACATGCGGGGTACTAAAGAACGTACAAAGAATGAATGAATTTTAAGAATTTTTATTTATGTGTTATGTATGAAATGAAAATTTTGAAAGAATTTAAAAAGGTCAAAAGAATATTGATCGGTATAAAAGAATATTCACTTAGATTGATAACAAAAGTCATGTTTTATTGAAATACAAATATTCGAACATGAGCCTATTTTTCAAATGAAACATTATTACTCCTAGGCTCTAGAGCAACAAGAATGTTCTGAAAATTACTCTGAAAAGTCTTTAAAAACTACATGAAGTTCTTCTGCAATCCAATTGTTTAAAGAGCTTCCTGGTTCGTAAGGGCGAATGCCCTCAAGGTTTCTTCGTTTAGTTTCTTCACTATGTACAGCATTGATGTGATAACTTCCTTTTTCGAGCAACCCTCTCTCAGGGTAAATTATCCCTCCTGATATAAAAGTTTGGGATATATGAGGGAACGTCATCAATTCCCATTCTACTTCTCTTCTACTTAAACCCGCCCTTCTTCTTTCTTGACGCTTCTCTATTTCCTTCCTCCTCTGCTTGTAATCTGGCCTAAAACCCAAGCTAAAACAGTCTCTCTTCTCCTTTAATTCTAGAATCTGAATCCTTCCTTGAAGATATCTTCCCAATCCTTTTCCTGGCAAGGCTCCTTTCCCAATTGTCATCTATAAACCCATTCTTCTAGTTCTGGATATCCTAGGTATTGGCACCTCATTCCCCTCTGAAATAAATGTTGCATGAATGAAAAGAGAATTCAATGGCCTCCTTGTTTGCTTCTACATAGGGTGCGTCACTGTAACTGTCACTATAATGTCCTCTTCCGCATTTATAGTGACCAACCGTCCATCAGCTACTAACTTTAATTTTTGGTGCAAAGATGAAGGCACCGCTCCTACCGAGTGTATCCAAGGCCTCCCCAACAGGCAATTGTAAGAGGGCTTGATGTCCATCACTAAAAAGTCCACCTCATAAGTGTTTGGCCCAATCATCAAAGGAATATCAATTCTTTCCCTGACCTTTCTCTTTGTACCATCAAATGCTCTCACTACATTATGGTATGTTTTCATGTGAGAACTGTCTATGGGCAATCTGTTCAATTTGGATAATAGCAAGACCTTTAAGGCTGATCCATTATCAATAAGCACACTCGGTAACGTATACCCCTTACAGCGAGTAGTAATGTGTAAAGCTTTAGCCGATCCCATGCCGCCAGGTGGGATTTCATCATCATTGAAATAGATAAAATTGTTAGCAGTTATGTTACTAACCAATCGATCCAATTTATTGACGGATATATCATTAGTAACGTAAGTCTCATTGAACACCTTCATCAATGCTTCCCTATGTACCTCTGAACTTAGGAGTGATGCGTGAGCTGGTTGTTTGCGCAATTGTTCAACCATGCTGTACTCACTATGTTTTAAGAATTTTAGAAACTCTTTGGCTTCTTCTTCCTTTACTGGCTCATTAACCAGTATCTCAGCCCCTTTTCCTTTGTCAAAGGCTTTTGCTTTTGCGGGCTCAATTCTGACGCATTCTGCATCATAACGCTTCCCACTACGTGTGTAAGAACCCTTACCTTGAATCTCCTTAGAAGCACCAGCTATATCCTCCTTTTCCGGCATTGTCACATTGCAGTTATAATTTCAAGGTACCCTCTTGTTATCCTTATAAGAAAAGGAAACAGGTTTATGAATAATGACTTTCTGTACCATTGGTATTTCAACTTCATTATTTCTTGGTAAAGAAATAATAATCCTTGATCGGTTTTGATTCTTCGATCCACCTTCTAATGTGCATAAACGTCCCTCATCTGAGCCAGCTTTATAAAATTCCAGCTTCTTATTATCCATAAGGCTTTGTACCAAGGCCTTAAACTCGTCACATTCCTAAATCTCGTGTCCCTCTTCAGCATGGAACTCGCAGTAGTCCCTCACTCCTCTATTCCTTTCTTTAGAGACTATCATATCTCTTTTCACCATTTCTTCCCAAATCATTTTCATCGGCGTTCTCACCTCGGCCACGCCCTCTTTAATCCTTCTCATACCAATGTCCCCAATTGCGTTTACCCCTTGATCACCATGGTTTGGCAACGGGTTCTCTGTACTAGGGGTGTCGTCAAATTTTACGACCCCCATCTTGATTAGTCTTTCTACTGCCTTTTTAAAACCAGTGTAATTTTTGATTGAATGCCTTGATATCCCTGCATGGTATTCACATTTGGCGTTTGCATCATACCATTTAAGATATGGGGGTTGTAATGGTTTTAAATGGAAAGGGGCTATTGCATGTGCATTAAATAAACTTTGATAAAGCTCCCGATACGTCACCGAGATAGGCGTAAATGAGATATTTTCAGTATTTTGTCTCGAACCAGATCCTTGTTTTTGGGAATCCTGTTGCCCAACTGTAGTTGCTCTGGGCTGACTAACCGTAATTGCCTTCGAATTATAACTATTCGTATTATTCACCTTATTATCTTTCCTTCTTGGGGCTGATCTTTTAGTCGTTTCCCCCTCTATTTTGCCACCCTTTATGGCTTTCTCAATCATTTCTCCTGCCATAACTATATCAGTAAAGCTTTTGGTGGTACTTCCGATCATGTAATGAATGGGGCCTTCAAGGTGTTAATGAATAGCATGGTAGTCTTTTTCTCCAAAAGTGGTGGTTGAACTTGCATGGCAACCTCCCTCCATCTCTGTGCATATTGCCTAAAGCTCTCATTAGGCTTCTTTTCCATGTTCTACAAGGTGATTCTATCAGGAGTCATGTCGATCACATGATTATATTGTCGCATAAAAGCTTGTGCTAAGTCTCTCTAGGAACCGATCTTTGTGCGACTCAATTGATTGTACCACCTAGCCGCTGCCCCAACCAAACTGTCTTGAAAACAATGGATCAATAATTGATCATTGTTTACATAGCCAGTCATCCGTCTACAGAACATGGTGATATGGATCTCAGGGCAAGTAGTTCCATTGTACTTCTCAAATTCCAGCATCTTAAATTTATGAAGGAGCACCAAATCTGGGACCAAGCTCAAGTCCTTAGCATCAATTCCTTGATGATTATCAGCGTTTTCTAATGTCTTAAATTTTTCCTCTAACCATCTACAACGTTCCTCTAATTGCCTTGATGATTCGAGTCTCATCTCTTCCTTCTCAGTTACATCTAAATCAGGGATGACTGGATTGGTAGGATTATCTCCTGGGTTAAATCCTGAGCTAGTTTGAAAATTCATGGGTATTCCTGCATCGACTTACCCATATTGGGACCTTATTGTGATAGACGGTCTTCAGGGATATGCCTCAGGTTGAGTTTTCACATGAGGTGGAGTAAAACCCGGAGGATGATCCTCGTTATCCTCTTTAGTGATAGTCATAGGGGCCTTTCCTTTATCCGTTGCCCCTTTCAGCAACTGAGTCATTTCAGCCATCATATTCTTTTGGGCCTCCAACATTTGATCCTTCATTTCTTGCTGGATTTTTGCCAATTGTTCCTGCAATTGTTCTTGCATTTCTTTCTGGATCTGCTTAAGTCTTTGATCCATATTCTTTGTCTTAGTGCGTGTACCGTAAGGATGTGTTACTTCCAGATTTTTCTTTTCTTACTCTCTCTTTCTCCCTAATAATTTAACTAATTAGGGTCTTTCTATAAATTTGAATGCATATAAAGCGATGAGATGCAAATGGATGAATGCGAAAAGATATCGGTTCTGATTTAATTTCTTTTAGAAAACGTTATTTAAGAAACAAAAATCTTTACACAAAACGGATTACAAATACGCCTTCGCTCTCAGGCCCAGAGTTTTAACCCTATCCAATAACAAAGCTAACTCTAGACCTCTATCTGACACTAACTCATACTTTGTACTTAATACATTAGCTTGCGCTGCCAGGTCTTGTAAATAATCAGCAACCTCTCGAATCTGTACTATAGCTTCTCCTATGAGGTAGTCCCTATCTCTGACTTGATCCTAAAAATGGTGAAGCTCTCACTTCCAATGTTCTTCTCTTGCCTTGAGCTGCTCAATCTGTAGCTCACAGTTCTATAATGCTGCTTCCAACCCTCCAATATTGTGCTTCATTTTCTCGATCTTATCCAGGCTTGCCTTTAACTCGACCGCAGAGTTACGACTTCGATGATGATGAAGAGATCTTCCAAGCTCAGTCACCTTAGTTTTTAATCTTGATTCTCCTTCTCTAGGGCTTGATTACGCATCTGTATCTTTTGGAACTTCTTCTCCCAATACTCGGCTTTGGCTCTTTCTTCTTGAACCTCTTGTTGCCACTGCTCTGAAGACTTCCCCAATCCAACTCTCTTCATTGATAACTGTATCCTCTTATATTGTGTCTTCAAGTCATCTCAATCTTTCTCAATCTTCCTCTTTTCTTTCCTCTCTTTTTCGACCTCAATTCTATGGACGTCGACGTCTAAAGCTTAGGTACATCTTCTTCTCCTCAAGCCTCTCTATCTTTTTCCTGAGCTCCAAATTCTTTCTTTCAAACTCTTGCTTTATGGCTTCTAACTCTGATGGAATTACTCATAAACTCTCCTTCATTGATAGGGCAGCCCCCAAACTCGACTTAGGGATGTTATCATTGATCCTCTTGTTAAACCACTATTTGTACCCAAGGGTCATCGTCGATCCTTCAGTTAGAATCTTCATATAGCAAATTTTCTTCCAAGCCTCAGAAATCTCTCGCATCTTCCTCTTATAATGATCCCCCTTATATGAAAAATCACTCTGAGCTAACCCTTGTGTTGCCGGTATAAACTGCCCCGCTTTGTATTGCCTTAGGACGAGTAATGGTGCATAACTAACGACTCCCCAAATTCCAGGAAGAGGTGCCCAATCAAAACTTCTACAACGATAAAGGACTTCATTAAGAGTCATCCAAGGAGCTTTCCACATTACATCTTCTTCTCGGAGATTCTGAAGTATTTCCGTCCATCTTTCCTCTGTAATGTCGTCCCTCCTTGTCGTAGCTGCAGCTTCCTTTAAGAGAGAATAATCCTCAAAGAACACTCGGCAAGGAACCTTATCAACCTTCCAAAAGTGACTATGGAACCATACTAACAAAAACTGTGCACATCCAATGAATCTACCTTCACCAGCTCTCCGACATGCACTCAATGATCTAAACGTCTCAGCTAGGATTGCAGGCACATGTGTGTTCTGTTTACCAAGTCGATCGAATAAATCCGTAACTACCTTATCTATGTGCCCCATAGCTTTAGGGAAAATCACCAAACCATAAATACTTAAGGCCAAAACATCTACCCTCTTCTTCACATCTGGGTGTGCCAATATTAAATCCCTCAAACTTGCCCACGGAATGCATTTACTATCACCCTTTTGTTGGACTCAACCTGCAGCCCACTGTTCACTCACCCCTGTAATCATCATTAATTTCTTTATGAAAGTTGAGGGATTAGCAGCCCTAACATAAGCTTTGTTACCTTGAATTTTTGGACAGCGAAGCAAGGTCGTATACTCCTCCAAAGTAGGTACTAAGTCTACCTCTCCAAATGTAAAACAACTATAAGTAGGGTTCCAAAACTGTACTATAGCTTGAAACAGATGCTTATCCACCTTGATGTCTAGCAAATAGGGAAGATCTCCATAATTCTCGTAGAACAGCTGCTTAGCCTCGTCATCCCATTAATGTCCTTCAACTCTTGAAACTCATTCTGTGTTGAGCTGATATGAGTGAAGTCCCACAACTTTGATGTATACCTCTCAGTGACACTATATCCTTTCTCTAACTGGGTTTTTTCTGACCATGCACAGACAGAAGCATTGTCCTCCACTTTATCAAGATATTCGTTCCTCATTACAAAACTTTCTAATCTAGAAATTGAACTGTGAATCGATACCTTTAAATGTTGAGTGACATGCAATGATAACAAAATAAAATAAGTCAGTATTATATATAAACGTATAATAAACAAGCACTTATAAGGGTAGCTTACTAAAGGCTATCACTAAACTCCCTAGGGTAAGCACTTAAAGTTCACTATATGTGTTTCAGTTCTAAAACGAGGGTACCTGAACCAGCAGATTCCTCGGTCCTCACCCATTATAGGTTCATATAGACCAAGTTCGGTTCAAGGGAACACGTTTCCCTATGGCCATACGGAGATGAAAATCTCACAAAGACATAGGTACAAATGTATCCCGGAAGCAATCCACTAGCCCATACGGAGGTGAAAACCTCACGAAAGCATAGCTTCTCACTCCCACTTACGACCACAACAGTCATGCAAATGCAATGTGTGTGAAATCAAAATAACAAACATATGCAACAAACACATGTAAAAAGATTGATATTTTAAAATTTTCCAAACTTTTGACATTAAGACGCAAAAAATCAATTTCTTGGCTTAACTTTCTTATAAAGTCCCCAGTGGAGTCGCCAAGCTATCGAAACCTCGTTTTAAAAGGATGAGGTATTTTGAAAACGGGAGTCGCCACCAACCTTTTAGGTGTGATTGGATCACCTTATAAAACATTTTAGTCTACGAAATTATGAGAAAACAGGTTCGGGAGTCAGTTACGCGCAAGGAAGGATTAGCACCCTCGCAGCGCCCAAAATCGGTACCAAAATGAATAGTTTTTTTGTCTTAATGTCAAAAGTTTGAAATAATTTAGAAAATAAGATCTCTCTTTAAAACATAATAATATGAGTTAAAAATCAAGATTCCTTTGCTCCAAAAGAGTACAAACATCACATCCAGCATGATTGGACACGATATTCTTAAGCTTTCGTAACTGAAATCATCTTGTGTTTTACAAAACCTATTTAAAAGGATATCTTTAGACATTTAGACAAACGGGAAATTGCAACCCAGCATGTTAGGGCACTTCTTCCTGAATTCCCAAATATCAAAATATTGCCTCATTTTAAAAAAATTTTAGATTAAATGAAGTAAAATTTAAAAAAAAACAATAATGCATTTAACATACTACGATATCAATACTAAACAATATAAACTACATACTTTAACACTTCATACAAATATAATATAGCAAATGATGAATGACGACATAAATTATAATATTCATTATCATTTCATGCAGATATAATCATAGAAAACAATGAAAATAACAATATAGATTACATAATACATACATAATAATATTTCATGCAAAATATAACATAGAAAACAATAAATCTAACAATATATAAATTACATAATATATAACAATATTTTATGGAAATATAACTTAAAACAATATAAATAATCAATTTTTATGCAAATATGGTAAACAATAAATAAAAATAACAAATAGGTGGTGAGATATCATTACCATTTTAAAACAATATTAAGTAAATACAAAAGATACAAAAATAAATAAATAAAATTATGAACATATAAATCAAAAATAAAGATAAGAAAATAAATACAATTTTTTTTAAAAAAAATAGATGAAGTATTTAACAAAGTATAAATGATGAAAGTGAGTTTTTTAGAGATAATTAATATATATACAAAATACACTACATGATATAATAACTTAATATACTTATAAAATAATAATATGTTAAATTGGAACAAAATTTTGTAGTAAGTTTTAAATATTAGACATTAAATATATAATAACAATATATGTATTAGTTTATAATAATTTACAAATTTTAATTTTTATATACTAATAAATAATAAATAATGAAATAATATATATAATAAAAGGAAGATAATATAGGGAATAATATAATAAAATATGATATGTAATAAAATATGAAATATAAATAATATGATAAAATAACATATAAATAAAAATAATATATACTATTTTTATATATAACTAAAAAAGAAATAATACATATAGTATTTAAAATAAATTAAATATATAAAAAGGATTAAAATTGAATTTTATTAAAGAATTTGGGGTTAATTACAAATAAATAGAAAATTTTGGGCCTAATTGAAACACGCGCTAAAAGCCGAGGGACTCACTGGGTAATTCGACAGTAATCCCAAAACGACGTCGTCCCGAAATAGGCTTTATAATGGCCATTAGGACTAAATTGAAACAAAAATAAAAGGTTAGGGCCAAATTTTAATAAAAATAAAATGAAATGGTAAATATTAAAAATGCGGAAGGATCAATTGGGCAATTAGCCCTTTTACCAAAAACGCGCGGATCCTTCCCGGGTCACGGGTCAACGAGTGGATCCTTCATTTAAACAGTGCCATTTTAGTGTTTATTGAACTAAGCAAAACAATGTCGTTTTTGTAATGCTATATGTGTCAATTTTTAGCCCAAAATTCATTTTACAATCAGTTTTCTAAAAAAAAAAACCTAAAATCCTCTGAAAGATGAGAAGAGAGGAGCCCTCTAGCTCCGGCCTCCGGCCACTGGGCTGCACGCGCACACGCGCTGCCGTACATGACGGTTGGAAGGTTAAAAGCCTTCGTTTTTCCGGGCAAATCACGGGTAAACTTTTCCCCTTTTTAATACTTAACAGTTTTTTTATAAAAAAATGATTTATATGTGTTAAACAGAGATATAAACTATAAACAAATATGTAGCTAAATCACCTTTTTTAGAAAATAAACTGCTCTTATTTCTTTCTTCTGTGGATATATGCGTGTATCTCTCTGTCTATATGTGTATCAATCGTTTGCCTCTATCCTATTACAGTGAAAATTTTCGGCTTTTATAACCTCTGTTTTCGAAGTACAAACTTGGTGTCTTTTCTGTTCGATTCCTTGCCATATTTGCTGTGTTTTTCTTTCCCCTTTTGCAGGTGATGACGAGGGAAACAGTGACGATCGGGCGCTGATAACGATTCACTGGCGCGCTGATTGAGGCGACGATGGGGTACCGGTGGTGGTATTGGCGCGCCAATTGCGGCGCGAGTTCAGGCTTGGTGTGGGGGTGCTTGCGGCGCCTAGGGTTTCAGAAACCCTAGGCTTTCTGTCTTCTGTTAACGACTTGGGCCACTTGGGCCCTGTGTATTTTGGGTTTAATGAATTTTGGGCAGCATTTGGGTATCTGGGCTACAGTACGGACTTGGGTGTAACTGGGTATAGGGTTAATAGATTTTGGGCTATAAATGTAACTGAGTTTTTGGGCTTTGTAAGTAGACTGTAAATGGACTTTATTATTTAATAAATTTTTTTTTTTTATTTATTTATTTTAGGGCCCGGGTAAATTTGGACTATTACAAAAGTTATATAGCCTGACACACAGGCGTGTAGCTTGGCCGTGTGATCCAAGTCAGAGAGTTACACGGCCATGTGACCCCTACAGTGTGAAATTTTTTATCTTTTTCCATAAAGTTCAAAATGTTTTTGATTTAGTCCTAAATCGTTTCTAAAACTTTTTTTTATAGCCTTGAGGGCTCGTACAAGGGACAATATCCTTGTGTTTGATTGAGATATGATGTGTTTTATAGAAATGGTTATAATTGAATGTTTTAAGTTAAAATTTTTTGATAATGCTTCCTAACCCTATTCTGGCGACGGATACGGGTTAGAGGTGTTATAAATCAAGGTGAGAAGGGTATGAATGATTACTTTTAATCTCTAGAAAATCAAATATAGCTGTTGTGAAACTGATTACGCAATTTTATGTCAATTCCAAGCCGCTGCAAAAAGTTTCGACCTCTATATAATCCACCCGATGTGACAACGAATGGAAAGAACTCTCTCAAACTTTTTCAGAGAGAAAAACTCATTTACGACTGCTAGACCTCATACACTATATTTCAGGTACATAAGGTTTTTCTCAAAAACCCTATATTTCCTAAGTCGAGAATAGTTGATATCTTAACATGAACATAATAATTAACCGAATATAATGATTATAATTACCATAATTATAATAATGTTTGACAAAAAAATACAATTACAATAATTATAATAATATTCGATCGTAAATTATAATTACAATAATTATAACAAGAATTTCGGTAAATTATGTTTACTTAAATTTTATACAAATCAAATTCATATATTTTAATTTAACTATGTTCTCATTATATGTACAACATACTTGTACATATAATTCGTTTGATATTTAATTGCCCAATTAAATTAATTCTATAATCAATTTAATTCATGTGACAGCCAAAAAACAATACCAACTATGTTTGGAGTCCGTTTGTTTCAACCATAGGGCGTGACCATGTAAGTTATTATAACGTTAGTAGTAATACTAGAACGATTCTAGTATTACAAACAATGAATGACATCTAGCAATGTATCATTGCTACCTAAGTTACAAGAAGTCATGATTCGACATAACCTTTCTGTGATTAACCCTTCATGTATTAAATCCTTTGTCCTTTATCTCTAGAATGGACACAAGTTATGGAATAGTCACGCTTGCATAGTCCATCTAATATTTCTCGATATCTTGAGTAGACTATGATAAACAAATAAGTATGATATCTCATATAAACTTATTCGAGTATGGCCATGCATTTCTAGTCTCACTCAATCAAGTGGCCTAAGATATTGCTCCCATTATGTAGGAAGGACAAATCCTATATTGATCAACCATATCTCACTACATAGATTGTGGTATATCCAACATTAGCCTTTATAGAACAACCAGTTATGGTGAACGTTTGACTGTAATAAAATATACTACTCACGATGTTGGGATAATGATGATATCAAGTCTGAGGATGGTATACATAGTAATCACTGAGTAATGTCATGACTATTACATAATAATCCAAGAAACATACTTATAGCGGGTCAGTCCAATATGTTATTCTCTAACACGCATACTCATGTATTGATTTTGATATCCCATGTCAATGACAACACTTAGTCATCAATAAACTACACGTTAGTCTTAATGTATTATTGTTACTCAAGCCCACAATATTATTCTTAGGACATTATTATAAAATAGTTTATTTATATATACAAAAAAATGAAATAATAATGACAATTCCTTATATTAATAAACGAGGTAAAACAAGTATGTTATATAAAAATTTTATATAAAATGAGCTCGCTTTCAAATTTTATATAAAAATTCCAAATATTATCTTTTTTTAAAAATTATAAAAAAATATATAAAGAAAGTTTTAAAATTTTTAAAATTTATAAAATAATAATTTTGGGACATAAATAAGTAAATTAACGATTCAAGTTTATCATATTAAAGTATCTTATTTTTTCTCTTATTTTTCTTTGAATAAGTTTTCAAATATATATGATTTCAAATTTATGTGCTTTAACATGGAATTGGTTATAGTATAACAAGATTTTAATTTGTCATGTTTAATTTTTTTTAATTTAACTTGAACAATTTCATTCTATTTTATTCGAATTTCATTTCACTCGATTTGAAAGAATTTCAATTTGAATTAGGATGATAAAATGAGACTCGTCAACTTACAACTATTTCGCTTAATTCGATTCCAATTCGGTTGAATGTTCACCCTTACCTAAGAGGCCGGTGCAGTTAATACTTGGCAGAAGCTTTGTTTATTCTTAAGTTTCAAAAGTATTTTCAAGTTAAAAGTAACCATGAAAATATAAATTTTCAAACTCACTTTCAAGCCAAGTAAAAAAAGTAAATGTTTTAGCTTTTTAACTTTTCAAAAGTTAGTTTAGGTGGAAAATTATAAATTTATCTCTCTATTCTATTAATATGATCTATATATTCAGATTAAATTTTACAAATAATTTATATTAATTATTTAAAATTATTTAAAATTTATATTTTATATATCAAAGTATTAACAATGAGTTACCATACCAACTAAAAGTAGAATTGAACTTCTTAAAGTTGATATTGTTGGGAGGACTTTACTTGAATACCACTCCGACCCGAATATGACTATACTCAAATTGTAAAATGGATAAGGGCTGTTGTGGTTATATAAAAAAAAACAATGAGTTACCACAAATTATTTTATTATGTTGGCATTATAACCTAAGTTGAATTTTTGTTAATACCATAATAATAACTTGGAATCACGATAACGACAATAACACGTGAAAATAAGAATACCATAATAATATTTTATATATCATGCTAACAAATAATTTACAAATTATAAATATATTCAAAAATAAAAAAAAAATTCATATTTAAAAAAAGAAGAAGCATGAAGTATATATAGATTGCTATATTGGTTGTCATATTTAAAAATTTAATATTTCAATTAGTATTTCTATTAAAAAAATAATTCAACTCTTTTTGAAAGGTTGATGGTAAAATTGACTCTTTTTAAAAAGTTGATTGGAAAATTTAGCTCAAATAAAGAATAAGAACCAAATTGATATAATGCATCAACTTGAGGGCTAAATTTGACATTATGTCATATTTTTATTATAATTCTTTTTTTATTTCTCAATGTATCTACTAGAGCAAGCCCAATAACTAATTCTTCACATTTTATAGGGTAGATGTTGACTTCGAGTTTTAAAACTGCTACATACCCAAGGTGATGACCAAATAAGAGCCAAATTAACAAAAAGTATCAACATTGAAGGCTAAATTTGACATTATGTCATATTTTTATTATAATTTAAGTTTATATATTTCATATATCATAATATTAATGAATTTAAATATAATTTAAATGCATATTTTCTACTTTATAACATCATATTTAAAATATACATTTTCCTTTCTCAAAATCATTTTTTAACAACAATACTAAGCATCAAACTTTTCAAAAAATACTTTTCTGAGTTCAACCCTAATAATAAACTAATCCAAAATACAACTATTACAAAAAATAATTAAACTATTATAAGATATTAAAAAAATAATGCAAAGGTAGTATTCATATATAAATGTCTCAATAAACATATATCACAAATTATTATCAAAATTTATATAACTATAAAATATTATGATCATGATAGAGCGAAATAAATTTATAAAACGTAAATATATATTATATGAATGGAATGTCAATTTTTTTTAAAAAATTTATAGCATTTCATGTTTGTATGAATGAAAATAATTTTTAAATGGTTAAATTAAACGTTTATTATTTTTAAAGGGTTAAAGTATAATTTTGTCTTTACTAATTTAAAATTTTAAAAATATTAAAAAATTTAAATAAAAAATTTTTTATTAAAAGAGTTTAATAATTTAATATAATATAATATACATGTATTCATAAACACGATTTGAAACAAAAGAAACCTTTCGAGTTCGCTTTTATGTCTCTTTTTTTTTTTTTTCCTTTCGTTCAAGAAATTGTACGTAAACATCTATATATATATATATAATACTAGTTCTGATTAAACAAACACACTCAAGAGTCATGACTATAAAAACTGAAAAGAAAAATGATAGTATTAATTTCCAAGAAAAAGTGTGAGTCCCGTGTATCTTGTTTTTCACTTTGGTTAAAAGATTTCTTACTACTATTATCATCATTTTATATTGATTTTCTCTCTAAATTTTTAGTTTTCTGTGGATTTTTCACCATCCAATCAATGATCTTTCAGACCATTGGAATGCTGTCAATCAGGTCATCACTGCTCTCCAAAAATTTATTACTTGCCTTCAAAGTATCAGATGAAACTACAAGGAACTTTCTTTGTAACTGAAAGGGAAGATAATATTAATGAAAAAAGATTAAATATATAAATGCAAAAGTAAATTCCTACAAACTTATCTCTTAACCCTAATTAAATTTTATCTGGAGAAGTTAAAAAGGGAAGGTGTACAGGAAATTTCCAGGAAAATATTAGGCAAATTCACTAAGATTCAATGTGTGTATATATATATCTGTAATTATCCTTCCTTCTCATTAGAACAAAAGTATTTCCTTCATTTTTGACTTAATCAAGACTTCTTTTACGTCCTTTCCATCACTCATAGTTTTAACCGTTCTTTGCTACCATTTTAACATGTCGTTAAGACACCGCAACACAGGTTACCTAGAACCAGCCATGTCTGATGGAGAAGATACTCCAATAGTGAAATGCCAGCACCGAAGGTGGCGTTCGGTTTTTGCAGCCATATATTCTGCCAGGATTTTTGTTTCTTTGTACAAGAAAATTATCAACAAGAAACAGATATTGCGTAGTCTTTCCTACATTGCCCTTGATGTCCATGACAGTGACTCGTGTGATGATCGCTTACCTTTTCTCGGTGTTGATCAGAAAACACTCACTGAGGTGGTAAGGGAGAAGAGCCTTGAAACCCTAAGTAAACTTGGAGGCGTGAAACAGATTGCTGCAAGTCTTGAAACTGATAAGAAAGATGGTATCAGTGCTAATGAAGCTGATCTTGCACATCGGGTCGATGTATTCGGTGCCAACAGGTATCAGAAACCACCTAAAAAAAGCTTTTTTAGCTTTGTTTATGAAGCTTTCAAAGATACCACCATTATCATACTCTTGGTTTGTGCTGTTCTCTCTCTGGGCTTTGGCATCAAACAGCATGGCATAACGGATGGAGGGTACGATGGTGGGAGTATTGTCATTGCTGTCTTTCTAGTTGTTGCTGTATCTGCTGTCAGTAACTTTAAGCAAAACAGACAATTCGAGAAACTTTCAAAGGAGAGTAGTGATATAAAAGTGGAAGTAGTGAGAGATGGGCGCCGCCAATTTATATCAGTCTTTGAAGTTGTCGTGGGTGATGTCGTGTGCTTGAAAATTGGTGATCAAATTCCAGCGGATGGATTGTTCTTGGATGGACACTCTTTGAAGGTGGACGAATCTAGCATGACCGGTGAAAGCGACCATGTTGAGATCAATGGCAGCAACAATCCTTTTGTTCTTTCTGGTACAAAGGTCACAAATGGGTTCGGTTCAATGCTTGTTACTTCTGTTGGCATGAATACGGCATGGGGGGAGATGATGAGTTCCATAAACCGTGAGTTAGATGAAGAAACCCCATTACAGGCTCGCCTCAACAAGCTGACTTCTGCAATTGGGAAGATTGGATTGGCAGTGGCTGTACTAGTTCTTGCAGTGCTGCTTATTCGTTACTTCACTGGAAACACAAAAGATGACCAGGGAAACAAAGAATATATTCGAGGCAAGACAAAGTTTGACAGCATGATGAACTCAGTCGTGGAGATAATTTCAGCAGCAATTACCATCGTGGTCGTTGCAATTCCAGAAGGTCTTCCTTTGGCAGTGACCCTAACTTTGGCCTATTCTATGAAGCAAATGATGGCTGAGCATGCAATGGTCAGAAAACTTTCAGCTTGCGAGACGATGGGTTCAGCCACAACAATCTGCACAGATAAGACAGGTACCCTTACTTTAAATGAAATGAAGGTTATGGAGTTTTGGCTAGGGAAAGAATTAATGGGCAGTATTTCCTCAGAAATAGCACCTAATGTCCATAAGTTACTGCAACAAGCGGTTGCTCTCAACACAACCGGTACTGTTTATAAGCCAAACTCTAGATCACTTCCTGAAATTTCTGGTAGTCCAACTGAGAAAGCAATTCTCTCTTGGGCTGTCTCAGATTTGGGGATGAACCTAGATGACCCAAAGCAAAACTACGAACTCATCCAAGTAGAGGCCTTCAATTCAGAGAAGAAGAGGAGTGGAGTTCTGATAAGGAGGAAGAGTGAGAGTGGCGGTGCTACACAGGTGCACTGGAAGGGTGCTGCTGAGATGATCTTGGCCATGTGCTCACAATATTATGATAGAAGTGGTGTAGTTAAAGCCATTGACGAGGAAGAAAGAGTAGAGATGGGGAAAGTTATTGAGGATATGGCAGCCAAAAGCTTGAGGTGCATAGCATTTGCACACACACAAAATCCAAAAGACAATGAACGAGTTTTGCAAGAAAGTGGACTCATCTTGCTAGGGCTGGTAGGTTTGAAAGACCCATGTCGTCCTGGTGTCAGAAAAGCAGTAGAAGCTTGCATAAATGCTGGAGTAAACATCAAGATTATAACTGGAGACAATATCTTCACAGCAAAGGCTATAGCAACTGAATGTGGCATTTTGCAACCCAATGAGGATTTGAGGGAAGCTGTAATAGAAGGTGTACAGTTCCGAAATTACTCACCAGAAGAAAGAATGGCTAAGATCAACAAAATTTGTGTAATGGCCAGATCCTCACCTTTTGACAAACTTCTGATGGTACAGTGTCTAAAGCAGAATGGTCATGTTGTAGCAGTTACTGGGGACGGCACCAATGATGCACCAGCTTTAAAGGAAGCAGATATTGGACTTTCGATGGGAATCCAAGGAACAGAAGTTGCCAAGGAAAGCTCAGACATAATCATTTTGGATGATAACTTTACTTCTGTGGTGACTGTTTTAAGGTGGGGTAGGTGTGTCTTCAATAACATTCAGAAATTCATTCAGTTTCAGCTTACAGTGAATATAGCAGCACTAGTCATCAACTTCATTGCTGCAGTATCTTCTGGTGAAATCCCATTGACAGCAGTCCAACTATTGTGGGTGAACTTAATAATGGATACGTTTGGGGCTTTAGCTTTGGCCACTGAGCGACCTACCAATGATCTCATGACAAAGCCACCTGTGGGTCGATCCAAGCCCCTCATATCCAACATCATGTGGAGGAACCTCATTGCTCAAGCCTTGTATCAGGTTGCAGTTCTGCTAACCCTTCAGTTCAGGGGAAAATTTATCTTTGATGTGGATAAAAAGGTCAAGAACACACTTATTTTCAACACTTTTGTCCTCTGCCAAGTGTTTAATGAGTTCAATGCCAGAAAACTTGAAAAGAAGAATATATTCCAGGGACTACAGAAGAACAAACTCTTTCTAGGGATCATTGCCATAACCATAATTCTTCAAGTGGTAATGGTGGAATTCTTGAAGAGGTTTGCTAACACTCAGAGGCTGAACTGGGGGCAATGGGGTACTTGTATTGGAATTGCAGCTTTGTCCTGGCCACTTGGCTGGCTAGTTAAGTGGATTCCAGCATGAAAAAAATCCTCTTCTCGGTCACAAGGCTTTTGCATCCAAAAGAAATACCAGTTAGCTCCAATGAGATGCTCCTTTTCATTTATATAGAACCTTAGGAATATCAGTATATAACCTTGGTACTATTTCTTTTATTATTCTAATGCAGTATTTTAATTTCCTTCTGTTCACTATTTATCTCGGTTCTAGTTCATTTTAAGTGTTGAATTTGTAAGCTTCTATGTGAACAATGAAGATATGTTGTTTATGCATGCATTAATTTCACTATAACATGTTTAGCACCACTTAAATCCTCTGCATGTGCAAATAAATTACATATGTCGTCAGCTTCTAATGGATAACACTGTTGGCAATGCAGGCTAGGCCTCAGATTCTACCACTTAATACTAGACGATACAACATTAAGCTCTTTGCTCTTTCTAGGGGATGTACACAATAATGAGATGACTTCCCTCGTGATCTAATAATCTCTTTTAAGAACAATCTAAGTCTACCATAACTTTATAATGACCAGTTCACAAGCATAGACAGTCTGCCATATTGTAATTTCATATAATCAGTACATAACACAATCAGTCAATAGGAATATTTAATTAGATGTTTCATCGTTCTACTTAAAATTTTCTACCTTAAAGAGAAGAAAGCCCTTTTAAATGATTTTGCACTCAAATCATCAGTAGAAGGTGACTAATAAAATTCAACAAGTAGTCAATTAGAAAGCAAATTATCCACAACAACTCATGGTGTTAGGCATTTCTAGCATTGAAAGACAAGAAAGAACTATAAGAAGCTTAAAATCATAGCTTAAAATCATCATCCTCATACAAACTCTAGCTATCTCAACAGCAACATATGGAACCTCACTCCTAATGCATTGATTGGTTACTAGTGTAAAAACACGAGGAAAAAAACTTAATTATTACATATGTATTACAATAGTTAGCCATAAAATAAGGAATAGGTGGTACAAATTTAAACATAAAATTAGAAAAATGAGTAATAACTCTTGAAAATATAAGACCTCTTCAAAATAAACGAACAATTTTCCTTCTCTTTGCTAAAAGTAAGTCATGGGACTGACTAAATATTACCAATTGAATTAGTTTATTGCCAACACATAAATTAAAACATGTGTAAAAAATAATACTCCTATCATACATAGCATAAGTTTCATAAAGTGCATGACCTATTTATAATCAGTGTGAATGCATAATTTCCACTGTTCATTGGTGCAAGAATGTCAACAATGAGAGGCAACTCATTGATCAGTCCATAACATTTTAAGGCTTCCATCTCTCACTTGTACTACATCTTTCCCACACATCCCAACATAGCATAACTTTCAAAGAATTTGTTGACGTAAAAGATGCAATGTAAATTTGCTACAATCTAAACAATAGAGCCAGAAGTTTTATCAGCCAACTTATACTCATGCTCTCTTAAGTGGAAACACAATCATTGGTGTCCTAAGTTGTTGGTATAATATATATATATATTTGGGGTCCATTATTCACACAAAAAAACAAAAACAAAAAAACAAGTTTGGCAAATTATCGTCACATATTTGCTTCCTCCAATGTTGCAAAATTGTGATATGACAATTTCAACTCCAGCCACTATATTGGAGCTTGCACAAGTATACTGTCATAGTATGACTCAAGTATTTTAACACCCCTCATCAAAAAAGTGCTGCCTACTTCCTACTCCTCAACTAAACTATTTTCAATTAAAAATAACTAGAAACTGCAAGTAACATACATAACAGGTCATCTAAAACGATCTAGCTTAATGTCACTATTTAAGTCTATGTTTCTTCAACTCTTCATTTTGCTTGAAGTACTTGTTCCAACACATAGTCATACACAGGTACGGGCATATGACTACCCACAGACCCTCCAAAAACATGGAGAAACTTAAAAAAAGAATTCGGACAAAATACCCGTATCTGGTACTCGCACCAAATTCCAGTAAAATAGATCAATGTAATCAGTTATTGCGCTGGATGAATCTGATATCATACAACATAATAATTAAGGAAACAACTGATTATTCTTGCCAGGTGCCACCAATATTTTCCTACCAGAGGTAATCATTTTGATTACTTCCATGGAAAACTTTCTCAAACAAAACTTCTTAATGATACAATCCAAAGAGATAATGGGTTATCTAATCCCATTTTTTATTATTTCTTGCTTTTTTAGTACAAATTAAACCACCAAGAAAAAAAAAAAACTTTGCAACACTTCCAATTGTAACAATCTATATAGCAAAACAGCATCAAGGCACACAGAGCAAGTGGGATAATAAATTATTTGGAATTCATTATTTTATAGAATTAACTATATAAACAATCTTGACTATATTATAAAGTATGCAAAGACAGAAACTTGATCCAGCTTAGCAGATCAAAATCCAATGATTAAAGTGAAAAAAAAATCATATTTTACCACTGAGATTACTATTTTAATGATAAATAGAAAGTCACCCCCATTAAACAAGGAAGCATCTTAATGAAGAAAACTTGAAATGGGTCATTAAAAGACATCAAATTTCAATTAAAAAAAAAACCTAGGATGCAACAGCCGAAATATGTAGGAATAGTGGTTGAAGGACAATTCAATAAAATATGGGTCCCAAATCCAAATAAATAGGAGACAAAGAGAGTTTTGAAAGTGGGGACTGACCTTGACGAGACACTGCAGACATTGTATTGCAAAAATTCATCTCCGTGAATTGAATTGAAGATTACCCTTTTGACGAAGGCCCCAAAGGAGTTATTTACACAACTTACATGTGTTATGATTTTTTTAAAAATTAAAACAAACACACACAATTTTAGTTTGTGGAAACTGGAAATTTTAAGTTTGAATGTATTGTTTTCAAAATAATTATAATGGTATAAGAGGAAAAAGAAAAGAAAACAAGAAACATAATCTGTGGGCTGGAAAAGTTAACTAATAAGGTTAAAATATGCTATTAGTCCCTGTACTTTTACAAAATTTGATATTTAGTCTCTATACTTTAAAAATTTTACTTTTTCAATTTAAAAATTGTACTCCAATCATTACCAACGTTGATAGTTTTCATAAAATTATGTATATTTTTTGTTAATCATATTAGACTTTTTTTACTTAAATAATATAAAAAATAATTAATTACAAAAAAATGAAAAATAGATTATTATAAAAATATGCATTTACTACAATATTCTGAAGTGCTACTTAACATATACGCGACTATACTGAAATATGATTACCTAAAATATGTAAAACCTGATATGTAAATTTAGCTTTTTAATTGGCTGATGAAGAAAAGGGTTTAAGCTGCCGCATGACAGCGTTTCAGCACCAAGCTTTCAAAAGGGTAAATTTCCTAATAAATCCTCCTTATTTATTATTTTCTTTTATTTCCCTTTAACATAAAAAATAGAGAGGCCTCTTACTAATTAGTCCAAAAAGTTTTTTCTGCCAAAGAGTATTTTCAGTTGGAATCAACATTTTTACAAAATACTGTTCGGTAGAAAAAAAATTTTAGACTAATTGGTAAGAGGCCTCTCTATTTTTTGTGTTAAAGGGAAATAAAAATTAATAATAAATAAGGAGGTTTATTAGGAAATTTACCCTTTTGAAAGCTTGGCGGCACATTAAAGCCTTTTTTTTTCAACTGCCAATTAAAATAGTAAATTTAGGTATCAAGTCTCTGGGTATTTTAGGTCATCACATTTCAGTTTGTTGTGTTAATATGTCAAGCAGCTTTGCAAAATACGGTAGCAAATGTCTATTTTCGTAATTAACCTATTTTTCATACCTTTTTGTAATTAATTATTTTTTTATATTATTTAAGTGAAAAACCTCGTACGTTACATCATGTTAGGATAGCTTAATCAACATGCTAAAATTACAAATTTTATTGAAAAATACTTACAATTTTAATTATAAGAAAAATATTTTTAAATAAAAAAATTTAGAGACTTAACTTTAACTTTTAAATAGAGGGACTAAATCACAAATTTTATCAAAGTACAGGGTCTAACAGCATGCTTTAACCTTGAAATAAAAGCAAAAACACTAAACACTTGTAGTTGCATTTTTCCAGCCCAATTAACAGAGAATAGCATTGTCGCTTTTATCAAGGCAATGGGCTATCAGCCTAAGATATTATAACAAGTGTTTGGGCTTCTACGACAACAGGCCCAGTCCTATCAATTGATCTACTTATCAACATTTTCTTATTTTTCTTCCTTCCATACAATATTGTTTGCTCTTAAAAGTAATTATTGTCATTAAAATTTGGGTTCGGTTCTTTTTCTTTTAAAAAAAAAATTACCGCTAAGTAGTTGGAAAAAATATGATAAATTTTTTCGATGTTATTGAAATAATTTTACCTAAATACCTATTTCAATCCGAACTGTACTGTACTTAAACCGTAAAAGGATAAGGACACCAATAATTAAAAAAATGTTGACTGGAGACTATAAACAACAATTAAGATTTATTTATTTTTAAGAAATTATATTTTACTTATTACTTTTAAGTTAAATTCTCTAATTGATAGTTATATTATGTGTTTTTTTTTTAGGTTAATCATTTCTAGTCACTCAACTTTTTAAAATGTGTATTTTCAGTCCTAATTCTAAAATGTGTATTTTCAGTCCTAATTCTAATTTTTACTCATTAGTTTTGTGTTAGCTGAAATGGTCAACCGAAATAGCCAAGAGGGGTGGGGTGAATTAACCTTTAAAAATTTTGTGTGGAAGTAAGGATAAGAAAATGATACAATGAACACAATGATTTTAGGGTTATTCAACCCCAATTGCTTACTCCACTATCTTAGCTTTCACCACCACCAAGGATTTTTCCAAATTCACTAATTTGATCAACCTTTGAGGATATTGTTTAACCTTACAACTCTTTTAAGATTTCTACCCAAATCTTAAGATACAAACCTTCTCAAAAGAGCAAACAAAGAAACAATCCTCATAAGATTAGAATGTTTGCAAATGAAGCACACACCATATAAAAAAACACTTGTGATGTGAGTCTTAAGGCCCAATTTTAGACCCATGGATGTGATGGGCTCACATTACCTCAAGGCCCAATAACGAGGTCAAAGGCTAAGCAAATCCGAGCACGATTGAA
Organism: Gossypium hirsutum; assembly: GCF_007990345.1. Taxonomy (NCBI): domain Eukaryota; kingdom Viridiplantae; phylum Streptophyta; class Magnoliopsida; order Malvales; family Malvaceae; genus Gossypium; species Gossypium hirsutum. Next base: position 107,200,275 of record NC_053434.1, read on the forward strand.
TGGGAACATCCAAGACTTTTTTACCAAGGCCCTAGATGCGCACACGATCGAAAAAGAAAATCAAGATTCAATTTCTTGTTTTAAAAAAAATCAAGAAACTGAATCTTGGTCCAATTTTACTGTTTCGGACAATTTCAAGAATCAAGAAAATCAAGATTTCAAAACTTGGAAATCTTGGTCCAAGAAATCGAATCTTGCAACCAAGGTATATTGAATTCATGTACAAGCTTGAACGAGCCAATTTCGAAAGCAAACGAATCACAAGACCAAGTTCTTGAAAAAAATGGCCCATTAAGATGTCTATAAGCCTATCATAAAGTTTGGAAAGTAATTTAATTGAATATCAAACCAAATTATCAAAGTGACCCAAAATTGTAAAATATTTAAACTATAGGTCTAATTCTATTTTAATAGGTGGGTCATCATGTAAGAATTTAGACCAAAGAGCCCATTTAATTCCTTTGGCTGAATTCCCATTAAAAGTCCACATTTAGAATTATTTTATTTTATTTTTTATTTGATGAGTTGTCATGTTAGTTATTCTAGTAGGGTTAGGAAAATTTATTTTGGGGGTCTATAAGTAGCATTGACGTTCTGATGCGGTCGTTGAGAGCACCAAAAATATCCTATTCCCTGTAAAATAGTAAAAATAACAGTAAAGGGGAAGTAGGGCCGAATCCTCAGGGACCGGATTGTATGAATTCTCGTTTCTTGAAATCCTGGACAATTTCTTGGCCAAGAAAACCTGCATTCCTGAAAAAAATAAAAATAAAAAAATAAAATTAAGAATTTGGAAAAATAAAAACAGAATTTAAAGTGAATTGAAATTGCAAAATTAAATAAATTGCAGAAATTAAAATGAGGAAAAATAAATAGAGTTGGGAAAAGAGAAAGTTTCTTATGTGGCGAAATTCCAGCCTCCGGTTGTCTCGTTCCGCCTTGGGTTCAATCTTTAGCTTTTAAGTAACCCTTCTCGAGCAGGATAAGCCAGTACGACCACCAGCTCCAAAGATTTAGACTTAAGATTTGGCGGAACCTGATCTAGCCAATAATCGCTTTTGTGGGACTATCTTCTGCTAGATCATCACTTCCCAACTGCGAATACCACATTGTTTTGTCTCTTAGATTCTCCAACCTCTGACGCAGAAAGCCAACGAACCGACTGTGTAATCTTCCCAAAACGTACAAAGGAGTCGTTCCTTGCACAAGTTGAAAAGATCACCTATTAAGGGACATGGATGGAAGCGTCAGCCCCGTAGTGCGGAGAAGCGATAAATACATTGTTGAGAAGGCTAAGCGAGGATTCTAAGCCCCATGAACCTTTTTGGGGAATTTTGACAACCTTCGACTAGATTGGTTTAGTAGCTAATGATTTTTGGGGAAAAATAAATAAAATAGATATGAGATTTTTATTGAAGAAAATATTGAGAGAACAAAAAGACAGAGTTTTTGGGAGAGAGAGTGTTTACAGGAAAAAGAGATGTCCAATATATGCCACTCCATTCCCTATTTATAGTACTAGAAAACCTAGTCTATTCCTAATGAAATTCTAAAAATAAATACAAATAAATAAAGATAATTAAAGATAAATAAAGATAAATGTAAATAAATCCTAAAATTAAATCTAAATAAAAATCCTTAATAATTATCCTAATATAATTGAAATTAAAATAAAGTCTTGTGCTATAAAATCTCTTCTTTTGCATTTTAGTCCTTAGGTCTTCCATGTTTGCATTTTTGGCACCATTTCTCTCTTTCTTTGCATGTTGGCCCATTATATCTTCAAATTTGCACTTTTTCCCCTTGAATTTCCTCTTGCCTCCAATTTAGTCCCTAAAAGATAAAAGACCACAAAATAATCCAAATTAGTAGGATCATACTCAAAATATTCATGCAATTAGCACATAAAATATGTCGTTCTAGAGTATTATCACGTTCACCCTTATACATATACAATTGATTTATGTTTTTTTTTTGAGTTAATAATAATTCTCTTTGAGTTATTCTTCAAGAATTGCTCTTCAGTTTCTTTTAGAAGTTGTTTTAACAATCTTTCAAGTGCTAGAAATAATTTTCAAGTTTTTCTTGCCAAGATCTTTTTCTTAGAGGGAGAATTAGAGTCATTAAAAGGAGTTGTGGATTTTTAATGTTTCTAAGGCTTCTTAGGATGTCATCTTCTCTTTTCTATCCTTAATCTATCGTTTCTTGCTTATTTAAGTTAGTTCTTATTGTTTTGCCTTGTTGATTTTATTGATTTTCGTTCTAGGTTAAAATTGCTTCAAGAAAAACATTCTCCTATCTTGTTCCAGCAAGAAACACATCAAAATTAAGAGTTTTAATCTTTTATTGTTGTTTCAAGCATTCTTGCACAAAACAGTTTGCTTTTGTCTTTAAAATCACTTCTAACAAATCTGTTTGTGTTTTTTTTTCAGATATGGCTAGGGTGTTTTCTTGAGGTCCAAAGATGGTTTCTTTCCATCCAAGAAACCCTAATTCGTTCTCTTTTGGACTCTTTACCAACCGATTCATCTTTCTTTTGTTTTAATTTTATTTTACTCTCATTTGTGACAACTAATCTGTTTTCGTTGTTTCTCGTTTCAGTTTATGTTGGTCTAGAGATTTAGGATACATCCGCAACTTGAACAAACTTTACGATCTGCTTTCTCATTCATCCACCTATAAACAGTTTTTACCTAGAAATTTTTTTGCATCAACTTGAATTAAGAAAATATAATGAATGTTTACAAGTGTTTACAAGAAAAAAATAAAAAAAATTTAAGCACAAATGGTCGATAATAGATTTCTTGATGTTTCTTGATAGCTCTTGATCTTTTGTAATCTCTCTTATTGTTGTAGAAGCTTTGGAAGTTGGTATTTATAGCCTCTCATTGATTCTCAACTATTTGGGTTGTTGGGAGAATGAATTGAGCTATTGGAGGTGTAAAAACCAAATCATTAATGACTAGTGCTACAAAATGTATTGATACATTTGAAGGGTATCTATACTTTAGGCATTTAATGTCTAAATTCACCGTTAAGCCTATAGTATCGATACAATAGTAAATGTATCCATTCTTGCTATGAGGTATCGGTACCTTGGGGAAAGTATCGATACTCGGGCAATTTTTCTTTAATTTTCAAAACATCAAATCGTAAAACGGTATTGATACAAGGATAAGGTATTGATACTTTGTGAAAGATATTGATACTTTGTTAAATGTATCGATACTTTTGATTTTTTTCTCAAGTTTTCTGAATTTTGAAGCTCAAATTGATATCAATACTAGGTAGGGGTATCGATACTTGGGTCAAGGTATCAATACCTTCTATATCAATAAAGGCTCTTCGCCTTTGATTAATAGCAATGCAACGCAAACATTAAAACTTTAACTTTCAACAATGATGAAAAGCATATTAGAAAATTTTATGAATTGCCCGGATGCAATATTTGCTTCATAATCATATAGTCAAGATTAGAAACTTGGTGTCATCCAAACCACTTATTTTCAACCCTAATGGATAATGTTACTTATGCTAGGAGTACTATCTTTTCACCATATTTTAGTATGAGTTAACAATTAATTGATTTCAATGGATAATTTTTAACTTTACATGGTTTCTTTTTAGAAAAAAGGAGAAAAATTTTATGCTTATTTTGAAGAAATCCTTTTTTTTAAAAAAATAGAAACAAATAACACTAAGCGAAAACAATAAAATCACACAAATCTACTTAAGAAATCACCATCTTATTGTAAAATATTTTGAACCAAAATTGGGGATCCTCATAATGCTTCAACCCAAACTGATTATCATAAGTACATTTCACCATTTGATCAGCAGCCATATTCTGAGATCTACGAATGTGATGAATTCTTGTCTTCCAATTCCTCTTAAGGTAAACATTGATTAAACGTAATTCAACTAGGTTACAATTGGCAGCACTACCCGTAAGAACGGACTCTACAAGTAATGCATTGTCGCATTTTATCTCCAACTGTCTATAACCTTTCTCCCATGCAATATGTAAACCTTCAAGAATAGCTCGAGCTTCTATGCCAAAGATCATTTCCTTGCTGACTTTCAAGGAGTACCTACTTAACCAATGACCATTTACATCCCTAAAAAGACCTCTAATTGAGGTGTTATCATAGTTCATTGACACTGCACCATCCAAATTCATCTTAATCCATCCATGATCTAGAGGAGACCAACATGTTGCCAATGCCATAGTGAACGGCTGAATTCCTTGTAAACTCTATGATAAATAACTCATTGCCCAAGTAATACCTGTAACCACAAGATCCTGAACACAAGTGCTACTACTAGCAAAAACATAAGAATTGTGATTCTTCCATAGCAACCAACAAATAATATGAAAAAAAAAGAAAAAAGAATGCCATTCAAAATCTTCTTCCCGCCATTTCATGGTATTTCTCAAATTCCACAAGAGCCAATTCTTATGCAATAATGAAAAAAAAAGTTCCCCGAATAGACACCAAAAGGATAGAAAGCCAAACCGCTTTGGAAAAAGAACAATCCTGGATAGCATGCAGATTCGACTCCAATATATTACCACATCTAGGGCAGTAACACTCGTTCGTCATATGTCTTCTCATACGTTCTCCATTTGTCAGCAGCCTATGATCGAATTCGTTGAGGTGCCTTAGTTTTCCAAATCAATTGCCAACAACTGGAAAAACCACCAACATTAATTTGGAAAAAATTCTTGTAGGTTTCTACAGAAGAAAATACATTATTCTTCATCCATTTCCAAGCTAACCTGTCATTACCCGCATCATACAAAAAAGGCACCATGGAGGCAATAATGTTAACAACATTATCGGGAAGAAAACTTCACAGTCGACACCAATCCTATTCGCCACTACTCGTCACCACATCACATACCCTAGAGCATCACCAGGATACCCAATTCCTTGAAAGACATCCCTTAGCTTGCCGACTTGATGAACCCAAATATCATTCCAAAAATTTATTAAGCAACTATCACCTACCAATACACATTTTTTATCGCATCCGGCCACACATTAGCTAGACCTCCATATATACAAGCAGTTACTTCTATCAGTTGAGTTCAGCAACACTCCATGTGGCTTATATCTGCTCCTTATCAACTTAACCCACAAAGCGTCAATGTTGGTCAAGAGTTGGAAACCCAATTTGAAGAGGAAGATCTTGTTTTGAACAACCAAACTTCGAATCCCAACCCTCCATACTCCAGTTTATAGCAATAAGATCAAGAAGAAATCTTATTTTTTACGAGAGTTATATTTATCTTTTTAATTTTAAATTTAAATTTATACTAACTATTTTTTTTATTTTATGTCTAAACTATGGTAATACATATCTAATAAATAAAATTTTCCATATGAGTAATGTCATATTATAAAGGTTGAAAACCAGTCACTAACATCATTAACATTAATCATATCCACCAATGACACATAACAATTATTTTATAAATACATACAAGAATATGTATATATGTTGCCAAATTCAAGAATATTGGGATGGCTTTTCATCTTTTTAAAGACAAAAACTTTGCAAGAAGGGTAGTTACTTAGACTGATTACTTTGGAGAGTTTTAGTTTGGTTTAGATAAGCGATGCATTTACTTGCAATTAATAAAAAACGGTAATTATAAAATTAAATATTATAATGTGAAATAAAAAATAAATTAAACGCACTGAATCACGACTCATTAGGCATCCAAACATGGAATATAGCCAAAAACCTGCCTTCGAAACAATAGAAGAAACTATGTGCAACATCCAAAAGTCCAACTAAGCTCAAACAAATTGAAATACTTTGAAACCGATCTGAAATCATGGCTTATTATATGCGCATGTACATGGATCAGTGTACATGCACTGTGTCATAGCATATTTTGAGGTGGGTAAGTAATGACTGTATATCCCAGAAATCAGGCAGTAGCATCACAATCATGGCGTAGAAAGTTGACTCATCTGTCCATTCCTTTGAGAACTTGGGACTTGGGATTTCTATCTTTAAAAAAAGAAATAGAAATTTGATGTTTCTATTTCCAGAAAAGCCTATTACTAGGACCACAAAGTGACAGAGAGCTGATCTTTACTCATGAGTGTTGCAGATTTGCAGTGGAGGATTGACCCTTATCAAACAATATTGTTCACTTTGATTGAGCTTCAAAACCTATAAATGTTAGGACAGCTCCTTTTTTTTTTGGTAAGTAAGAATTGAGATTGAAAAAATGTAGTGAAAAGTGTCAGGTCTTGCAATCCTACAAAGAAAAAAAGTAAATAGTATTAGTACAACTTAAAAAATATAGGGACTGAAAGGTGCATGGCTACCAGTTGACTCCATGCTTGAAAATTTAATGAGAGATGACAGATCATCAAAAGCTGGGTTAAGCAACTTGTATGTTCTTCTGGTTTTGTTTAATAAAGAGGGTACCGAAATTGGGTACAGACATAATTTCTAAAATACCTTTTTATTCTCAAAATCAAATGAGTTTCTTAACAAAAATGAAACAACTTAGGATTATATAGAACATGTCACTAACATCATTAACAATTTAACATAAATCTTATCCGCCAATGACCACATATCAAGTATACTATAAATCATGGATCTATCATTCAGCTGTCAAACATAGAAGAAGAATGAACAATTCTGAATAGATCAGAGAACACATCAGTACAGAACAGTGCAGTAAAAACATACATGAAATTGACGCAATCATAGTACAATGAGTACATTAGAAGCATAAAAAATATCCAGAGTAAATGTGAGTTAAATTGGTTAGACTTTTTCTTTTTGGTTCATTTGTGTAAAACATATTTGAATATAGATATGGATATATATAGGTTTATGATCCTTCAAGGTTACTAAAAATATACACAAACATACCTGTATTTAACACTTTATCAAAGTCCAAGTAAAAGGAATCTGGTCACTTAAACCCTAACAAACATCCTTGTATAAGATCCTTCAAATAAATCTGCTATAAATGAAGCCTGTGTTGTAAAAGAACAAAAGAGTAAAAGCTGAATTTATATAAGGTTTTCCGAAAAAAAAAACAGAAATTAAACACACCTTTTTCAATACCAGGGTTTTGTATCCGAAAATAGGGTTTTGTGGGATGATTTGTATTAGGGTTTTGTTCATGCTACCATGGACAGATGAAGCTGCCATATGATCTAGTTTTCTCCCTGAAAGATAAACTAAAGGAGGGATGGATAGCTAGATCATGCTGGCAGCTTCAACTATCAGTGGTGCGTGATGATATATATGAAAGACTATATAGGGACACTGACATGATGTATTGGCGTTGCAGGGCTGAGGGCTGCCTTTCATATAAATAGGCTGAAACTCCATACACTTATATCTTCTTTAGAAGACTTGTTTGATAAGAGGGGAATGAGAGGATATAAATAGCGAGGGCTTTTTACTTTCTTGGATGATTTCCGTCTATTTTTTTGTTTTAGGAATAGTCTATCTTTGCTACTTCCACTCTAATTTTTCTTTGTCTAATTACGTAGGATTGGCTAGGTTGGCATGGTTATCCCTTTACGTTTTTATATCTGGAATATTGTTTTTGTAGTAATTAAGATCAAATATTTTTGACATTTCACTTGTGATTTAGTCTATAGATATTTTTTTTAACATTAATCACATTATAAGTTTTTTATCATATCGTTTTTTTTATATAAGTCTTTTCAACATCTAAAACAATGTCGATATTAGTCTAGCTAAATCTCAATCCAGTCTGTAGATATTTAACATAAGTGATAATGATAACATTAATTAAGTGCACAAAAAGCAATAAACGTGATGCAATCCAAACTCATCCATAAATGGGAATTTAAAACCAGAGTTATAATACATCACCATCATCACTTGTAGAGTGATGCGATTAGAGAGGGGGCGAAGAGAGTAAGAAAGTGGTGGTGAAGGGAAAGGCATAGGAATAAGAAAAGCAAAGAGAAAAGATGAAATGGAAAGTGGTCCCTAAAGGAGGAGAGAAAAATGCAAATTGAATATTGGGTTTGGGCACACCACATGGAGACAGGGTAGTGAGAGTTTCTAAAATTTTCCAAGGAGGCTAGCTTTTATAACTTTAGTTGGATGAACCTTTCACCCTCTCTTTCTCTGTGTTTTATGTTGTGTAAGGTAAGCATCAACCCATCAAAGATGGCACCAAACAATTAGAGTATAAAACACAGGAAGGGGTGTCATGGGGGACCATTTTTGCATGCCTTCTTCAGCTTCACACAATAAAGCAAAAAGCATGGCACAATATACAACATCTTCTCAACCTAACTTTATATCTTTCTTTCTTTAAATATTACATTATATATTGCCCATTTGATTTTAGATTCATTGTTTAACATGGTACTGAAACTCAAGTTATTTCTTGCATGTTACCTTTTTGTTAGCACATGCTTAAAGGACCCATTCAATTTTACCCTTAATGTTATTTTATATGGTTGAATGAACCTTCAATTGTTTAAAACTTCACTTTTATTTTGTTGTTAATTAAGGATGGCAATCTCAAAAAGAAAAAGGCAATGAGAAAATTGAGCAATCAACTGGCTTTGATGATAGATAGCATGTGATAGAGATTAGGCAAATTGTAAGCCCAGAGGTATTTACGTACACCCGCAGATTTCACTTGGTGAATCAATTTAAACGAGTGCCGTCGATGTAACGGCGCCATCTTTCCAAAGGTTAAATTCCGCCATTAGTCTATGAATTTTGTGAAAGTGGTAGATTTAGCCTCAATACTATATTTTTGTTCTTTTTAGTCCATATGCTTTTCAAAATTTAAAGTTTTAGTCCTCACCAAATAGACCTGTTTATGGACCGGGCTACCTACGTAAGCTTAGCCTAAAAGACTGCACAAATTTTGAGATGATTTGGACAAAAAATTAAGCCCAAAAAATGAACTTGCCTAAAAAAATTAGACTCGTTTGAAATATAAGCTAGGCTTGAGCCTACACATTCAAGGCTTAAGCCCAGCCTGACCCACTTTTCAAGTTTATTTTTATATTATATTATTTTTATATATTATGTAATTTATAACCCATAAAAATAATGTAATATTATATAATTTATATATAATATTATTATAACGTAAACATTAACAAATTTAAGATAACTATAAATAAAACTATGATAAACAAAAAATATATAAATTTATTAAATATTAAAATTAAAAAAAATATGCGTAGACTTAAAATGAGCTTAAATTAACCATTTATAAATATGAGCGAGTTTAGGCAAAATTTTAGTCTCACATTTTAGGTTAAGCAGTGCTTGGACAAGAATAAAATATATTAATATCATGTTTAATCCCGACCCAACCCAACCCAACCCAACCATAAGCATTTCTATCACCATACGATAACCATTAAATTCATTAAAATAAGTTCTTCTATTTTCAAATTATGATGCAAGAAATATTTTATTATATGTGTAGTACCATGTCAGCTATTATTTTTATATATTCCTCACTAAAAATTCAATTAAATGAATTAATGATCGTCATTTGCATGAAAGTTTGAAATTTCAAAATTCAAAAAATATAAAGACTTAAAACAATTCAATTGGAGAATATGAATTAATCTACAATTATCAGTATAGTACAAAACTAGTAATTAAATTTAATAACACGAATTAATTTTAGGAGAGAATTGAGCTCATCACCAAGATATTAATTTTTAGAATTTGTAAGTTTTTTAAAAACACCTATTATTATCGTACAAGATCTAAAAAAGCATATGATAAGAACAGGGGAATCATCACTACAACAGACCCCATAATTTGGGTTATAAAAGCTTGCTTTCGTTATTGTAAAGCCATTGCACTTTGACCTTTTAAGATTTGTCAATATTAGACAGAAAACATGAAATGATACACATGAACAGGGGATGGAATCACCAATGAATTGAACTCTTGATTGGGTGAAACTTGAGTTTGACTCGTAGCTCAACTTCAACTAATGATTTGAAGGCTTGTAAATCTGATTGACTGACCTTAACCCCATTACATCTATAACACTAAAGTGTTGTATTGAACTGCAGTGGCAAATTACACTAACTTATGAATCAGGTAAAAGAATATTACACCGCATACAAACAAACCTCTATTCCATCCACACATATCACATCATTACATCAAGATGAACTTGTTTGTGCCCATTCTTTTGTTGTTGCATCGTCAGGCAATTCACCTAATGCATGGCTGACATTTTCTTACTGTTACCAGCAGCTGTTTCCGGGCCAAAATCATCTGGAACCATGCTTGCAAGAAGTATGTAAGTGGACTCTGTTTTAATTCCAGGCACGTTCTTTAGCACAGATACTAAATTTTTGTAACCAAGCCTTTGTATATCAAGAGGATAACCGTACCTCTCAAGGAACAGTGTTCTGAAGTTGGCCACATTATGTCCCTCAGGGTGTTCCTTTACTATATCTTTCACAAGGTTTTGACAGTCGGACAATACTTGAAATCTAGAACGATCTGAAGAGTTCTTATCGGGGATGGTAGATGAAACCCCAGAATGAGGAATATTCTGCAACTTTTTCTCTCCTATGTTCTGTCTGCAAGTTTGCCTGTGATGGAGTGCGCATAAAGATCAATCTCAACCCATTTGCAGCATGAGAATGGCCCAAACTAGGACTCTTCCCAGCAGCCTTAATGATCTTGAAAGGTGATGCTTGGGAGGGGCATTCTTCTATCCATTTCTTAACAGATATTAACAAATCCACCAAATGAAGAAGATCAGTATTACTGAGAGATCTAAGAACAAATGCCCCTTCCTTCAGGAAATTTTCAGCCATCTCTTTCTCTGCAAAAGTTTTACAACCGCTAAGACATGATTTTGTTAAAACTCCTTCACCTCTTATAGTTGGAAAACAAATTTCCAATTCAATATATTCATTCAGAAACTGCAGATTGCTTCCACCAGGTACTAACATTTGAACAAAACGCAGTGTTTGATCATCTTACATATTCAGTCATGATAATTATTAACACATTAGAAAAGAGAAAACAGATAAAAGGTAACTCTTTCTACTATCTCTGCATGTAAACAAACTCTTTCTACTATTTCTGCATGTAAACAAACACACCCTCTTCCATCGACACATAAAAATGCAAGTACAGGATGCTTGAAGCCACAAGGACAGTAAACAGATGCCCCTGTAGAACAGAACTAAAAGCTGAACGAAAATTTGCAAGTTCATAAGTCCAGATATTTATTTTACTTTCTGTCAAATAAACATGGGCATGTGCAAAATACAAAGATATAAAGAAAGCAACCACAATATATTCCAAAAGTCAGCAAACATGTGTGAATATTTAACAATGAGTCAATACCATTCTAGTTTCCATTATGAAAGGGGGAGTATATAAAAATTTGCAAGCTAAAGACGAGAACAAGCAAACTAGCAGAATTTTGTCAGCAAGGCACGCAGTAAAAAACGAGAGGGTGAGAATTAACAAACTTGGTCCTAGACTGTGTGACAGAAAGTGATCCCCTAGGTGAGTCTATTAAGATTTCCATGTCTTCCCGGAAGGATCCCTGTGTAAAAACCTCATCTTTAAAGTGATCGTGTTTGTTTGGTTTAGCTTTCATAGGATTGATCACTTGATACCTATAAGTCTTTGCTACCTCTCCAAAACTTACACTGGCTGGCAATCCAGTTAAATAAACCTGGCCTCTTCCCAGAGTGGTTTTCACTTGCTTCCTCAGTTGCATTAGTGTCAAAAGTTGAGTCATTACTTGATGAAGAAATGGTTACTGAATATGGAACTACATGCGAATTTCGTCACATTCTACCTTCATTCCTTCCCTATCAGATCTAACCCCAATGCATTTTTTCAAAGTACTGTTATTTTGTTTCTCAGTAGTATCTGCAAAATCAACAGGCTTTCCTGGAAGGTCAGAATCTTTTCCCGCAAGACTGTCATGATCTTTTCCTACACGCGTGTAATCTTGTTCCAATACATGATTATGAAGACTCTCAGGTGCCTGATCATTAGATGCATCAGTAGTCTTCTGATCAACTGGGAGGGGCTGTTGGACTTCCTCCTGTGGCTTTTCTGTATTTACTTTAACAAGATTACCATTTGCTGAAGGAGTTTGTTGTATCTTTCCAGGAGCAACTCCAAAATTAACCTCAGGGGAATAATGCAACCTCAGGGGAGATAGTTCTCCAGCTTTTGGGAAAATTCCATGTATATGAAATTTACCATCACGTCGTGACTGAAGCCTGAAAATGTGTGGCATGGACAAAAGAAAGCTGGAGAACTTTTTATTAAGGCTAACATTACTTTTCTTCAGCTCAGAACGAAGGTTGGTTATAGAAATTCCATTTGTCTTTGTCAAGGCTAACACATTGATTCAAGTAGTTGCGAGGCTTAATCATCTCAACTCTTCGTTTGTCTTTATCTCAAGAGACATGAATTCAATAAATAAATAAGTATTTTGGAAAGTATTAAAATAAAATATAATACCTATATAAAAATCTCAAATAATAAATTTCATGAGAAAAGACTTTCATACATAAAAGGGAAATAGGTGTTCAAGAAAAGACATTTTGTAACGTCCTAAAAGATGATTTGACGAAAGAGCAATATTTTACTGTATTTTGAGTTTCTAATACTAATTTATTGTGAAAATAAAATAAAATAAAGAACACACAAATTTTTACATGGAAACCCTTTCGAGAAAAAACCACAGGCAGAGAAGAAGAAACTTCACTATGTCGAATTTGAATAATTACAAGAGGAATAGACTATGTCTATTTATAAGTTTGTAAAGCCATATTCTAGTAAGAATGAAACACCTTATTCTAATCAATATAAAATAGGTGGAGTTTAATAAGGTTTAAAAAACCTTATTCTAAAATAAAATAAAAGAAGTGTAGTTCTATATAAATTTTACTTTTATTTTATTTTACCACTATATTTTATTTAAATAAGGATTCCAGTCATTTAATTCAAACAATCTCCACTTGACACGAATTCTTAATGAACAAGTTCTTCATCGCGAACTCTCAACGAATAAATTCTCCATCTCTTCCATAAAACCCCTTAAGGGTTTAACTTCAACAATGGACACCAACCAAGTCTAAGCAATGCTGAAACTTGGTTATAGGAAGTGACTTAGTCATCATATCTGCAGGATTTTCATGAGTACTAATTTTGCTCACAATAATATCACCACGAGCAATAATATCACGAACAAAATGATACCGAATATCAATGTGTTTTGTTCTCTCATGAAACATTTGATCTTTTGTAAGGAAGATTGCACTCTGACTGTCACAAATTACGGTACTGATTTGAAGGTCTTCATTGAGTTCACTAAAGAGTCCCTTCAACCAGATAGCTTCTTTACAAGCCTCAGTAATTGCCATGTTCTCAGCTTCAGTGGTAGACAAAGCGACTGTAGTTTGCAAAGTGACTTTCCAACTGATTGTACAACCTCCGATTGTAAAGACATAACCTGTGAGAGATCTTTTTCTATCAAGGTCTCCAGCAAAATCAGCATCAACATACCCAATGACTCCATCTCTAGTTCTTCCAAATTATAAGCAAACATCAGTAGTACCTCTTAAGTATCCTAAAATCCGTTGAACTACTTTCTAGTGTTCTTTATTGGGATTCGCCATGTATCTGCTAACTGCACTTACTGCATATGATAAATCTGGACGTGAACAAACCATAGCATACATGAGAGATCCCACTGCATTAGAGTATGAAACATGTGACATGTACTCAATCTCATCATCTGATTGTGGAGACAAAGCCGATGAAAGTCTAAAATGGGCTGCTAAAGGAGTATTAGCAGGCTTAGCACTCTGCATATTGAACCTGCAAAGAACTTTCTCAATGTACCCCTTCTGACTTAGGTACAATTTACTTGCTTTTCTATCTCTGAGAATCTCCATACCAAGTATCTTCTTTACTGGTCCTAAATATTTCATCTCAAATTCTTCACTTAGTTGGGCTTTGACCTTTCTTATCTCTCCTTTATCTTTTGCTGCTATCAACATGTCATCAACATAAAGAAGGAGATACACAAAAGAACCATCAACTGTTTTTCTTAAAGTCAACACAACTGTCAAAACTACTTCTTTTGAAATCATGAGAAGTCTTAACAGAATCAAACCTCTTATACCACTGCCTTGGTGACTGTTTCAAACCGTAAAGGGACTTTTTCAGTAAGCAAATATAGTCCTCTTTTTCTGAGACTGTAAAACCCTCTGGTTGTTACATGTAAATATCCTCTTCAAATTCTCTATGCAAAAATACAGTTTTTACATCTAACTGCTCAAGCTCTAAATTATGCATGGCCACAATACCAAGCAAAGCTCGAATCGAACTATGCTTCACAACTGGGGAGAACATATCTATGAAGTACACTCCTGAAATTTGACTGTAACCTTTTGTAACAAACCTTACTTTATATCTGGGTTCTTCAACTCTTGGAGTCCCTTCTTTCTTTTTAAACACCTATTTACAATGAACAACCTTTTTACCTTTAGGAAGTTTCACAAGATCCCATGTTTTGTTTTTGTGGAGTGATTCCATCTCCTTTTGCATAGCAAACATCCACTTTTCTGAGTATTCACAGCTAACCGCCTCAGAATAATTAGATGACTTTTGATTCGCATCTATATCTTCAGCCACATTTAAAGCATAAGTAATTAGATCAGCCTCGGCATACTTCTTTGGAGGTTTAATTTCTCTTTTAGTTCTGTTTTTGGCGATAGAGTATTGTGGTGAAGAAGCAACTCTATTCTCAATTTTTGTACTAGCTTGAGGAGTCGACTCTGTATTAATCTGATGCTCCACCTGCTTTTGATTTTCTTTATTGGAAGAGTCTTTAACATATAAGTTAGGTAGCATAGCAGTTTCATAAAAAACATCTCTGCTAATCGCAACTTTTCTATTTTCAAGATACCATAATTTATACCCTTTTACACCAGTTCTATAAGGAAAAACACATTTAATTGATCTAGGTTCCAATTTTCCATTATCAACATGAGCATACGCAGGACACCCAAAGATCTTTAAATCAAAATAATTAGCAGGATTACCACACCATAACTCTTGTGGAGTCTTTTTCTCAATGGCAACGAATGAGGATTGGTTGATCAAAAAACATGTAGTAGAGGCTACTTCGGCCCAAAACGACTTTGGTAAGTTAGCATTTGACAACATACGTTGAACCTTCTCCATGATCGTTCTGTTTATTCGTTCTGCAATGTCATTTTGCTGTGGAGTATGGCGAACTGTCAAGTGTTTCACGATCCCTTCTAACTTGCACAATCTATTAAACTTATCAGAATAGAACCCTAAGCCATTGTCTGTGCGGAGGTATTTTATTTGTCTTCTCGTCTGTTTTTTAATCATAATTTTTGAAGACTTAAATGCGGAAAACACATCGCTTTTCTGCTTGAAGAAGAACGCCCAAATTTTTTTGGAAAAATCATCAATAAAGGTTAACATATAATTAGCTCCACCTCTCGAAGGCACTCTGGATGACCCCCACAGATCAGAATGAATATACTCCAACGTTCCCTTTGTGTTATGGATTCCTCTGGTGAATCGAACTTTCTTTTGCTTCCCAAAAACACAGTGCTCATAGAAATTCAGTTTGTAAATTCCTTGCCTATCAAGAAATCCTCTTTTGCTCAATTCTGCCATGTCATTCTCACTCATATGCCCTAGGCGCATATGCCAAAGTTTAGTAATATCATCATCTGACAAAGAAGAGTAAGTGGCAGCTGCATCACCAGTAACAGTAGAACCCTACAAAACATATAACTTGGCAGTTTTTTTCTGCTCTTTCATCACAACAAGGGAACCTTTGAAAATCTTTAAAACCCCACTTTCAACTGTGAATCTGTACTCTTTTGAATCAAGAGTACTCAACGAAATTAAATTTCTTTTTAATTCTGGAACATACCGTACGTCACTAAGTGTTTTGACAACTCCATCAAACATCTTAACTTTAATTGTTCCAACACCTACGATTTTACACGAAGTATTATTTCCCATCAAAACAACACCTTCAGACACTGTTTCATAAGTTTTAAAGCAATCCCGATTGGGACTCATGTGGAAGGTGCAGCCTGAATCAAGTATCCACTCCTCGCTCACTTTAGAATTGTTGACTGAAGCGACTAGAAGTTCACCATTACTGTAGTCTTCTACAATATTAATTTCACTGGAATTTTCTAGTTGTTTTCCCTTTTGATTGGCAGCCTCCCTTTTAATCTTGTTCTATAGCTTATAGCACTCAGATTTAATGTGCCCTTTCCTCTTGTAGAAGTTACAAGTTTTACCTCTGTTTGAAGACTTTGATCTATCTTTAGATTTACCGCGAGGATTCCGTTCCTGTGTCCTTCCACGATCATCATCAGTATTTTAATCTTGTCTCCCACGAACAATGTGACCCTCTCCCTGAGAGTCAGGTTTAACCACAAGATGCTTCATCTTATCATACGAGGTCAAAGAATCATAAACGTCATCAACTGTGAGAGACTCGCGGCTATATAAAACCGTGTCTCTAAAGGTTGAATAAGACGGGGGCAACGAACAAAGTAGAATCAACCCTAGATCTTTCTTATCATATTGAACCCCTAGAGTCTCCAAGTTTGAGAGAATTTCTTTAAACATTGTTAAGTTTTCGTGTACAGACGCACCTTCCTCCAAACGATGAGCATAAAGACGTTGTTTCTATAACGTCCCCTAACCCTATACCGTCACCGGAACAGGGTTACGAGACATTACCAGTCAATACAGTCCAATTTCGGTCATTAATTAAAATAAATATTCACACACATCCTAGTTTTAAGATGTCGTCCCTTTAATGGGCCCTCGCGGTTCAATATAAACAGTAAATTCAATTCGGGACTAATTTAGAATCACTACGAATTTTTAGTAAATTTCAAAATTCATACTACATATCGTTGCCAACCATAATTTACTCATTTCATCAATACTTTTACAACCTAAATGACTCTCATTAAACATCCTGGGTACATGCCATTATCAATACTCAACATACTTTACCTTAATGAATTCGGGATCGTCTTGGGATGCTGATTCAACGTACTATCTTTACTTAACCTGCGCACGGAAACAAACCGTACACTGAGTATGGTATACTCAATGGTATTTCTATAATCCGAACAATTAATAATATAACAAATACTTAAGATCATAATAACAATTACAATTATTCAATTATTTATTCATAGATAAATTTCAACTACTTACCATATAAATTTTATACAAATCATATAATAAACACAATAACATAATTGTTCAATTCTTAACTAAATCCATTATTATTTACTCCATTCTTTCACTTACTACTCGGTATAGCTTTCCTTAATTTACTCACAATTCAATATCATTAAACTATATCCAACTATACACTTTTCAATCATATTCCATTTTAATTCATTTCAATAACAGTCAATTTCATTTATATCATATCAACTTACTATCCCTGATAGCTTTCAGTATATACATACGATTCATATATCTCAAATCACATTTCAATTCATCAAGTGGCATCATATATCATCAATTCGAACTCCAATCATTTCATGAACCGTTGGTTCATATTTTCAATTTCATATCTAAATTTTCAATTCTCAATTCAATTTCTCGTTTCATTTCAATAGCTTGATCAATCAAATTTATTCGATTTATCTTTCACTTATTTACCCCTATTAGCAAACCCGAACTTTAACGGATACACGGATTCCAACCCAAACACACCAGTACGGCACATTGTGCCTAAAACGGTACATAGTACCTGATCAGTATACGACACATAAAGTGCCTAAAACGACACACGAGGTACCTGATACGACACACGAGGTGCCTGATACGACACACGAGGTGCCTGAAATACGACACATAAAGTGCCTAATCAGTAAAGCCGGCAAATCCCGTACACTTCCAGATCCTATGGCATGCCAATTATATCCGACTCAGCCCGACTAGTTAATAGGGTATTTCATTCACTTTCTCAATTTAATAATTCTTTCATCAATATACCATTCTGATAATCACATATATTCACCCATTTTCACAATTCATACAATTTCATTCAATTCAACAATATATTTCAATTATTCACATTGATTCATAATTCAATACAATTCAATTCACTTTTCAATATCAAATATTCAAATATCACAATCTCATATATTCATATCAATTTCCTTATATTTCCAATCAATATATTTTTCAATATAATATTCATTCAATATTCAAATTTCTACATAAATCATATATATTATATAATTCAATCAATATAAATTCAATCAAAATAATTTCAATCAATATAAATTCAATAAATTCATCACATACCAAAATCAATCCATTCCAATGGTAAAACATCATAATTCTAACACTAACAATTGCCATATGTATATAAATATAACAAATAATAACTAAGTTCAGATTATAGAAATACAAACTGTAATTTTCGAGCTAACTCCCGTTGACTTTGTCTTGTCCTTTCTTAGTCGAGATTTTCGGTACCACATTGACTACGAAATTAATACAATTCATAATCATTAATACATTACTAATTCATATCTTGAGTTAAAAAATTCTAAATTAAGATCCGCTAATTTTTCCTAAAACTAGACTCACAAATCTTCTTACAATAAAATTTTCAGAATTTTTGGTTAAGCCATTAAGTACAGTTTATTCTTTAAATTCACCCCTATTCTGCTGTCTGACAGTTTCGTCCCTTCTTCACTAAAAATTAATTATCTCACAGTACAGAACTCGGATAATATTCCCGTTGATTTATCCTGAAAATAGACTCATTAGGGATTCTAAACATATAACTTTAAGCCTCTAATTATTTTTCTTCAATTTTTGGTGATTTTCCAAAGTCAGAACAGGGGAACCCGAATTCATTCTGACATTGTCTCACAAAATTCATTATATCTCATAATTTACAATTCAATTGCTATATCGTTTCTTCTATAAGAAACTAGACTCAATAATATTTAATTCCATATTTTAGTCATCCTCTAATTTAATTTCTACAATTTTTGGTGATTTTTCAAACTTAAACTACTGCTGCTGTCCAAAATAGTCTTAGTACAAAATGTTGATTTACTTTAATTTCAATTTAATTCTAACTAAATTCACTTACTTTTCTATCTTAATTCATACTTTATTTCTACTCAATTTTTAACCAAACTTAGACATAATTATCTATTTTTCATCATAAAACCATAATTTCGAAATTCTTTCAATTTAGTCCTTAAAGCATAAAACTTATGAATCACTTTACAATTCAATCCTTGTATCATTTTTAACTTGAATTTCTATCAATTTAGCCCTTAATTCATCATTTTATTTAACATGGACAATATCTAGAAATCTAATAACTATCTAAATATCAACTTAATTTCATCAAAACTTTGTTCTAAAACTTCTAAAACATCAAAATTAAGTAAAAAGGGCTTGATTGACTTACCTATTAAAGCTTAAAGCTTCAAACCTTAAAATTTCCCTTTTCTCCCATTCGTTCTTTCTTTTTCTCCCCTGCTCTCTGTTTCGTTTCATTCTGTTTCTATTTCCTTTCATTTGCTTCTTTGGTTTATATATATATAATATAATAGAATATAATATAATATAATTAAAACATAATGTATCTTTATTATATAATAATATAATAATATACTAAACATAAAAAAATCTTAGATTTTCTTCACGATAAACCACCTCAATTTATACTTTTTGTATAATTGCTCTTTTAGTCCTTCTTATTTTCTTTTAATCTATAATTCAACTTTCACACTTTATTCAATTTGGTTCTTTTACTTAATTACTCTTAATTAAATTAAATTCACTTAATTAAACTCTAATTAACCACTCATTTTACTTCGTAAATATTTTTAATAAATATTTACGAATCCATTTTTCAAAAATGGAGACCCGAAAATACACTTTTTCGGTAACGGTAAAATTCGGGTCATTACAGTTTCATATGTAGCTTACTTGTTAGAGTTTTCGACATACATATTTGTTCTAGCCTCTTCCATAATACAGTGCGGTCTTCTCTTTCATCACATCTTTCAAAATTTCATTAGACAAATGCAGATGTAATTGTGTTAATGTCTTTCGATCCTTACGCTTCTTCTCTTCATCTATTAATGTCGAAGGCATCTTATCTATCTCTAGTAGGGTATCCTCCAGATCCATCTGCACAAGAACTGGTTGCATCTTAATATGCCACAACGCAAATCTAGTATTACAATCCCACAGCGGAATTTCATACTTCAAAGACGCCATTACCGTGATCGAGATGAACAACCCGGAAGCTCTGATACCAATTTGTGAAAATAAAATAAAATAAAATAAAATAAAGAACACACAAATTTTTACGTGAAAACCCTTTTGAGAGAAAACCAAGGGTAGAGGAGAAGAAAATTCACTATGTCGAATTTGAATAATTATAAGAGGAATAGACTATGTCTATTTATAGAATATGTCTATTTATAGGCTTGTAAAGTCATATTCTAGTAAGACTGAAACACCTTATTCTAATCAATATAAAATAAATAGAGTTTAATAAGGTTTAAAAAACCTTATTCTAAAATAAAATAAAAGAAGTGTAGTTCTATATGGATTTTACTTTTATTTTATTTTACCACTGTATTTTATTTAAATAAGGATTCGGGTCATTTAAATCTAACACTTATCAAGTAGAAATCAAAGACAAATTTCTGTAGAAGAACAAATGATTATATTTTATCTTATTCTTGTGATATTGGTGGTTGTGTTTTACTGGAGAATCACCTACAAATACTTGTGTAGCATGCACTATTATCATAGTTGTACCATTGACTATTATTTGTAACCATGAACTACTTGTAGGCCCAAAAATTTCCTCCACTATAGCTTGAATGTTTTATGAAAGCTAACACAAGTGAGAAATAATAGCAAAATTATTAGAATATCTTCGTGCCTTCTTCAGCAGCACCAGACGGCTTGACATTGTATTCAGAACAATCGACAAAACCCTCAGAGTTCTATCTATTTTATCTCCTTGCTACTGTGCCATGAATCAAGGATTTACAACAAAGAGCTGTCTTCCTCATTTACTCGAGGCTTCTGTTGTAGCCCTGATTGCTCTGCACTTGAGATTTTGGGAAAATTCCACGTATAGAAAATTTACCTCACGTTATCAAGTGTAGAGGTAACACACACTAAACAAAATAATTTATCAATTTCTCAAGTTCCATATCACAGTATCACAAACTAAACAAAATAATTTATCACAGTCATTTGTTGCCAGTGATCATATTAATCATTCAGAAGACACAATAGTGATAATGAGATAAAATATGATTGTATTGAGTAAACGAATTTAACTCAAAAGAATCAAGGATATCATATGAGGGTAATACACACATGATGAGGTCATTGGACAAAACAGTTAGATGAATTGCTTTTGTAAAAAGTATACAATAAGGAATTTTCAATCATGATACTTCTTGTGGACTGATTTCATGATTAAGTAATTACGAATTACTGGAATGATGCTTCTAGACATAATTGCAATTACTAAAGCCTAATTGTAAATGTCTTATTGGTCCCTCCATTAGCCCAATAAAAGCTCGATCAGACTGCATTTGAATCAGATGAAAATTTTACGACTTTGAAAATAATTTAATTGAGTCGATTTATTCATTGTGGAATTAAATTATGTAGTTGTAAGAATTGTTCAACAAGAGAATTTGAATAAAGAATTTTTTAAAAAAATTAATTTGGAAAATTTAAGTGATTTTTGAGAAAATTAATTTTGATCAAATAAAATTAAATTAACCAAAGTAATTAATATTAATATGATATTTTTAAAAATTAATTTGCAAGTCAAACAATTGGCCTAGCAGGTAATAGAACTTGAAAATTAGACCTGAGATCGTGAATTAGGTCTGGGAGCCCAAAACTGATACCAAGATCCAAAAACTGGTCGAATTAAGCCTGGTATGTGAAATTGAGTTGACGGTCCAACTGGTGGCTGGATCGGACCGGTCGGGCTGTCACTGCCGGGATCAAACTGGTAGAAACTAAACCAGTTTGGGGTGTCGACGGCTGCGACAACAGCATTTCAATGGCCAAAAAATGCTCAGTGATAGTGGGTCTTCGGTGGTTGAGCAGTGGAAGAATTACATTCCTACCTTTTTTCTAACCTCTACAACCTATGGAGCAAACCTTCTTTTTTTCTACTTAACTGGCTTAACTTCAAAGGACACATTTAACCAATGGACAATCACTTGAGGATCCACACTAAGCATGTTTTTCGTTGACCATTGAAAAATGTCTGAATTCTCCCTCAAGCACCGCACTAAGTCCTCATTTTCTTCTTCTGCTAATGCTAATGAGATCCTTACTGTAACACCTCTATACCCGGTCCAACTATATGGACCTTGTAAAGACTATTACATTTGGTGCCAAAGCAATTTTGGCTAGACATTCTATAATTCAGTCATTCATACATGGTGTTTTAACTTATTTAACTAAAAAATTATTAATATAAACATCCGATGTAACACCCCTAACCCGTCTTCGTCGCCGAATCAGGGTTACGAGGCATTACGAAACCAAGCTCACATAAACATAACTTTAATATCTAATTCCAAATGCAAGTCCAATTCATGAACATATATAATCAAATTCAAGCATGGAAGTTAAACTCTTTTCGCATTGCTATTTACACAATAGGATTCAAAATTATCCAAAACATTATCAAGCCTATACATGCCATAAGATCGAGTTCAAATATTTAACAAAATACCAAAAGAAGTCGATAGTGTGATGGGCGGTGCTGATGATCCCCGAGCTCGTAACGCGTCTCAAAAAAAAATCTATAAAAACGAATGAACGAAAGCAAACAAAGTAAGCTTTTATAGCTTAGTAAGTCTACAGCATATCTATAATACATATAAAAGAATCATATAATTCTTTAAGTAAATTTATTGAAGTTACAATCATCAAATATGATTACTAATCAAACACTACTTTATTGAGTCATTTTGTTTAAGTCTAAAAGGATGTATATTTATCAAATACACATAAACGGACAAATGTATATACATTATATGCATATAATCAAGTTACTAGCATAATCCTTAACAGCATATACTGATTTCTAGAGTACTTATTGTTCGCACTTCATCGAATCCATTTAAATACAACTATTCAACTACATATATCAAAAGCCAAATTGTTATGCTTATCATCCATAAATGCCGAATGCACATATGCACCTATACCCATCTATGCCGAATGCATAGATACATACACTTATTTTCACCTATGCCGAATGCATACACATAAATATATCCACCTATGCCGAATGCAACATATATATATATATACATATCTATCAATTGCTTAGACCAAATATATGTATATATATGCTCATCAAGTTAATATGACTAAAATCATGTGATTGAACATTTATGTATACATCGATTTCATATAATCAAAATCATAGAGGTATCAATTGTATATTATCACATGCTTTAAACGGATTCACTGGCATTTAGCCTGCTAGGTTTTAAAACCTGATTCAATACACCGGCTCTTAGCCTGCTAGACTTATAGTCCGAAATGTGTCACCGGCATTAAGCCTGCTAGACTTATAGTCTGAAATGTGTCACCGGCATTAAGCCTGCTAGATGTAAAGTCTGAATAATTTCACCGGCATTAAGCCTGCTAGACGTAAAGTCTGAATTATGTCACTAACGATAAACCGAATGATACTGAGCTTTAACAAAAGAATCTCAATTCATAGGAGTTGTATATCATAATGGTATATAGAATTCACATAAAAAATTCAGCTCAATAATTTGTAAACTATATCCTTAACCCACATCGGTATAAAAAGTTCAGTCATCAAATTCAACTCAATATCTAAATTATACATCCGAATATATATATATATAACTTAACACATTGAATCATACTATTAATATCGTACTTTCGAACACATTAAGATAATCCAAGCTAATAATTTCATCTCTTCAACCCCGTTCAAGAACCTTTACAAGAACATACATACCTAATCGAATCTCCCTTTTTCATATATAAGTTTCATACTTAAATTTATCACAAGAACATATACATGCATAGTTGCATAGTCGAACCCCTTATAAACTTGTATAAATGGCATACCTAAGTTCAATACGAGAACATATAGATGTAGATTTGCATAATATATATATAATTCACTCATACTTTTAATTATTTCAACTATCATATTTTTAATTATAATTCATCCAAAAACAGCTCATATACTTATTTATATACTGATTTTATGACATTAAATAGCTAATAGACTTACCTCGGATATCAGCAAACACGATCGACTATTCGATTATCTTCGACTTCCCCCGATCCAAATTCGTTTTCTTCGTTCCTTGATCTAAACATAGTCAAATTTAACCTTTTTATTCATCAAAACATTCATTTGAGTCCAACAATACATAATGGGAAAATTACCATTTTGCCCCTAATATTTTGCACTTTTTGCAATTTAGTCCTTTTTGCACAAAACACAAAATACACAAAATTTGCCCATAACACACAAGGGCCGAATATTCATGGTTCTCATACAAGTCCACACATTGCATTTATTTCACATTTTAGTCCCTCAAAAATTTATTTTCACAATTTAGCCCTAAATACTCAAATTCATCAAAAATACCAATACAAAACATATTAATCTAAGACATATCTTCCATTATTCATCATCAAACATCCCAAAACACAAATATTCATCAATGGCATAATTCAAAATATTCATCAATTCACAAAATTAAGACATGGGTTTTGAAGTATTCAAAGCAACGATCTCAAAAACGTAAAAATCATCAAAAACCGAACAAAAACTAACCTTGAATTAAGCTTCAAAAGATGGCCGAACCTAGCTTAGGTTTCTTTCTTTTTCTTTTCTCTAGTTTCGGTCAAAATAAGATGAAAAATGTGGCTTTTAATTTGTTTGTCTTTTAATATGTTAACATTATAATATAATATATTATTATAACCTTTATACATAATATAAAAACTATAATTTATAAGCATAATGCGATCCACTATCTTGAATAATGGCCTAATTTCCTATTAAGGACTTCACATTATAAAGACATTAGCAAGTTAGCACTTTACACATTAATTAGTCAATTTCACATTTTATGCGATTAAGTCCTTTTATTAAATTAAGCACACAAACAATAAAATTAATTCACGAAATTTTCACACATGTAAATTAACATATAATAAACACATGAAATAATATTAAAATATTTTTTTAACTCGGACTTGTGGTCCCGAAACCACTATGTCCAATTAGAGTCAAAATCGGGCTGTTACATCCGAGGTTATTAATGGATGTTCTTTTGCATTTGGAAATGATTTAAAAATTATTTTTACTCAAAGCAGGGGCAAAGTATCGATACTTAAACAAAAGGTATTGATATTTTATGAAAGGTATCTATACCGCTACACAAAAACGATACCAAAATAGCATTCTAAAACTCCAAAAATTCAAGTTTTGATGATGGTATTGATAACTTAGGCCTAGGTATTAATACCTAGGCTTATATCGATACCCACCTCAAAAATGATACCAAAACTGCTCATTGTTTCTAAAAAAATATTGATTTTTGGGTCAAGGTATCAATACCTTTTCCTCAATTACCGATACCTTGGGTTACGGTGACATAAAAACAGTTTGAAAATTTGCTAAAAAGCCCCCTGCACTAATTCAAAACATTTAAACACTTCCAAACCAATTTAACTACCCCCAAACTCATTAAAATTCATCACAAAATCTATATAATAACATCATATATGCATGCATATGTTAAGCTATTATAAATTCCTTTCAAAATCTAACAAAATATACCATTAGATCACCAAAATAACAAGGTTTCCAAAGTTTGCATTTTAGTTCATCTAACATTCACCTATACCAAGAACCTATGTACATACTATACTAACCCCAAAATTCATACATACAATCTTGCCTCTTAGAATGGTGATGAGATGGGATGCACTCGACCTCGATATTAGCCTAACCGGATCTACTTCACCTACACATTAGAGAATTAACGCAGTAAGTCTGTGAAGACTTAGTAAGTACTTCAAGATTTAAAAAAAAATTACTATTAATAATATTATAAAATAAAATTTTATTCCTATTATAGACAGATAATCCTCATCAAATTAGTCCCTAAAATTTAATATGTTCTTCTTAAAAATCACACTTACCATTACTTACTATAACCTATTAATTTATAATAGTCGAGCTATGACACTGTAGCCAAATGTAGACTAGCTAAACACTTAGGATATACGGAAATAAATTGATAATGCATTGTTAATGCATATCATATATCACTAAGTACAAAGTGCAAATAATGATAAGTACCGAAGTGCAAAATAATTATGATAAGCACAAAAGTGCAAATTTTACAACGATAAGCACCAAAGTGCGAAATAATACGATAAATGCACTAATTTTTCCTTATGGCATGCCATCAATATCCCAATAGTTCAGGACTCGTCTACATGGGATTTTCTTATTACTAAATCTTTTCATTAAGTCACTTAACATAAAATAATATAACTTTGTATTTTACACGATTTAGTCCTTATTACAATAATAACACTAAAACTTGTAAATTTTCTTTATTTTTACCACATACAACACTATAATTTTTACATCACTTTATTTAAACTCACTTTCAAAATATTCATAATACCATAACATATTTTAATTTCTTTCAGTTTAGTCCTTTTTCATTATCACCACAATACATCATATAATGGTACTCCAAAGCCAAAATTCATAACATTTACATTATTTACCCCTACTATATCCTTACAATGATATCATTAATTTAGTAATTAACTATTTAATTAACATAATTATCTAATTAACATAACTTAAACAAAATTACTACTTGAAGTACTTACAACCAAAATTTGGATGATGGGTTTTTCTTCTCTTTTACTCCTTGGCCACTTCTTTTCCTTTCTCTTCACTTTTGTCCTCAAATTTCTTCTCTTTTTCTTCAATTTCATAACAACATATAACATTTATAAGTTAAAACTAAAATCAAATAACTTTTCTATGCTAGATTTTGAAAATAAACATGTATGTTATAAGAATTTCTATCATTCTTACCTTAACCTTTTTGAAAACCCAAAACCCTAACTCATTTATTTCTTTCTTTTAACCCATCTATGGAAGTTTCCCCATGAAATAAAGTTGCTCACAAGTCTTCTTTTTGGCTTTTACTAAAGAAGTTTCAAAGAAAAATGAAGGTTTGAAGTTTAGATGGTTCAACAATGGAGGAAGGACATGGAAGGAAATAAAAGAAAAGTTGGATAGATTTGGGGGGGTTAGTGACGGTTATGTTTGGGAAAAGATGATATATTTCATCTTTTCTCCACATTTCTACACATTTCCACTAAAATATCTCATTTTTTTTATTAAATGGTTAATTTACTAATAAGTCCCCAAGCCATCTATCTTTATACTTTTACCCATCATCATTACACCTTAAAATATCTACTTGGTTATTTACCGTTTTATCCCAACTCATCTTTTATAATTCCTAGGATGACTCATACTTCACTTGGTTAAATTTCTTTTTAATCTTTTCTTCTTTTCTACTACCATTATGTATCTCCTAACTTTCTAAATTCCTACTTCCACCACAACAATTTTTATACTCTTTCAATTTAGTTTAAGCTTCTATTTAAATATTTTCTATCTCGGAAATGTTTTCTAATCTCCTATCTGGTCTAAATACTTCCTTATTTAATACTAAAAATCCCTATTTAGTAAATTCTAAAATTTCTCCACTACTTTCTAACCCGGTTTATCACTGTACCGAACTCCAATTCAAAATGTGGTCGTTGATAAACCATAAAAGTAACACACTTTAATCCCATACTTAGCATGTTTTTGGATGATTTATTATTTAATTTAGTGAATGTGATGCTCTTAATCCTTTAATTTCATGTTTGATACTCAGAAGAGCATAGGGGAACAAAAGGAGCAGAAAGCAAGCCAAAAACGGACAAAATGGGCTTATTTAAAGATCCACATGGGCAGAGCACATGCCCGTCTGAGACACACGGGCTAGACACACTCCCATGTGGCAGCCTGTGTTGATATCCCTCTCGGTTTCCCAAACACGCAGAAAAAGCCAATTTTTAGGGTTTTTGAGCATTCTAAAGTCTATATAAACACACTAGAAGTAGACCTAAGGGGACACACGGAGTAGAAAGCAGAAATTACTTGAAGAACGCCAACAGATTCAACTTGGAAGCAAGATCTCCTTCAAGACTAAAGATCTCCCTTCAATTTCTCTCGAAGTTTTTTGGTTTCTTTATGTTTTGTAGTTTTCCTATTTTTGAGATGTTTTTCCCCAAAGTTATAAACTAAATTCCCTAAATACCTAGGGAAGATGAAACCTATGACGAATCTTATTATTTAATTTTTTGAATTACATGATAAATACTTGTTCTTATTCTTAATTATGTATTATTAATTCTTGCCTTAATATTTTTAGAATATTAATTCAAGTTTGATGTGCTTATCCAGAGGAGCAAAAGTCCCTGTTTAAGAGTGGATCTAGCATAATTAAACGGAGTTGATTGTAATCCTAGAAATAGGACGACATAAATCTGCCGGATTAGAGTCAAATCTAATAAGAGAATCTATAAATCGAGTTAATGCGATAATAGGGGTTTTAATTAGAAAGAGATTTTAATTAATCAACCTAGAGTCAGTTGTTCTTAGTCTCGAAAGAGATATTAACATAATTTAGGGATTTCTATGGATCAAGTCAAATGAATAAATCGTTTGATTCAGAGTCAAAATAATAAGTGAAGTCTAGGTGGATTCTTCCTTGGGTATTATCTTTATCATTGGTTTATTCGATTATTTCCTTCACTCTCTGTCTCATTCATTAGTTAATTAGTTTAGTTAATTTTAGATTAAAACAAATCCCTTTTATTTTAGGCTAAATAATAGAAAGATAGTTAATACTAGTACTTTTAGTCCTTGTGAATACGATATTCTGGACTCAGCATAGCTATACTACCATTCGATAGGTGTGCTTGCCTTAGTCGTGATCGTAGTCTAGTTTAGTGATTCATAAAACGATCATCAGTCGTTACACTTACCAACTTGTTCGTGTTATCATAAAATAATTGCAAAGTTTTTATGACTTCTACTACTTCTGGCTTGCAAACTCTCTCCTCACTTCTAACATCCAGATTGTCCAAATTTAAAACCTGGCTAATCATCTCTGCCTATTGCGAACTCTAACCATGTGGCTCTTACTCACGCGTTTGCTTAATTGACAACATGTGACACTGTCTGGTTGTTTGTTGGTCAAATTTCATGAAACCTATCCCCATCCTAGTAGGGAATTTAATCTTCATACAAAAAGTTCGTCTATGAAACTTATCTCCAACATGGCCCTGAAGATCAGAATGGTCGAATTGCATCTTCTTTCTTAGTTCTTCATTCTGTCTTAGTAATTCCTATTGGAATAATTGTTGTTGTTTAAATCTGGCACTTTGTTTAGTCATTTGTTCCTTCATCAACCTCAGTTGCTCTTATAAACCATATAGTTGTTGCAGCGATGCTCCTTGATCATAGGGAAATGACGGTCCCTAACTAGAGGGAGCATTGAGATCGAAAAAGTTGAAAGCACCTGTTTGGCCTAAGTAGCAAAAAGGTGTATCTCACTAGGTTTATTGCCAGTGCTAGAATCTCTTGCCTAGCCAGATGAGAAATTGCTAGGGAAATCTCGTTGGGGTGATTCATCTTAGTTTTCTTGTTTTCTGATTCTTGGAAATCTATCCACGCTCACCGCACCAAATTCTTGAGTGCTTTTGTGTTTATCCCCTTCAAAAGGGTTAGATTCTTTATTTATATGATACAGTTACTGTTCATGAATGGGACGTCGTAGGTAGGTCCCCATGCATCCCAACACGTACCTTATTCTAGGGTTAACACGTGTTTTATTGATATGGGATGACCTTCATGGTGGTGTGAACCCACACCGCGTGATCTCATAATAGAATGCTAACACCTCACTTGTAAACTTAAAGTGTGAACCATATAGACTACGAGTTAAGACCTAATTAAGAAACAAGATAACAGGTCGGTAATAGCGATTACCAGAACAAAACTATACCTTATGGTGAACTACCTGTTTGTCAACCGATGAGAATTGAACCTATTTAATCCGTTTCTATGATGTAAAAATAGGAAAATAAAACAATTCAACATTTCTTGGTCCAGAAAGATAAAAAGCTTTGTTTTTTTTTTTTTTGAACAAAATGGAAGCATTGTTGAGTGTTAGAGCTTCAGCAATTGCATTAGTACTGACTTGTTGTCACTTTATATTATTTTTATCTTTTAAAATTACCTTAGTCGATACTTGTGTTAAACATGGCTTATGATTATGGATATGGGAAATATGAAAATCATATCATATACATGTACCCTATCCGACGCTTAGTACAAAGCGTCTTCCATAGTATCATCTTTCTGGCCATGGATCATAGCTTTCATGATAATTTTCAAGCCCAGATTTGTTACTTTCATAAAATTGAAAGGGTTAATTTAGTAAGAAATGGCGGAAAGTAAAAACCATGAGCCCAATATTCTTACATCATTCATCAAAGCGACAATCCAGACTCTTCATCCTCTTTAAGACTAGAAACATAGATAAAATACAATGCCCAAATCAAACCAAACACTCCAAAAAGGATCCATCCCAGAAGGTTGTTACTTTAGCCAAAAGGAAGTCCTGTTCCTTCCGTGGAAAGTCTCTCATCCACCAACGCCGTTGCCGGTGCAGCAGCCGTTGTCACCGCTGCTGCTGCTGCCGCCATCATTGATGCCACCATGCTGGGGTTCGAGCTCAGCCCGTTTGAAGAAGACTTCTGCTCTAGACTGCACCTAGCCCTACCATTTGTTGCCATCACAGGCAATCCTAAACATGCATGACAATGTAAAATCCAGTTTTAAAGACAAAGGAAATACCCATTAAAGTATAAGATACACCTACGTCTTTGATTTCCAGTTCTTGAATCATCCGGTATCGCAATTTAGGCTTAAGAAAACTAGAAACTTACCAAGAACTTTGGATGATTGAACTTTGTTTGAACCCTTCAAAGTTGCCTTAGTCAACACTGCAGCAAAGTTGCTAACAGTTATGTTGGCCATTTCTTTGAAATTAAGAAAAAAAATCAAAGAGAAAAACCAGAAAAAAAAGGGGTAAGAGTTATGTTATGTTTATGCTATTGTTAATGAAAGTGGCAAATAGTTCCCACTGGTTCATGTTGTAAGAAGTGGGCAACAGGTGGCCACAAGAGAACCATACAAAGTGGTGAATAAAAGCCAGGAATTTTATATCCTTAAATCCTTAAGGAACCAACCATTTCCCTCCACTTTTCACTCTGAATCAGTGAACAAGGTCCTACTTATTAGTAAACTGAATTTCTTGGCTCAAATTTCAGATATTTTTCAGATCTACAATTTTTTTTTTACACAACACTTATTTCTATTAATAATTTTTAAAAAATTAAATTGCAATATAAACACATTCAAATTCACTTTTTTTTTATTGTTATAATAATAGATTGAATTAAGGCTGAATCTACTTAATCAACTAATTTGGATTTCCTGATTAGGGACACTGATTTTGTCTAGAAAAGGACAAGCATAATGGGCTTCTAAAACTAAAAGTGCTTTGATCTCTAGTGTTTCATACAGCCCATAGTCAAGAAAAAGCTCAACCCAATATGTTAGAATTAGATGGATAAGAATAAGAATAACCTAACTTTGACTTCAGTAATTTAATTTACTGGTCCAATTGCGCATTGGGGGAAAAATGTTTTTGAAGTACCTATCTAGAAAATGACAACTTTCAATGCCAGTTTTTCGTGGGAAAACTTGGTCTACAATATGACAATTTAATATTCAATTTCAAATGCATTTATATCCCTATGTTATGGCCTTACCAAACTTCATATGAATGTCATTTACAATGATTTCTTAACTATATTATATTTAATTTCAAAATATATTATTATATTTATGTATTAGAGGTTTTGTCTTGCATTATTAATTACTAAATTATGTTATAGAATGAAAATTTATTTTTTTATTAAAAAATATATAATGTTAAAGAAAGTTCTTTTGAAGGACTCACTTTAGTAAATACATTAGGAGATGATAAAAAAAAAAGAAAAGAAAAAGAAAGCTCTCTTGTGTCTCCTCACATTGCTTGCACCTTAACTTAAAGCAAGATTATTCTTTTTTACTAAGTGTTATTTTAATTGGCTTTGTCAGGGTAAAAAGAAAAAGTATACTCATGCCAAAGAGAGATTGAAAATCAATAAGAAAGATCATAAGGAGGCTCAAAGTGAGGAGACTTTCAATGGCAATTCTTGGGACTAAATTTTGGGGTTATAGTAAATCTTCAAAATTGGAGGAGTTTAAAATTTTCTTTAAAGAATTGGGGGTTTAATTAAACTTTTTGTGAGATTAATGAGATTTTTCAAAAATCTGAAGGATGCTAATTGAAATTCTCTAAAAGTTTCAAGGAAAAAATCAAAAATTCCCAAAATTTTGGGACGTCAAGGGGGGATCTACCTTTGGAAGACTTGCAGGTCCATCACTGTTGAGTACAACGATTCGAAGATTTTAATGTTGAATATTGGCAATATCCCACATTAGGAAAAGATAGAAAGGGAGGGGGTTTGGTTTGTTATATATAGAACCCCTCCCCCTTTGGTTGTATCATCCCAAAATCTTCTCCTTTGTAATATTTCTAGAGGAAATATTAATTTGGTAGTGTCCGAGGACGTAAGCTAAATTGGCCGAACCTCGTTAAAACTCTGGTATTTTATTTCTTATTTGTTTGCTTTTATTTAATAGCTTTATGTTGGTTATATTTATTTAGTTATTATTGCTATAAATATCTAAGTGAGTTCTGTCTAGTTGTTGGGTTTTAAGCGGGACCATTGTGACCCCTCCAATTTAACTGGGAATTTTCTTAGTATAATTGTTGGCATAATAATTATCTAAATATTTCTGATAATATTGTTATTAATATTATCGTCGCTTCCGCAACAATTGGTATCCGAGCCAAGGTTTTGTAGTATGCTCTGTGTTTGCAGCTTAGTCTGATCTTACACATCAGAAACATTTCCTAAAGCTTGTGGGTATTCTGCATTTGGTGGCTATTAAGTAGAAGCTATGGCAAAAATGACAGAAGAAAAACCATCCATATCAACAACTTCCACTTCGTACATTTTGCCGAGGATTGGAACTGCAAATACGAGATTTGTAGTGGAAATTTTTGATGGAACAGGTCATTTCGGCATGTGGCAAAGTGAGCTTCTAGATGCCCTCTTTCAACAGGGTCTAGATATTGCCATTGAGGAAGAAAAACCAGAAGGGGTTGATGATAAAGAATGGAAGACCATCAACCGATTGGCATGTGGTACAATTCGATCATGTCTTTCCAGAGAGCAGAAGTATACATTCAGTAAAGAGACTTCTGCAAGTAAATTGTGGAAAGCATTGGAGGAGAAATTTCTGAAGAAGAACAGTCAAAATAAGTTACATATGAAGAAAAGACTGTTTCGTTTCAGTTATGTTCCTGGTACCACGATGAACGAGCACATTACCAATTTTAATCAGCTGGTGGCTGATTTGTTGAATTTGGATGTGACTTTTGAAGACGAAGACTTGGCGTTAATGTTGTTGGGATCGCTTCCTGAGGAGTTTGAGTACCTTGAAACTACTCTACTTCATGGAAAATCGGAAGTAACTTTCAATGAAGTAACTGCTGCATTGTATAGCTATGAACTACGCCGAAAGGATAAGTTGAAAGGTTCAGGTGAAGCAGCAGTGGAAGCATTGGTAACAAGAGGTCGTCAGCAAAGTCAGTCTAAGGGGAAGAGAAGAAAGTCCAAAGGTCGAGCTGTTGCCAAAGATGAATGTTCTTTTTGCAAAGAAAAAGGACATTGGAAGAAAGATTGTCCAAAATTGAAGAAAAAAGGGAAGACTCCGCAAGATGCAAATGTTGCAGAATGCAATAGTGAAGCAGAGTCAGACTTTTCTCTTAGTATGACATCTTCAACATTATATGCAGATGAGTGGATCATGGATTCTGGTTGTTCCTATCATATGTGTCCCATTCGGGAATGGTTCTTTGAATTTCAAAAACTAGATGAAGGGGTTGTTTACATGGGTAATGATAACACGTGTAAAATAGCCGGGATAGGTTCAATTAAACTGAGGAGTCATGATGGATCTACTAGAATTTTGCGGGATGTACGATATGTCCCAAAGTTGAAGAAGAATCTCATCTCTTTGGGGTCGTTAGAATCTAAAGGCCTAGTTGTGACAATACGAGATGGAGTTCTTAAAGCAACTTCAGGAGCATTGGTGATGTTGAAAGGCATAAGAAAGAACAATCTGTATTACTACCAAGGTAGTACAGTGGTCGGGACAACAGCAGCAGCAATTACGAGTACCAAGAAGGACGCTGAGGCAACACAGCTGTGGCATATGCGTTTGGGCCATGCTGGTGAAAAATCCTTGCAAACTCTAGCCAAGCAAGGATTATTGAAAGGTACAAAGACTTGCAAACTTGAATTTTGTGAGCATTGTGTTCTGGGAAAACAACGAAGGGTGAAATTTGGCACTGGGATTCACAATACTAAAGGTATTCTGGATTATGTGCATTCTGATGTATGGGGACCGTCCAAGACTCCATCACTTGGAGGAAGACGTTATTTTGTCACCTTTATTGATGATTTTTCCAGACGAGTTTGGGTGTTCCCTATGAAGAACAAAGATGAGGTGCTTGAAGTTTTCCTTAAGTGGAAAACTAAAGTTGAAAATCAGACAGGAAGGAAGATTAAGGTTCTCCGATCAGACAACGGTGGAGAATATAAAAGCGATCCTTTCCTGAAGATATGCCAAGATTGTGGCATAGTAAGGCACTTCACCGTAGGTGGAACACCGCAACAGAATGGGGTGGCAGAGCGTATGAATCGAACGCTTGTGGAGAAAGTTCGATGTATGTTATCTAATGCTGGATTAGATAGAAAGTTTTGGACTGAGGCTGTGACGTACGCTCAACATCTCATCAATCATTTGCCATCATCTGCTATAAATGGCAAGACTCCTTTGGAGAAATGGTATGGAAAACCTGCTACTGATTATGACACCTTGCGCATTTTTGGTTCTATTGCATATTATCATGTGAAAGAATCAAAGTTAGATCCAAGAGCAAAGAAGGCTCT
Organism: Gossypium hirsutum; assembly: GCF_007990345.1. Classification (NCBI taxonomy): domain Eukaryota; kingdom Viridiplantae; phylum Streptophyta; class Magnoliopsida; order Malvales; family Malvaceae; genus Gossypium; species Gossypium hirsutum. The sequence goes on from NC_053434.1 coordinate 107,235,702, forward strand.
ATTCATGGGCTTCAATGCTGGTGTTAAGGGATATCGTTTGTGGTGTCTAGAGGCAAAGAAGACGATAATCAGTAGGGATGTTACCTTTCATGAATCTGCCATGTTGAATAAGGTAAATCCAGAAGGAGTGAGTAGTACTTCACAGCAGGTGGAGTGTACTCCGCAGCAGGTGGAGTTTGAGCAGAGTGTGGTAATTCCAGCAAAAGGTACCACTAGTGATTCTTCATTGGCAGATGCAGAGTCAGATGAGGAAGAGGTTTCTACCCAAGAACCTCAACAGCAATCAGAGCCAATTGCAGTCAGAAGGCAGAGACGAGAAATTCAGAAACCTGCTCGTTTCACTGACATGGTAGCTTATGCACTTCCAGTTGTTGATAATATTCCATCCACTTACACCGAAGCCATTCAGAGTTTAGAGAATAATAGATGGTTAGGTGCAATGGAAGAGGAAATGCAATCTCTAGAGAAAAACAAGACGTGGAAGCTGGCACAACTACCAAAAGGGAAGAAGGCGATTGGTTGCAAATTTGAAGACACTATTGAAGTTTGTGTTATGAGAAGATGTTCGAAGATGTGGAATATCGCCAAGGTGGAGATTTGTTGAATATTGGCAATATCCCACATTAGGAAAAGATAGAAAGGGAGGGGGTTTGGTTTGTTATATATAGAACCCCTCCCCCTTTGGTTGTATCATCCCAAAATCTTCTCCTTTGTAATATTTCTAGAGGAAATATTAATTTGGTAGTGTCCGAGGACGTAAGCTAAATTGGCCGAACCTCGTTAAAACTCTGGTATTTTATTTCTTATTTGTTTGCTTTTATTTAATAGCTTTATGTTGGTTATATTTATTTAGTTATTATTGCTATAAATATCTAAGTGAGTTCTGTCTAGTTGTTGGGTTTTAAGCGGGACCATTGTGACCCCTCCAATTTAACTGGGAATTTTCTTAGTATAATTGTTGGCATAATAATTATCTAAATATTTCTGATAATATTGTTATTAATATTATCGTCGCTTCCGCAACATTTAATAGGGCAGCCCTGCTCACCATGTTATGGTCGTGGGAGAAGGTTTCAACCTTTATTTGTGGAAAGTTAAGAAAGTCATCCAAATGTGACATTCAAGTCATATAACAACCAAATTAGAGCTAGAGAAATGCTTGCTAGATGAGAAAGTTTTCAAAGTGATGAGGTGGGAGCCATGGCAAGGTGGAGATTGATGTTGCCAACGATGAAAAGAGGTTAATATGGTCAATGGACCAATGTTATTGCCAATGAGATTGAGGATAGTGATGCTTAAGTTTTGGTGGCAATGATGTGACCATGGAAGACATCGAGGAATGATCCCTTTGTGTTAAGGCTATCCATTTTGTTGGTTTGTAGGAGTGCTTAAGATAACTTTTTCCCCCCTAAATACTCTTATTTTTATTTGGGCATTAGATTCTTTTTATTGGCAAAGCCCTTGGTACACATAGTTGTTAGCGCCTGTTTGAGATGTTTTTAAACTGTACCTTATGAAATCAAAAGAAAGAGAAGAGAGAAAGAGAAGGAACAAGAGGCTACTACTAGTTACTATTTTGGATATAACAATCATGAGAAAAAAATAATGAAAAGGGAAGAAAATATAGAGGAAAAGAGAAGAATTATGTTCTGAAAATATTCGTTTGTGTATAAACACTTTTTTATATGTAACCTATTTATAGTAATCGTCAGACATACAAATACGTAAAAAATTACACATCTTAACTGTTTGAAAAAAACGATTTAGAAAATAGTGTTTTTAATAATAACAGAAGTTTACAATTTTTCTTTAAAATCGAGCTTTTGTGATTTTTATAGTAACAAACCATTAACCGAAATTATACATGTACTTTGTACAAGGAGGTTAAGTTAATTCCAACTTTTAGTTGAATTTCTCCGATATTCTCGAACCACAAATTGCTTTGACCGTGGGCTCAAAGCACATGAACCAAACACATAGAATACAAATTTCTATTAACTTTCAATAGGAAATTTAATTTTCTATTTAATCAGAAACTATGCATTTTTTCAAGAAAATAAAATTCATTCTGAAAAATGAATTTTCATTATTTTCTGCCAGAATAATAATGCTACTAATATGTGTAAATAGTTCAACACATAGTTCCTATTTATAAAGAATCAATACAAAGAGTTTTGTTCGAATGAGGTCTAATTAAATAATAATTGATAAAAATACAACTTTTACTCTATGTAGAAGAGCTAGGAGTGGCGACATGCCCTAAAGTACACTAGGATTTGTTACCCTTTATATTTCACAAAGCTCATTTGAGTAAATGAGTCTTTCATGTATTGAGTCCAATTATATGTATTATTTGAATTTTTATCCAACACTTATAATTTATCAACCCAATAAATATTTTTTATTTCTTAAATATTATTTATTTAATTAAATCAATTAAATTATTTTCTTAACCACATTCTAATTTCGTCCGTTAATGTTATGACAACTTTACTGTATTAGAATCTATGAGGAAATATATTTAATTTGATACTTAGAGTAATTCAAGTTTGTAATTCATAATAAATCTTTAATATAATTCTATGGGAAGTGAGAATCGTATTTTTAGCTCTTTTTCCATTAAAATAAGAAAAATTACAATTTAATCCTTGTACTTTTCACTTTTTTTCAATTTAGCCACCAAAAGTAATTTGCATATCACCAAATCATATTCCAATTTATTTGATGTCAAATAATCCATAATAACTAATATTTTCTTTTTTTGAGAAAATTTACACTTTAATTCTTGTACTTGGTCAAAATTTATGATTTGATCCTTTTTATCATATTTTCACTTTTGAAAATTATTTTCACCAATTACAATCTCTAATCATAATTTCATTTCACAATATTCTTTATATGAATCATACTGAAATTTCCTCGGTGTTCAAGCTCGGAATATTGCGACGTGTCCAACCGAGATTTTCGGGGCATTGTAGATTTCCTCCCGTTGCATGGTTTACGGCTCCTATGAGTGGCCCATTAGCAATGGTGTGGCACAATTCGAGAGATCCAAGCTTTTGGCATTACCATTGCAAAAGTTTGGCTTAGGGTTCCACCGAGAAAACCCTTAGCAAAAAGATGAAAAAGGAAAATGATCAATCCAACAGAGGACATGGTGGCTTGGGGAAGGGGAGTAAAGGGTCTAGAGTAGAGAAGCTCAGGCAAAGCATCAAAAATAGTAAGGGGGAAAGTAAAAAGACAGTCTCTTACTAGTCTAGATTTGATATCTTTTTTTTTTTAATGTTTTTCACAACTTAATTTAAATAGATGTGATATTGTTAATCCATTTCAAAGATTAGGGTTTAAATTATGTTGTTGTCATCTCCTCCCTCGATTTGTAATACGTAATTTACTACATTATAAATCGGGTTCAGTTAGTTCGTGTAAAATCTACCATTTAACTTAACTTTTCAATTTTCGCAAAATATGAACATCAAATTCTAACTAATAAAAGTTAGGGACTAACTTGTCAATTTTTATAGAGTTAAAGGGATAAATTTCAGAATAAGACCTTTTGTAACTGTAGGAATCGAAGGAAGACCTACTAGTACTTCACAACTCCCGAAAACTAGAGGAAAAAAAACTATATTTTTAATCGATTTTAGAGAACTGGAAAACCCAAGAAAACAAAATAAAACTCAAACCACCCCATGACTAAGAAAGACTTTTAAAAAGCCGCTGTTTTTCTCTTCTATATCTCTGTTTTGTGTCCAAAAATCCAACCAAATCTCACGTAGTTATGTTGTAAATTTCACCTCCCTAACTCGCCATTTCCTTCACATCTGTTCTCAGTTTAGATCTCTGTCACGATATCTTCATGTAACAATAAAGAAGCCTCTCTCTCTCTCTCTTTTGACACCAATACAAGGAACCAAAACACACTTGTCAGAACCCAAACCAAACTTCAATCTTCCATTGTTTTTAGGAATTACCCATTGTTCGGTGATGAATTCCCTTCTTTATCGACCCAGTTTTAGCCTTTGAATGTCAAAGGGAAAAAAAGAGAAATTTGAAGGAGAGAAAAAGATGGCTGGTCATCATCGTGTTGTCAAAGTGAAGAGGGAAACTTTAGAGTCATGCATGACATGCCCTCTTTGTAATAAGCTTTTAAAGGAAGCTACAACTATTTCCTTGTGTCTCCATACGTGTTAGTTTCTCTTTTCTTTGATGTTACTTTTTTAATGTTTTTTTTCCGCTTGATAATTGCTGATCTGGGTTTTTTCTTTTTCTTTTTTTCTTGTTGTCTTTGGATGATAATTTTTGTTTTGGATTATTTTCATCAGGTGTTCACTTATTTTTGCAATTTATTTGATTAGTTGTGTTGTTATTTTGCTGTGTTGAGATATGTCTTTCCCTATCGTCTTACATTTTCTTTAAAACTGTACGTTTCAGATGCATTGTATACGACGATATCTATTGAATGCCAAATTTTTGGTCTTATTGTAATCCGATTTGTAATTCTTTTGATGTCATGGCCATATGATGGGTTTTTAACTTATTTTTATGGGATTTTATCCCTTTTTTTTTTTTTTGCGTTCTGGTTGTTCTGGTTTTACCTCTTTTTATGTATAGGATCATTAGGTGGCCTATTCTGCCCTTCTATGGTTATGCGAGACTTGGTCTCACTTATTTTACAATGGCATTGTGCATAGGGTGTTAGTGTATCATCATGTGCTTACTGGATATTTTGAAGGGTGATGAATTCTTGTTGAAGAATATGTAGTTTTATAAGAAATATACTGATTTATTGTTTCCCTTCCTTTTTCACTCATGTAACGGCTTTTGTATTGTACTTGTTGATTCATTTGATGTATGAACTGCCAAGTTAAAATTGCTACCATGTTTTCTTGGAATTTTTTATGTATGCTTTTATGGTCCCTCACATTTCAGTGGCTTACTTTGATGCACTGAATCTTGAAATCACTTCAGTTTGTAGGAAGTGCATATATGAGAAGCTCTCTGATGAGGGGATGGATTGTTGTCCTGTTTGTGACATTGAGCTCGGCTGTCTTCCAGTTGACAAACTCAGGTGATTGGTTATGTCTATTCAGAAATATATAAATTTTGTGTCATAGACCTTTTTCAAATATATTCGGAAGTTCTAGTCCAGTCCCACTAAGTGATGCTAGATATCAGTCAATCACAATGTTGTCAACAACACAATGCTGAAGCCAAATTTGGCTAACTTTTCAGAATTACAGCTGGAATAGATTCTCTCGTACCGTACTTTAATTTTTCTTTGTACCACTGTCCAGGCATGGAAACTGTATAACTGTGCTGTTATGCCAACTTCAACGATGCAAATGACAGTTCTTATGCATTGTGTTACGTCTTGTGTTGCTCTTTTGCTTCTCGGGGCTTTTTATAAGTCAATGTGTGTCATCGGATGTTGCTAACTTTTGATTTGTTTAGCTTATTGCTTTCCAACATATATGCTAGTTAGATGCACTCTGTTTATGTGATGCTATCCAAATCTTCAAAGCATGTGTGTATATAAAAACTTATAGTCAGTATGTTCATTATGAAGTTTTATGTTGACATAAGCTCGCATAGAATTAGATTTTCCTATAACTATATGCAGACCAGACCACAATTTACAAGATGTAAGGGCCAAAATTTTCCCTTACAAAAGAAGAAAGATAAGTGCTCCTGAAGTTATGCCTGCAGCTTCACCTCCAGTGAAAAGAAAGGAAAGATCACTATCATCATTGGTGGTCAATACTCCCAAAGTGCCAATGCAGCGTGGTTTGACTGGAAGGAGAACCAAAGCTACTACACGAAAAAGAATTGCTGCTTTTCGAGGATGTAGTTTCTCTGTTGAAGAGTCCCTTAAGAAAGAAGACTCCGCAGAAGATCATCCCTCAGGCTCAAGCTCACCTGATTCCTTTCACAAAATTAGTCAAAGTAAAAGGCAGGTAAAGGAGGCTGGAGAAAGATTCTTTACGATTATGTTACTTTAACTTCAAACTTAGTTTTTGAAACTGTGTCCATCTTCAACAATCCATGCAGGATTCCATGGCACAATCTTCTAGCGAACACAGGCCTAATGAAGATACAGATGATGTTGAAGTGATGGAAGGCAAAGCAGACCTATGGACACCCTTAAACTGTCTTGTTGAAGCCGCTAACAGAAAGTCATCAAAGTTAAATTCACAGGGATCAACAGCTTCCATGACTGAGCAACATAATGGCCCTGATAGTTGCTCACATGCACCTGAAGCAAAACCTAGCCCTCAATCCCCCACTGTTCCTGATGGCAAATTGAGTATTCATAAGTCTAAAAGTAAGGAACATCGGAACAATTCAGTAATCCTGGAGGAAGAGAACGGTACAAATTTGATTAAAAGGCCTGTTAAGCGTAGAAGGTTGCATGCAGAAGCACAAAAGAAAGTAGCTGCCTCCAATAGAATCATGCTAGACGCATTGGGATCTAAGTGGAATAGAAAAAACAATCCAATTTGGTTCTCGTTGGTTGCTTGTGAAGGCCAGTAAGATACTGTTTACACAATATATACACTTACTCATGATTTGTCTTTTTCAACATGTTCCGTGCTTGCTTGAGATAGTTTTGAATGACATATTGCATTGTCCATTAAGGACATTCAACTTGAATATCTTCAATTCGCTACCCGATTTTATAAAATGGTTTCAGGATAGGACATACTTCCCTTCCACAGATTTCTGCATGCTACTTGAGGATCAAGTGAGTAGTTTGTTCATATTAGCCACTTAGAAATCTGTCCTTTTCCCTCATTTACTTCTATAGAGCTTGTGGTATATTTTTATACTTTATGTTTATTATCACAACTCTTAACAGCAATACTAATTCTTGTATTATAGAATTGCGATATTGCGCCCATATAATTGACTTGTTTTCTTATGGTAACAGGGATGGTAAAATGCCTGTCTCGTTCATCCAGAAGTACCTTGTAAAGAAACTCGATCTTTCAAGTGAAGCTGAGGTGAGATCACCTTTACTAAGTTTTCTGCTCTCACCTGAAAGCTCAGGGTGCCTAAATTTTGCATCATGCTAAAGTAGAGATGCTATTTTGCTATAATTTTATGTTATCATGTTGCTTCAGGTGTGCCATTTTTCTTTTCTTTTTTTCTGAAACTGAATGCTGAAATGAAAGTAGAAGCAAACCATCGGTAACACTTCAGTTTTTAATTCCTTGGTTTTGGAATTGCATCTTGTTGGGTAGCAGGTTTCAGCCCTAGTTCCAGAAGACTCTTTGACCCTTGGTTCATTATATCCATGTTTATTCTTATTTATTGCATTGCTCCTTACCTTTTATTATCTCTTTTCCGAAGTTTTAAACTGGATTTGTATAAACAGTTAATGGTATAAGCATGTTTTGATGACATTAACACAACTCTTTTAACCCGCCTGTGTTTTCAGACAAATAATGCAGTACCATCTTCGAGATTATTACATTAGTTTTAATGCAAAAGAAGGAATTCATATTTACTGGCAATTTATCTTCATTACGACTTGAATGCAATTTTGTAGGTGGAGATTATGTGTCGAGGTCAGCCGGTCCTACCATCATTACAACTTCACAACTTGGTAGATCTGTGGTTTCGAACTGCGTCAACAGCGAAAAAGGTCCCAGCATGCGTTGGCTCATCAGCAAAGGACTTTGTTATGGTTCTGTCGTATTGCCGAAAAGTCCAAGCTCCTTGAGACATCCATTTAGTCTGGTTTATATTTTTCATGCTTCCTTTGAATCATTTGGAATTCCAGTCATCTAAACATATATGTATTCTTAGGATAATCATAGTTTTAAGTAGTTTCACTTGTCATGTATGTTGTCATGCATGGTGAATTTGTTTTTATTTCATTCTTCAGCAAAACCTAAAACAAGCCCATAAAAATAAAATCGTTGAATTTTTTGTGTTTTACAAACTGGCTTTGGTTTGCTCTCCTTGCACTAAACAGCATTCGCTCCTATCCATTTAAAAAGTGAATTATCTAATTTTTCTTGAAATAACCAATTGAAACCCTTCAAAGTTCATTTAAAGATATAAATAAATTTGAAGTAAATAAAATATTTATGTATAAAATTATGTAAAATAAAAGTTGATGTAAATATTTCACCCTGCATCAAAATTCACCTATAATTGTAATACTTATGCCTATTAAGAATGCAATTTACTTAAAGTCAATCTGTTTAAATTATTTATAAAAATAAATTATCTATAATTATTTTTTAATTATTATATATTATATAAAAAATATAGTTGAAAATAAATAAAAAATAATTAATTTTGAAAATTGATGTTGTAAAATAAATAAATAAATAATTTTTTTGCATTTTTTATGTCCGTTTTATGATCTACGTTAGAAATTATATCCTCTTTATACTGGTATAATGTGTCCTAACTAAGTAAATAAAAGAATTAATATTACCCCGTAAAAAAATATTTCTTTAATTGAAAAAAGGGCAGAGATGTTGTTTAAGGGCAAGCCCAGGAATATATAGGCCGGAAAGGCCAAGAGGACCCAAAACCGAAAAGAACAAATAGTTTGGGCCTATGAAGCTGCTTCTGTTCTTTATTACATCTTTTCAATTTGAAATGAAAAATGGTTTGAAGGGTAGTGGAGGATCTCAGACGGAGAGGTTACTTGGGAAGATCAACACAACATTAAACAATAGATTTTCGCGATAGAAAAAACAAAATCTTATCACCCCACTTTGTATTTAGTACTAAATCTGTCCGTGAAATAAAAATTCTTGGTCCAATCTGGCCATGCAGGTCCATGGATAAATAAGTGGTATTACAATTATTTCTATATTATTTGTATTGAAATTACTTCTTTATTACCCAATCTTAACATTGTTAATAATATCATATTATCGGCTCAATGTAATGTTAAATTAAACATAATAATGTGATTACAAAATGTCTTTAAATCAAAAGTGTTTTGAGTGTTATAAGTAATTACCCTTTTAACCAACAAATGTTGGGTATCAAGAGAGGTAGAAGTTCAAATTTTGATGAGAGGAACTTTAAACATGATCCGTGAAACCAACATGAAGAATATAAATAATAATAATAATAATAATTTTCCTTTTTAATATTTTCGTAGTTACATTTTTGTTGCATTTGACTGAAGTGCAAATGTTATCTCGATTTTCCATTTTAGAAAATGTTCTACCATCAATAAACGTTTGCTGTTTTTCGTTTTCTTCGCCTTCAAAATGCCAAATGATAACCTGAAGGATGTGACTAATGATTCGATTCTAACCGATGAGGAAGTAGTAGTACGGTTTCAAATAGAAGAAGTCTTTGCACATGTGCCCATGTAGAGACCAGGATACAAGACATGAAGCAAGCGACCACCAGCAACTCGAGGAGGAGAAACACTCGGTACCCGCACAAAATGACCGAGTTGAAGAAGACCCTGTATGGGAAGTTCAAGGACACCAACAATCTAGAACGATTACTAGCGTAGGACTGTTTTTGCCTTTTTTATTTGTTTTGTTTCAATTTTAGGGTAAATATGGACTGTAGTTCTTACTATTTTCCTTACCTTGAAAGTTTATGGGTTCAATTAGGCTTTTTTTCTCCCCTAAATTGAAAGAAAATAACTTGGATAATGCTCAGCATTGTAGTTTTGCTTCTTCTATAGGCCACAACAATTTCAGTGTAATAGCAAAGCTAACTACGATCCTTTTAGCTCCTTTTGTTGGCAATGAACTGAACCGGGCATGGCTTGTTAACTAGAAATATGCCAACAATATGCTAGACATGATAAGGATATATGTCTAGAAAATAATGTAAAAATGGATAAAATAATTTGGAGCCTCCAATTCATAAAGAAATCTACTAGTGGAGCTTACTTAACATACATATAATGCATGATGCAGTAGTAGAAAAAACAAACTTTCATATAACCAAAATAACACTAGCTCTAATGATCATTTCTTGCAAAAAAGGACTCATGTAATACACGTAATCATTGAGTAGGTATTAGTATTCTTAAGGCAACCTAGAATATGTCAAATGAAAATGAAAATGGATGCTTAAAGAGATGAAAGCTATTCTAAACGAGTTATTGCAAATCTAGCACCCTCCTAAACTATTAAGAGGTCAGCGCAAGGAGACAACTGTACCAGAAAGCAAACCATAACAAACCGCTGGTTGACAACTACAGTAAAATGGCAGGAACCCACCAATCCTACAACCATCTAACGGGTTCTAATGGTTAGCATTCGCTCCACTAATGGATCATAATAGCCCCATTAGGCTTTAGAACCTTTATCTATTATTACACCACAATGAATGCAAATTGTAAAACAGCCAAATCTTATATGCAGAATCAAACTACTAGCATAACCTGCCAATGTCAAGGTTATCAAACAACCATTGTGAGACATGCTTTAAGACACCAGTTTTGCAGGGAAAGAAAGTTGATTGATCATTAGATTCATTCCGATTGGGCTACAGCAGAAGCCAACAAATTAGTGATTACACTTGAGTGCCTAAAACAAAGTTACTTCCCGGATCAGTTCAATATGCTAACAAACTAATCACCCTAAGCTCCCATGCCAAAACTGCAAATAGAAAATCTCAGTGTCATACTTGTCAGCCTTTGCAACGCTGCACCACCATCATCCCTATCCACAGCCACGAAATTTATTTTAAAAATCATGTTAATTTACCAAAACATAAAATCCCATCAACATTATCATCAAACTAGCAGCCACATTTTCTCCTATATTGCCAGATTACGTGAACAATTATGCTGCAAGATCTCACCACTTTCGAGCTTCAACCAATGAGGAATATAAAACAACTTATTATATCCACTTTCAACCAAGAGCCAAAAACCCAACTTTCTTCTCCTAATAACAGTGGAAATTCCAAATGATGAACGATCAAGGGGATCATTTCATGAATGAAACAATTCATTCCTCAAGCACTAACCACTAAAAGGATTACAAGAAGGCCTCCCATCCTACATCCACAATCTTAAACCAAACAGCACCGGGACCAAAACACACTATTAGCCCCATGAACACAGTTCAAAGCAAAGCCCCAAAAAACCAACAAATTCCACAACAATTCAAACCTGAACCAGCATTATATCAGCTCTAGTTCAATTTCAAACAACAGCACTGATGAATTCATGAATGAAACAAGCAAGGACTCAAATACCATCCACTTCAAAGATTAAACTAATAACACCTCACCACAGGCCAGACCTCAAACAAAATCCTAACAACTAGAAGGACCATGTAACAAAAATGAAACAAGCAATTCCTCCATTCCAATTCCACAATTAAATAGCAACAAAACCAAACTTCAAATCAACCCTCATAACACGACATCCGCAAAATTCAACACGAAAATAAATCAAATCCTATTATATCCAGAAGTGGGCCTCAAAGGCTGACTTCCAACAACAGAATGCAACCCGTTTTCCTCCTCTTCACCGGGAAAACCCAAATCTTCAGTTCCTCTAAAGGCAGCATGAACACCAACAACAACCACCCCAATAATCAACCCCACTAAAACGTTAATACCCACATGAGTCAAAACCAATAAAATCACAGTAGCAAAACTCAAAACCCCCAAAACAACATTTTCATCCACCGTTCTGTTGAAAATAACAACTGGGTTGTCATTAAAGAGGTACAGGAACCACCAGAAAATGAAAGTTATCAGAAAAACTATCATTGAAGTAGGGTGCCAAAGGAGAGTTAAGAAGAGGATCGTTAGCGCTATAATTACGTAGTTCACGCGAAAGTAGGAGAGGTTGATCTTTATTCGTGCCTTGGCATCGCCGGCAGAGATAGGGAGGCAGAAAGAGGAGAGGGAGAATAGCTCTGGCCACGGGCGGCGCGTGTGTTTGGCATGTGAGGGAAAGGTAGTTGGGTTGGAGGTGATGGTACCGTAAGTGGTGGATGTTGATGGCATTTTTGGATATGGACTTTCTGTTTGAAGAAAGAAAAAATTGGACCTCGAAAGATTTGGGAAAAGAAAGTAAATAGAGCTTGAGATATGAAACCCTAAAGATTGGATCTTTTGGGATTCATTTTTTCTTTTGTGAAGAAAATATAGAAAAGGAAGAAAGCTCAAGGGTTTTAATTTAGTGTCAACACCGATGAATGTGGCTCAACTATTCATAACTTTTTTGCCCTTATATTATACTTATTAATAAATATAACAACATAATTTAATGTCACAAAGGGATTCAACATTTTAATTTTCAAAGTTTTGATGTTTAAATATATTTTATGAAAAAAAGTTAAATTATATAAGAAGAGTAAAATGAGGGTTTTCGATTAAAATCAATGATGTAAATAAAAATGCTATATAAGGATGATTTTAACTGTTCATTAACTTAAATAAAAATTTTTTTAGTAATTCAACGACAATTTTATACTCTTTTAAAGTTGAGTGACTAAAATTATAAAATTATTATAAATTTAATAGCTTTAGGTATAATTTATTTACATATAAGACTCTTTGTGAAAAATAATGGAACATAATTTTTAAAATTATAATTTTTTTTGGAATTTTTTATTGGATACTTAATTTTTTTTTTGTTAAAACATGTTATTACTTTGATAAAATATTAGATTTAGCTCTTGTACTAAAAAATTAAAAATAAAGTCGTATTTTTAATTAGAAAATTTCAGTCATTAAAATCATAAGTACTTTAAATTTTGATTAATTTGTTCTCATATAATGTGACATATGATATGATTGACAGAAAAACATGACAAATTGACAATTTTTTATAAAAACTACCAACAACGACAATAATTGAACTAAAATTTTTAAATTAAAAAAAAGTAAAAGGACTGAATTTTTAACTTTCACAATACAAGGACTAATCTAAAATTGTTTATAAGTACATGAACTATATATAGTATATTTTAACCAATTATTTTACTATCTTTTAAGATTACCTCAGACACTAGTTCTTTTAATTGTATTATACTAACAAGTTTTCATCACCACATTGGAATAAATTAACTTTATACTCGCAAGTGTCAAGTTCCTTGCTAAACAAACATTTAATGATGATCGCTAGGCTTTTTAATTGTAATCAACATACGAAAACCAGCAGTTCAATGTAATATGTAATATATCTACATATAATTTGTACGATTGAGGAGTTAAATCCTAATAAATAAATAAGACGTGGACACCAACCGATGTCCAGTTTCTCTTTAATTAATATTGAATATAGCTCCGCAATTGTAGTTGATAAGTTCTTTGTTTTTTAATATTCATCGTTTTACCATAATTAGTTTGTTCAATAGAATTTAATATTCGTAAATATCAAAATTCATTTAATTTAAAATTTCATCATTTATCGTAGATCTAACAATAATAAATACTTTCAATGGAGCTCGACGCCCATAATTAATTTGACTATCTTTCTGATTTCACTGCCTTTTAGTACCTTCACCCTCCCACCATTATCCTTCTTTTCCATCCTACTCAGTTCCAACTTACTACCCCTTTCCACACTCCATAACTAGCATTAACATCAATATTCTCCCTAAACCTTGTTTCCAAATCCTTTCACGCATCTAACATTAGTCCAAAATCCTTTCAATGGATCTGTCTTCAGCTAAATTCCATAAGTTCTTCTACTATCCCTCAATACCTTCATCAAGTGACCTAGTCTACTACAGATTTCATAAATGGTCCAAGCTAGAAATTGATCAATGTATCAATACAAATAAGAGATTCAACTTAGGAAAAAGCAATTTTCAATTAAAATCGAGAAAACTGACTCAATCAATTTAGTTTAAGCAATTTTTTCAGTTAAAAATTTGGTTTTGTTGATTATTTTGATCAATTATTAATTTTTAAAATTCAAGTCAACCCAATCAATAAATTAACTTAATTTAATATTTTTAATTATTAATATAGAAAATAAATATATATTATTACGCTAAATTTTTTTATAGATTATAGTTGGTTAAATTAGTTTAATAAAAAAAAAGGATCGAATCAATCAAAAAATCAAATGCTTTCCTCTAATTGAATTAATTGAGTTGCAAGTCTAATTAAACTTTATAAAAACTAATTTTTTTTTCTATTTTTTTAATAGTCACAATCTCCTTAAAAGAAAAGTAAAAATAAAAACCTAGAAAATAGGAATTGGACAGACACAAAAACTACTTTAGACTCTTTGGAGATTGTCCAATCATAAGACTCAACAAGGAATTATCACAAAATCAAAAAATCAAAAGAAAGAAAGAACTGAGGTAACTGCACTATAAAAGAAAAAAGAAGAAGTTAATATTGACATTGTTATTAATGTAGTAGGACGTAAGTTCAAATGAATTGACGTCAATTTATCATTTTATCTAAAGATCGAAATAGAGAGAAATTAAATTTTTCATAAGAGAGTAGAGAAGAGAGTAAGAGAATAATCCCTACATGTACTGTTTTTCCCGAATATATAAATGCGCAACGGAATTACAAGAATTTGACAGCTCCATAACCCAAATTCCCATTTGCAACAGAATATGCTCCAAACGACACCGTCCTAATAATATAAAACAACACGGTACTGACTATTTTTATTTAATTAAAAGAAAGGTTAAGTTCTGTTATTAGTCTTTGTACTGTGCAAATATTGTGAATTTAGTCCCTATCTTTTAATTTGATTAATTTTAGTCTATACACTTTTTAAATTGGTCAATTTAAGTCCTTTTACTTTTCGAATTTTGAAACTCTAGCCCTGATCCAAACAGTAGCAACTAAACTTATTTGGTTAAATTCAATTACTAATTTTATACTATACGTATAGTTATAGATTTAGTCTATATTCTTCAATTATATCATTCTAATCCCCTATATTTTCGAATTTTGAACTTTCAGTTTTGATGCAAAATGATTGTCATTAATTCATTAGCTGGATTTTTAGTAGTATGTAGAAATAATAAGATGACATGGCATACATATGGTAATATGTTTGCCACATTAGATTTTAGAAATGGAAAAATTTAACAATTAATCATTTCATGAGGACTGAAATTTTAAAAATTAAAAAATATAGAGATTAAATATGGCCAAATTAAAGTATAGGGACTAAATCCATAAATTTTGCAAAAGAATAGCAGGATTTAACCTAAAAGACAAACAGACTTAAACTAATTTAACTAACTTCAGTATCTTTCACCCTGTAACGGGACACACTGGGATCGTTTCTTTTCTTTTTATATGGCGTATATATAGTATATCGACTACGATACACCTTCATTTTCATTTTCATTTTCATTCTCATACTTAGCCTCGATTCAAGAAAAAAGGACCTACGTCTCCCAGATTTATCCCCAAGAATGGCGGCTCAACTTCCTCCAGGAGGAGCACATGCGTGCTTTTTTACCGTTCCTTACACTGTCAGGAGCATTACCATTAAGTTTGAGATGGTTCCGGCACCCCCGGCAGCACCACCGCAACCTGCACCTGCAGCCGCACCTGCCCGTTTTCGTGTTAACCTGAAGGATCTTGCTAACAATCCTGCTGCTGATCCTGGAATAGAGGCGGAGAACGTTCAGAACCCCACCTTTGGCGGGAAGCAAGGCGAACCGCGCTCCAAACTTTGAGAGCAGGTCTTTTCTCCATTTGGATAGTTGATTCTTTTCTTTTCCAATTTCTATGATGAACATAAAAGAAAAGGATATACACCCTGAGAGCAGTTATGCTTTTCTCGATTTGATTCTTTTCTTTCCCAATATCTTTGAGGAAGAATGATAAATGATGTGTGTACCTTTGTTTGTTAATCTTCTGTTAGTTACCTGATGATGTAAAATGGCTCCATGGACATGAATGATAAATGACGTATTCTTTCTTTATTCTTCTCTTTTTCCCTTTTTTTTAGTTTGGTTTTGGTCTATATTATAACAAATGGTTTCAATATCTTGATCCAAAGTTTGATGAGTTAGAAAATGTTAAAAGATAAGAGTAGATGATTTCACGAGCAATGGTGATGCTGCTGCTGCTGCTTTGCATCCTATTGTTCCAAAACCCTATTCCTATGATCGCTTTCTAAAATTTGGATCCTATTGTTCCTGGACAAGAAATTTAATGATTTATTCTTTTGAATTCATTAACTTTTCCATCTATCTACATAAGTTTAATGAATAAAAAAATAAAAAAATAAATGAAAAGCTAAAATAAATTATTATGCTTATAATATTATTTTTATTTTTAATAAAAATAAGGTTTTCTTTACATTCGTTTTACTATACATAATCATGAATATTAATTCTTTTGGAGATTTACAGCCTCAACAATGTTTCAAAATCAATGAAGTTTTTTTGTTAAAAGTATGTTAAGCGAGGTTGGACAAGTTCTTTACTAATGTCTTTAATAAAAGAGTTAATATACACAATATTATTATTATTATTATTATTATTATTATTAGGTATAATTAAGATATTCTTAATGTTCGTTTTACAATTCATGAAATCTATGTTTTTTCGAAAATTTATGGTTACCTTTCCTAATAATATTATCTCCAATATAATATATATACATATTATGACATATCTCTTAGATATGAGAAAAAAAAATAATTATATTATAAATATATTTTTAAAAATTTATATAAGTAGCAAAAGAGTCTTTGGTTGAAGGGGGAAAATACAAATATTGAAAACTGTAGTTGTTTGGTTAAAATCTTATTATATGTATTTATATTTTTATTCTCTATATAAAAGATATAAAATGATAAAAGCATGTAACACTCTTATACCCGATCTAACCTTCGAGACCTAGTATAGGACTATTATATTTGGTGCCAAAACGATATTGGCTAAACACTAGGTGATTTGAACATTTACTATAGCATTTTAACTTATTCAGTTCATTAAATATTATCTCAAATGTTTGCAGGGGTCATTATTGATTAATTGCTTAGATTCGAAAGTGATTTAAAAATTATTTTTAAGCAAAATAGGGGGCAAGTATCGATACCTATAACAAGGTATCTATACCCCTGACTAGTATCAATACCAAATTAGCTTTATGGAACTCAATTTTCAAATTTTTTATGAAGGTATCGATACATTACCTTTAATATCGATACCAAAATAGCTTCTTGTTTCAATTTTTTATTTTATTTCAGGGCCCATGTATCGATAGCTAACCCTTGGTATCAATACTTTGGGCCAACTTTGCTAAAAAAATATTTGGAAAATTTGCTAAAAACCCCCTGCAAAGAGTTTGGACCAATTCAACACTTAAAAACCATTCTAAAGCAATTCTAAATCAACCATACTTATCCAATAATCATACCACATATGCAGACATACATTTAAACTCTTCGTAATTCATTTCTAATAATGCTAAAGTACTTCATTTAAATACCAAAATAAGTAAAGTTTTAAAGGTTTGCAATTTTAATCCCTATTTACCAAGTTTCATACCTCACCACCAATGTACATGCCATTCTATATCAAAATTTAGTACATACTCTTTTTGAGCTTGGCGATGTGGTGAGCAACAACAACCTCGACTCTGGCCTGTCGAATCTAACTGTACCTACGCTTTGAAATAAACACTTTAAGCCAATGAAGACTTGGTAAGCACTACAAGAATAAAATAACATAGTGTACATTTAAAATGTTACTAATCTACTACATATTTCCACATATGATCATCATTATAACTATACATTTAATTTAATAAATTTACTTACCTTGAATAATTTCCATGCTTACCTAGATACTTTAAATACTTGTATTTCTTACATTTTACACATTAGCCCACAGTAGACTATTTAGAACAATTCAAGATATAAGGATCAAGTACAAATGTGCAACTATATGCACAAATAAACGAAGAGCACTGACGAGCTAGAAAACAGAGAGCATGCTAAGGAACCTTAATGGTATGCACTAATATCCTAATAGTTCTAAATAGGTCTACTTGGGCATTATAACTGAATTAATTCAAAATATTTAATCAGTCTCAAAATATACTCAATTTTCACTTTTCTACAATTTAGTCCTTAAGTCTCAACTTACATATAATGTATAACTTCTTCACAATTTTCTCATTCACAACATAAGTATCATAAAATCTTTGTATGCCATCTTTTGGTTCTTATTCATATTTTCATAACATATTTCATTGTTTTTACAATTTAATCCCCTTTATATTAACACAACATATCCATAATTTTTCTAAACAACTAATATGCTATATAATAAATATCTAGGAAAAAAAAGATAAATTCCTTATAGTGCTTACAAAAGAAGGTTGAGATGGTGTGATTTCTCCTCTTCTCACATTGGCATTCTCCTTTCCTTTTCTTTCAATTGGGTCCTCTCCCCTCTTTTCTTTTTCTTCAGTTTCATATCAAACATATAATATTTACAAGTCAAAACAACAGTCATATAGCTTTACTTTGCTAGATAATGAAAATAAACATGTATGACATGAAGATTTCACCATCTCTTACCTTAACTTTTGATTTAACAATCTAACCCTTATTTTCTCTTTACTTCTACACTTCCATGGAAACTCTTCACATGAAACTAAGGTGCGTACTAGTCTTCTCTAGTTTTTTTTACTAAGGAAACCTCAAAGAATACAAGGTTTTGAGCTTGGTTTGATCAACAATGGTGGAAGGACTTATTTGGAAATAACATAAAAGTTTGATGGAAGCTTGGAGGGTGTGACAATTTGACAAAGTGAAAAAGATTATAACTTTTCATCCTTTTCTTCACTTTCTACATAATTCCATTAAAAAATCTCATGATTTTTACCCTAAAATGGTCAAATTACTATCTAGTCCCCTTGCATTACATCTTTACACATTAACCCTAATCATTATGTCTAATAATATCTACTTAACCTAGTCCTTCCTTCATTTCTACTAATACTATAAATCTCCTAACTTTTCTTTTCCCTACTTTAGCCACATCAATTTCTATTCTAGTACAATTTAATCCATAATCTAAATTAATTTTTCTAATCTAGAAAGTATTTTCTGAATCATTATCGGTTCTAACTATTTTCTAAATCATCACTCCAAATTCCCATTTTGCCATTTTTGAAAATTTCCAACTAAATTCTAACACAATTCCTCTGTACCCGGCTCCGAAGCATAACGCGAATGTTACAAAGCACCCTTAAAATAATATAATTTAATTTGTAAAAAAAAGGTATTTTCATCATTACTCAATTGAGTTTGTGCCTGGTTGACTCGTGACACCAAACTTAGTAAAAGGTTAAATATTAGTGGATATTTTATCTCTTAAACTTGTCCATTTGTATCTACTTGATACCTAAACTTTTTTTAGACCTAAATAATACTTGAACTTTGATTCAATCATACTTGGTTATCTCTATAGTAACACCATTAAAATTTGTTGACGTAACACTAGCAACCAATAGAAAGATTCACATAACAAGTCTTAATAAAAAATATTTTACATCAAGAATGAGCTTGAACAAATGATCGTCTCTAAATCTAGACAACCATTTGTCCATGTTCATTTTAGATTTATTTTTATTAATTTTATATATTTTTATTTATTTTTAAAAATAAACTTTTTATATTATTATTATTTTAAAATTGAACGATATATAAAATATCTAAAATATAATGTTTTTAAAAATGTATAAATTTTAAAAAAATATTTTACATCTAGAATGAACTTGGACAAATAATTGTCTAGATTGATCTCAACTTAAACAATAATTCATTCAAATTCATTCTTTTTAGTAATTATATATATTTATAAAATATTAATTTTTATATTATTATTTTGAAATTAAAAAAATAAAATATATATTTAAATTTTAAGAAAATAATATAAATTTATAAAAGAATTACAAAATTTATTTCATGTACGAAATCAAAACATCAACACCTTTGACAATATCAAAACCATACAAAAATCAATCAAACAAAAAGCCTCCCCCTCCCCCCCCCCCCAAAAAAAAAAAATCAACATGACAGTAATAGACCTTAATTCCATAATTACATAACTTTAGAATTCTATATTTTTCTAATTTTAAGCCAAATTTCAAATAGAGTGTGATTATGTTTCCATCCTAAATCAATATCAATAAAATTTTCGGTGTATTTTGATCCATTTCAATTAATACTGGTGTGTATTAACCCATATTAGTTGGGATAAAATATTAATATTTTAAATCAACTTTTAAATTTTTTTATAATTATATTTAAAATTAATAGCTATTAAATTAAATTATTAAACCAAATTAATAATTTTAAAACTTATATTTACCTATAAATATATTGATATTGATATAAGTAGATATATTTGCTTGTATATATAATATATATAGAAAGAATTGGATGAAACTGTGATTTCATATTATTTCTATCCCTTTCCAATAGGAGAATGACAAATCAAATTTATACTCCCGAGTTTTAGAATTTTTAGTTGGATTTGAATTTTTCCAGGAAGAAAAAGCTGAAAATCATCTTCTATTAGAAAGATATAAGAATAACGTGAAATCACAATTTCATATAATCCATCTCATAATATATAATATATATATTATAAAAAAATAAAAAATAAATCATCACTAAAACTGAATCAGTACACCGAAACTTATTAACATTAATATATTAGTCACCCAAAAAAGTATACACAGAACCTAAAAGCAAAACTCAACAACCCACAATTTAAGCTTGTCGCCAACTAACAAAATTGAACAACACAAAATAATTATAATTAATTTCAAAATTGAACACACCCGAAAATCTTGGCCACCAAAAAATTTTCTCCTCTAAATTTAAATCGCTTCACCAAATCTTCCCCATCAAATACCTACTCCTTCCTTGAATTTGTGAGCAAATAAGACGAGATTTCAATATTATTTTCAAATTGGGTTGTTTTGTAGAATTTCATCGAGGAAAAAAGAGGGGGAATGTTTCTTAAATTGTTATTATTATTATTTTTATCAATCCTAAACTAAAATTTTTTTGATGTTGTCGAGCAACATTTGAACATAAAATTGAAGGATGGTTTAAAATGCTTCAAAAAATGTAAATAATAGGATTTATTTATTTTTCATTATTTATACATTTCAAGGTAATAAAAAAGTATTTACGATTAGCCTAGAAATTAACAGGAAATAAAACATAGATAACAACACAAAAACTCTGCCTTGGAGCCATGAATAGTTATGGTTTTTTAAAGGTTAATGTACCAAAAAAACAACAATATTCCATTTTATTAATAAATTCATCAACTTCCATTCATAAATATATTTAATTAAAGTTCTATTGAATTGCAAAACTTAGCGCACATCTTTTTCCCCCTTTTTATCAAACAATTATTGAAGTTTTAAATATCTCATCACATTTTTCTTTTGCTTAATAATCACACACTATGCATATACATCGGCCATTAACATTTCCCTTATAAATAAAGTTTTTAAGCTCTAATATCTCACTCATTTTTTTTTATTTTTTTTTATTTTGTGCTCACCAATTTCACATCATGCATATAAATAGGCCATCACAAATTTAGAATTTTTCTACACCCACCTTCCCCTAATCAGGCCCGCCCTTAGGAATTATTTGATATTGCAACCGCCCAGCGCTCAGGGTTAGAAAGGGCCCAAAAATAAATATTTTTTCAATTTTTAATGCTAGAAAAAAAATAGACTAAAATAAATTAGTTAAATGCTTAGAGTTTTCAATTTTTCACTATAAATGCTTCATCTCCTAGGGCTTCTAAAATTGTTCAACTTTTATTGTATTACATTTTATTATTTTTTTTAAAAAGGGACCCAATTTATTGTTTTGCCTGGGGCCCCAAAAATGTCAAGAATGAGCTTGCCCTTAATAAAAGCTAGCCATGAAAGATTCTCATCAACTTAAATTTTTGTATCCTTTTTTCATTTCATGTTAAGCAAAGCTTGAGAGAAGAAAGAATCAACTTCATTAAACACTCAACTTAATTTCACTATTACACGCTTAAGGTTCAATGAGAGAATCTCATGGTTTCAAGAATTAGCCACTTTCTATATCCGAAGTTTCAAGATGAATCACTTTGTTTGTGATCATTTTATCATCATTACCCAAAGCCCCTTGTACCACTGTGTCATTGGAGGAAGAAGAATATACCACAGGTGTTGGATGCTATTGAGTAGTAAGCGGAGGAACTTTTGTAGGTTTTCGTAGGTTGCAACACCTCTGACTCATCAAAATATGTATAAAAAATTGCGTCTGCACTCTCATATGGCAGCGCAACATTGTCAGGCTCAATGGTTGCAGCATTCCCATCCGAAAATGAAAAAATATCCTTAAAAAATTTCACATCACAGGACACAAAGAACTTTTTAGAATCCAGATCATATAAATACCAACCCTTTTTGCTAAAAGGGTACCCACTTCGACTAGCAAACTTATCACTCTTAGAAAGTTGATTATTAACAAAACATAAGGAACCAAACAGACAAAAATCATCGAATAAAGGAGGGCTACCAAATAATATTTCATAGGGTGTTTTATTGTTAGGAAGAGGTGAATGAGTTCGATTAATGAGATGAAAAACAACCAACATGCACTCCCCCTCAAAAAGATATAGGTAGATTTCCTTGGAAAAGCAAAGTAAGAGTTACATTTAAAATATGTTGATCTTTCCTCTCAACTCTTTCATTTTGTTGAGGAGTACCAACACAAGATGCTTGAAAAGTAATGTCATTTGCAAGAAAATAATCCTGGAGACAATTAAATTCCATCCCATTATCACTTTTAACACATTTTATTTGTTGAGAAAATTAACGATCAACCATAGCAATAAATGACATGAAAATGTTGAAAACTTTATAAATCACAATGAACTAACTCAAAAATACAAGTGGCTTTCTGTTCACTCATTGGAAAGCTATTTCTAGTCAGCTTAGCACGATGACAATTTTTACATGCTTTATTCAGATAATATCTAGAGTTACTAACATAAGGAAGTAACTTTACTACTTTCTCGGAAGATTGACCCAATCTTCTATGACAAAGTTCCAAAGAGGATGAAGCTTCAACCCAAACCAATTTGAATATCAAAACCTGTTGGAAGTAGTAAAGTTTATCTAATCTCCCACCGCTCCAATCAGCTCCCTCGAATGAAGGTTATGAATAACACATATGTTAGTAGAAAATTAGATAAAACAATTCATATCATCATTCAACTGAGAAATCAGAATTAAATTACAGTTTAATTAAGGAATGTAAAGAACGTGTTTTAAGTGAATTTTGTCTGTCAATTTAACCATTCCTTCTTTGGTAACACTGTTTGGCCATCAAGGAGTCCTACGAACATGTTACTGTAACATCTAATATCTCGTTTCCATTGCTGAAATAGGATACCGAATATTACCAATCAGGTTGGAACAGTTAATATGATTTACACTCAATAATCAATTCAGTTCCATAATTACAAGTAATATTCAATATGAAAAAGATCATTTAGTTTCGGCTATTAAATCAAACTTTTGGAGCTCCAAAAAAAAAGTTATGAACATTCAGGGACCAAATTAGAACAAATCAGAACTTTTAGGAATAATTAAAAAAATTCAAGTCAGGGGTCACATGGTTGTGTGTTTAGGCCGTATAACAGAGTTTAGCCCGTGTGGCTCCAAACATGACCGTGTGGTTAACCTATACACCCGTGTGCATGGACAGTGTAACTCTCTAAGTTGGATCACACGGTCGTGTCACAGGCCGTGTGCCAGTCTGTGTAATATTCGAAATACCCTCACACGACCGTGTCACAGGTCATGTGTGTAACAGCCCGATTTTGACCCTAATCAGAACGGTGGTTTTGGGACCACGAATCTGAGTTAGAAAAATATTTAAAAAATTATTTTCTAATATTTTAAAAATTATTTTCTATGTTTATTATGTGTGAATTTGTATATGTGAAATTTTCGTGATTTAATTTTGTTGTTTGAGTGCCTGATTAAATAAATGGACTTAATCGCGTAAAATGAAAATTTGATGGTTAATTGTAAAAGGGCCAAATTCTTGTTGTCTTTTTAAATGGAGGCATTTAAGTTGCAATTAGACCAAAATAATAAGTGTTGGATGGTTGTAGACAACCATTATAAAGAAATCATGTGATACAATAAGGTTAAATATGTAATTAGATAATAAGTTAATATATGTTATAATAAAACATAAATTAAACCAAGTGCTCATAATTTTCTTTCCTGACCGAAACTTAAAAGAAAAAGAAAAGATAAGGTTTTTCATGTTCGGCCATTGCTAAGCTCAATCAAGGTATGCAACTAGCTCGGTTTTTGATGATTTTTACGTTTTTGAGATCATTGCTAAGTTCTCTACAAGATCCATGCTTGTAGTTTTTTATTTTGATAAATATTTTGAATTTTTCCATTGTTGAAAGCTGGTGATTTTGTTGTTTGATGGTTGAAATGTGATATTTGTGACAGGTTTTAAATATTTATAATGAATCGTTCTTGAAACTAACTATTATCACGATGAAGGCAAGTGTACCTATCAAACAGTAGTATAGCTTTAGCAAGACCGGATTATCGAACCCAAAGGAACTAAAAGTACTAGTATCAACTTTCTTTTTATTATCTAGCATAAAAAATAAAAGGGTTTTGTTTATCTAACTAATTAATTAAACTAAGAAATCATAGAAAATAAATTTGGGGAAAATAATTTTTGGAAAACTCGATTGATTAAGACAATACCTAAGGAAAAATCCACCTAGACTTCACTTGTTATTTGACTCTGAATCGGACGATTTATTCATTCAACTTCTTCTGTAGAGATCCCTAAGTTATATTATTATCTCTCTCTAGACTAACAATGTCTAACCCTAGATTGAATAATTGAAATCTCTTTCTAATTAACGTTATAGGCCCAAAGCTATACCGAACTCGGGCACACTCAACTGGCGGACTAAACCGCCGAGATGAAAATGGATTGTTTCAGGATCATTAAAGTTGGTCATGACGTCTTGAACATGGAATGTCGAGCAAAGTTCAAGTGTGAGCTCAAGGTACATCGGCTCGATGATCGCAAAGAAGAGGTTCCATGGATCGGTTGTCAGGAGTGCTCGTACATCGTCAGCCAACTGGACTTGTTCAAGCGCTGTCCAGTCAATGCAGTGGCCCACACCTAAACGTCGAGCCCGTAGGATTTGGAATAGTTCTTCCTGATTCCGGGTGGAAATTGGAGGTATAAGTGGCGAATTTTCGTGGTAGGGCCCGAGGAAGACGCCCCTTTTTGCTTTTTCGAAGCGAGAACGACAATTTTCTTGCCACGTAACTTGACAAGGTATACCTGGAAGAAGAACGAAGAATATAGCATAACTAATTAACTCAAGAAGTAATCATGAATATAGTTAAACTAACTAGTCCAACCAACAATACTCAGCAGTTTAATCTAAAGAAGTTTATATTGCAATTGACATAATAAAAGCATGATTATTTTCAACATAAAATGACTGAACTAGACTCTTATGGGAACATACAAAAATAATGAATGTATCAGAAAACATTGACTAAAATGAAAAAAGAATAAATGCATAAGCATGACTATAGTGAGACTATGAATATAAACAAAAAATCTACCAAACAAAACCATAAGAATCATAAAATTAGTAAAAGAGATAAAGAAAATAGAGAGGAAAGAGTAAACAAATGCTAAAAAGATGAGAATGGGTGTTAAAGATGGAGTTGGAGGCGATGCACGGGCCTGGCAAGGAGGCCTTGTGGACTTGCAGCGGCTAGGGTTAGGGATTTTGGGTGAAAAAGATGATGAATAGTGAAGGGTATTGATAGATTTTTGGACACATGGCCAGGGGACACGCCCGTGTTCCCTAATTTTTGCCCGTGTGATTCGCGGATTTTAAATTTGGGCGCATCTGACATTTTTCCCACGCCGGTGTTCCTTGGGCATGTGGGTGCACGACCTCGTTCGCTTCTCCCACGTCCATGTATGTAGGCCCACGCCCGTGTTAATCTGACAGATTCGACCACGGGTTTTAGACACGGGCGTGGCGAATACCAATGCTATTTTCTCAGGTTCAACTACGGTTTTAAGATACGGACGTGTCGCACGCCAGTGTTGTTTTGGCAAGTTTGCCAACGGTCCCTACGCACGGCCGTGGTGACTTATCGCATCCCGTGTTGGGGAAAATTTTGCCCTATTTTCACATGGCCTAAGGCACACCCATATGCCTGGCCGTGTGTTCTTTAGAAAGCCTGCGTTCCATTAGTTGATTAGTATGTTAGATGTTAAAACTAAAATTTAAAGAAGTTAATATTGTTAATGTTTGGGTTGCCTCCTAAGAAGCGCTTATTTATAGTCTAAGCTCGACTTACCTTTCTGGTGAATGGTCATGGTGGTTCGAGGAGTTTATACTCCTCATTCCTACTATGAATCCTATCAAAATAAGGTTTTAGGCGATTATTGTTTACCTTAAAGGTGTCGAATTTGGGATGAATTACCTCGACTGTACCAAATAGGAAAATGCTAAGTACCGTAAGAGAAATTTCTTCATTCGATTTGGCAGTGTCAGTGTGAGGATCTGCGGCATTTAAAGAAACTTTATCTCCAACCTTAAGTTGATTTGGTAAGGCATCGAGCTCGTTCTGGCGTAGTTTTGGTTCATCATGTTTTCTTGGTTTAAATGTCAGCCATTCATCTAACTCTTCGATTTGTAACATTCGTTCTTCATGTGTAGATCCTTTGTTGTGGATTGAACATGGCTCATGTGTGTCCTTCGAACTTATTTCCTGCAAAATAGTTTGCACCATATGATCAGTCTTAGTAGCACAATTTGTACAATCACCTTCAATTTTCGATGTGTTGTTCGGGTTGCGAGCTTGAAGGTTGATTGTTTCGTCTCCTACACGAAGTGTGAGTTCACCTGTGCCAACATCAATAATTGTTCTAGCAGTTGCTAAAAAGGGCCTTCCCAAAATTAAAGGAACATTACTGTCCTCTTCTATGTCTAAAACAACAAAATCAACTGGGAATATGAATTTGTCAATTTTAGAGAGTACGTCTTCAATGATACCCCTAGGATATCTGATAGTTTTATCTGCTAATTGAATGCTCATCCTAGTTTGTTTGGGTTTCCCTAAACCTAGTTGCTTAAACAAGTTGTAAGGCATAACATTGATACTAGCCCCTAGATCAGCCAATGCATTATTAACATCTAAACTACCAATTAAACAAGGAATCGTAAAACTCCTTGGATCTTTTAGTTTGTTGGGTAGTTTATTCTGAAGAATGGCTGAGCAAACCATGTTCAGCTCCACATGTGACCTTTCATCTAACTTTTATTTATTTGCTAGAAGCTCCTTTAAAAATTTAACTTCGTTCGGCATCTGCGAAAGTGCTTCAATAAACAATAGGTTAATATGTATTTTCTTTAAAAGTTTAAGGAATTTACCAAATTGTTCGTCTGAGTGGTCTTTCCTTGTCGCATTGGGGTATGGCACACGAGGTTTATATTCTATACTTACCGATTTTTGTTCATTTTGGCCTACCTCATTCTTACCTTCGCTTACCATCGGTTCTAGCCTTGGTTTTGCCACTAACCCTTCCTCATCTTGAATGGCAATTGCGTTGAGTTGCTCTTTTGGGTTAGATTCAGTGTTGCTTGGCAGGCTACCTTGTGGTCGTTCGGAAATCAACTTGGCGAGCTGTCCAATCTGAGTTTCGGGCCCCTGAATTGATGCTTGTTGATTTTTGAGTGCCGTCTCGGTATTCTAAAAATAAGTCTCTGACACCGAGATGAATTTGGTTAGCATCTCCTCAAGGTTCGAGTTTTTCTCCTGCTGGTACGGTGATTGCTGAAAGCCTGGAGAGGGTGGTGGTTTCTTATTTCCTTGGCCTCCCCATGAAAAATTTGGGTGATTCCTCCAACCTGCATTGTAAGTATTTCTGTAAGGATTCTTTTGAGATCGATGATTATTACCCATGTAATTTAACTACTCGTTGTCCATGTTGTGGCCATAAGGTGTATATTCTGAATTGCTCGATCCACCTCCATTTGCTTCGCACTGCATTACTGGGTAAACCTGTGAAGAACTAAGAAAACCATTAATTTTCTTATTCAAGAGTTCTACCTGATTAGAGAGCATGGTGACCGAATCGACGTTATAAACGCAGGCTATTTTCGTTGGCTTTGTCCTCATAACTTGCCACCGATAGTTATTCAGTGACATCTCCTCTATAAATTCATAGGCATCTTCAGGTGTCTTATTATTGATGGTTCCTCCAGCGGCTGCATCAATCATCTGCCGAGTCGAAGGATTCAGGCCATTATGAAACGTTTGAACCTGTAGCCAAAGTGGTAACCCATGGTGAGGGGACCTTCTCAAAATGTCATTGTATCTCTCCCATGCATCGTAGAGTGTTTCTAAATCTATTTGTACAAAAGAAGAGATATCATTACGTAATTTAACTGTTTTAGCCGGCAAAAAATATTTTAATAAAAACTTTTTGGTCATTTGTTCCCAAGTAGTGATTGACCCTCGTGGTAGCGAGTTCAACCATTGTTTAGCCTTATTCCTTAACGAAAAGGGAAACAATCGAAGGTGGATGGCATCATCAGAAACGCCATTAATTTTAAAGATATCACAAAATTCTAGGAAATTTGCCAAGTGAGCATTGGGATCTTCGTCCTGCAAACTATCAAACTGAACAAACTGTTGTATCATTTGAATTGTGTTAGGTTTCAGTTCAAAATTATTTGCAGCAATAGCAGGTCTAACTATACTTGACTCAGCTGCTGTTAAATTAAGTTTAGCATAATCATACATAGTGCGTGGAACAGGATTTTTATTTACTGGATTAGCAGCAATCGCAGGAGGTAGCGGATTTTCTTGGTTTTCAGCCATCTCCTCGGTTGTGGTTGAAGTATCATCCTCTTGCTCGTCCTCTGTGCATCTTATTCTTTGCCTTATTTCTCTTCGGTTTCTGCAAACTGTTCGGTCGATCTTACCGTCAAAAAGTAGTGGTCCTGACGGTTTCTTCTGGTCGTAAATTAGAAAAACTGGTCAGAAGAAAATAAATGAAGAATTAGAAAAGAAAATAAAAATTTAAATTGCAATAAAAGTAAAATGGCTAAAGTAATAAAAATAGAGTGTTCCTAATATCTTAGTTCCCCGGCAACGACTCTAAAAACTTGATACGTGATATTCGTGACAAGTTTTAAATATTTATAATGAATCGTTCTTGAAACTAACTATTATCACGATGAAGGCAAGGTACCTATCGAACAGTAGTATAGCTTTAGCAAGACCGAATTATCGAACCCAAAGGAACTAAAAATACTAGTATCAACTTTCTTTTTATTATCTAGCCTAAAAAATAAAAGGGTTTTGTTTATCTAACTAGTTAATTAAACTAAGAAAATATAGAAAATAAAATTAGGGAAAATACTTTTTGGAAAACTCGATTGATTAAGACAATACCTAAGGAAAAATTCACCTAGACTTCACTTGTTATTTGACTCTGAATTGGACAATTTATTTATTCAACTTGTTCCGTAGAGATCCTTAAGTTATATTATTATCTCTCTCGAGACTAACAACGTCAAACCCTAGATTGAATAATTGAAATCTCTTTCTAATTAACGTTGTAGGGTTGCATTAACTCGATCTATGGATCCCCTTATTAGGTTTCACCCTAATCTGGAAAAATCTTGTCACCCTATCTCTAGGCGCACAGCCAACTCCGCTTAATTATGACAAATTTACTCTTAGACAGGGTTTATTCCTCCTCTGAATAAGAGCTTAACTTGAATCAATATCCTAGAATATCAAAACAAGAATTAAGAACACATAATTAAGAACAAGTCAAATATTTACCATACAATTCAGATAATAATAACAAGATCCATCTTAGGTTTCATTCCCTTTAGGTATTTAGGGGTTTTAGTTCATACAAATGAAAGAACACATCTCAAAAGAATAAAAATAACAAAACATAAGAAAACCAAAAACTCCTGGGGGAATTTGAAGGGAGATCTTCAGTCTTAATGGTGAATCCGGCTTTTGAGATGGATCGATCGGCTTTCCTTGAGCAATTCCTTGCTTCCTCCTGTGTCTTCTCTGTCTAAGTGCCTCATCAGGTGTTTAAATAGGCTTTGGAATGCCTAAGAGCCCTCAAAATTGGCCTTTTCTAAATTGGACTAAACTTGGGCTCGGTAGGGACACGCCCGTGTGCGATTGCTTAAGGCTGTGGTCAAGGCTGTTAAATGGGCACGGACGTGTGATCTACCTGTGTAAATCGTGCTTTGACCTTGCCAAGGGGGCATGGCCGTGTGGTCTACCCGTGTAAAGAAGTCCAGGCCGTGTTAATTTCGTACGTTGGACCATTTTCTCCGTTTCTGGCCGTTTTTCGTTCCTTTCCTCTCCTATGCTCACCTAAGTATAAAACATAAAATTAAGGCATTAGGAGCATCGAAGTCACCAATTTTAAGAAAAAATCATCCATAAAATGTGCTAAGCATGGGATAGAAATATGTATAAATTACGGTTTATCAATGGTAGAAAATAAAAGATATGTGATAGATTAATATGTTTTGTATTTGAATTTTTGATGATTTTGAGTAATTAGGATTAAATTGCAAAAATAATAAATTGAGGGACTAAAATGTGAAATAAATGAAAAGTATGGACTTGTATGAACACTAGGAGTATTCAGCCTAAGCATGGTGTGCGCTAATTTTGTATGTTTTGTGTTTTGTGCAATTTGGACTAAATTGTAAAAAGTGTAAAATGTTATGGATAAAATATAATTTTCCAATTTATGTATTTTTGGATGAATTTGATTGAATATTTGATTAAATAAGTTTAATTTATATTAATTTAGATCAAGAAAAGAGAAAATCAGATTTGGATTGAGAGAAAACTAAAGTTGTCGACTAGCCTTCCCGTTCCGATTTTTCATTGTTCAAGGTAAGTTTATAAGCAAATAGACGTTGTTTATTTTAATTAAATGCGAGTTATATATGCTGAATTGAAATTTGTGAATAAATATATATAATAGCCGAATGTATACAAGCTTGGCAACTATGTTTATGAATAGCTAGGATACATATGTCATGACATAGGATTCCGATATGTGATGTGCGAGTAAGACCATGGCTTCGATATATGTGTGCGAGTAAGACCATGTTTTATACGTTGGCATCGATTTGTGACTTTGATATATGTGTACAAGTAAGACCACGTTTTATATGCCGGCATTGATATGTGACTCTGATATACGTGTGCGAGTAAGACCCTGTATGGGATAGTGACATCGATATGTGATTACATGTAAGACCACGTCTGGGACGTTGGCATTGTACAATATATGCGATTATCTGAGTGTCATATCCAATTTCGAATGGTTCATCGGGCAACTATAAGATGTGATCGAATGTGTAAAACTAGCTAAAATGATCAGGTATGAATTAGCTTATTACCTACTTGAAATAAGGTAAGTAAGTTACTTGATATTTGTTGCAAATTATGTATGATGTAAGTGAAGAATGTATGTGAATATGGAAAGTATATTCGGTCTTTTGAATAAATAATAATGAATATTTCTGAAATGATTCTTGAATATGTGTATTAAAGATTATGTATATTCGGCAATATGATAAGTGTATGTATATGATGTTATATTTGATTCATGAGCTTGTGTATATAAGTGTATGTATACTTGGTTATATAATGACATTTTGGCTTTGAAAGTTGATTGATATTTTGTTAATATAACTATATGAGCATTCGGCCAAGGTAACATTTATGCATGAAAGTATATATATTATTTATGAAATTGTAAGTTTGAGACTAAATGTGATAATGATATTATAATTTGGTTTAGTTTAACTGAGTTGTTTATTTACTTATGACTTACTAAGCTATGATAGCTTACTGTATGTGTTTATGTTTGCCTCTGTTTTATAGATTTCGGAGTCAAGTTACGAGCTTGGGGATCATCAGAAAAGTCCATCACACTATCGACTGTCTTCGGTATCTTTATAAGTGAACTTTCGAATGTATGGCATGTATAGGCTGGATCATGTTTTGAAATGTTGGATTTTGGTTTTGTATAAATTAGGCCACACGAAAATGACTTAACTTTTATGTTTAAATTCGGTTATGTTTGATTATGGTTTATGTTCATCTTGGTTATAATGTTTTGTGCTATAAATGTATAGTATTTGTGGTAGGTATTATATGCTTTGAAAATGGTTGATGATTTTGGGATTTATTTTGGTATATATATTATATGTTATGTTTTGTCTTTGAGTATGGTTTACTAATTCAGCTTAGTATTGAAATGAAATGATTATGATATATATATATATATATTGAAATGGGTATTAGTTGTTTTAATTTGGTAATAGCAATGTATGAGTATACATGTATATGTGCATAAGTCATGGATACTAATGTAGTGAATTGGTCAAGTAGAGACAAGTTAGATAAGTTATTTAGACTTAGTAATATGCTGAATTTGTGATTCGGCAAATGTATTTTAAAGTAGGTCATTATATGTATACTTGTATGTTCGTGATATAATTGTGGTATTGAATATTTGTGGTTATAGTTAGGCTATAAAAAAATTGATTAATGAATGTGGTTTTTGTGTTGGTTTAAGAAGGGCATATCACTTGGATATTTGGGTTGGTTTATTTAAGTACTTTATTTGGTAAAGTTGATAATATACTTTCGTAATGTCAAAATTTGAATTAATGTATGAAACATGTATATTCATATTGACTAATATATTAAAGCCGTATAAATGAATGAATAGTTTAGTATTGAATTTTGTTTCATTTGATGTATAATTTGTACATGTACAAGACTTATATAAAAATACGTCTGATATTCAATTAATGAAGTTGTTGATTTGTTATATGTTCTGTATATAAAAATAAATTTGTTTTGATATATGCTGGATTATGTTTTAATTATGTTATGTTATGAATGATATAATTTTAAGATTTGATATTTGATTAAGTTACCAGCATTGACGTGATTAAAATTTTTGGATTGTAAAATGTAATGCATATTTATATAAACTATGATATGATCAGTAATGCCTCATAACCCTAATCTGGTGATGGATATGGGTTAGGGGGGTTACAATGTGTCTGCCCGTGTGAACTAAACCTATACTATTTTTAAACACGTTCTGGGTACACACCTGTGTTGGCTGCCCATATGCTTTACTCGACTGTGTGACAGCCTGTGTCCCAGGCCGTGTGAGCCCAACAATGACCAATTTCAAACTAAATTTTCATCTATTTGCTTAGGAAATTAAACACATTCAAATGCATACCTTCATAGGCTAAAAACCATTTTCAAACACATTCAAAATATTTCAATGGATTCAACCTATATATTAAACGAATGTGCCCTCATTGACACCATAAATCATTTCATAACATTTCATCTTCAAGGTTGCATATACAAGATATAGTTACACATCAAAACATCAATTCATTTCAAACCATAATCTCACCATATTGTCAATGTTTTCTACCATCATGCTTAACACTTAAACTTAGATGAAACATGCATAATTTCATTTGTCACAACACATAACACAAACTTAAGAAAACTTGTTCAAACTAGGAGTCAACATCATACATACAAAGAGGCCCTAGTACATGCCATATATACCAAACTAAAACAACGTCTACAAAAGATCTCCTGGATAATGTGATTTCTTGTGTTGATCCGATCTTCTAAACTTTCAAAACGTAATACACAAAATGAGACAAATACAGGTAAGCTTGAATAAAGCTCAGTAAGTTCGTTTGTATATAATGATAAACTTTTCCAAATAAACATAGTAATCAGTTAAAGTTAAATGTTGAAATTCCATAAAACACAACCTTTATCAATAATTAACAATTAGTACAGTAGTTCAGTAAATCCAGCGGATAGTGCTCATTTGAAATTTACTCAGTAAATGAGTAGATTCCACTTGATTGAGCAATATTATCTCACTCAGTGATCAATATCATTTCAATTCATTATTTCTATTTCCAATTTCACATATCAATATAATCTAATATTATGCAATTAAGTGCCTATTATACATTTAAAAATATCCTAAAATTAAACCTTACAAACTTATCTGACTAAATTGCAGCAATGACAAAATATGGGGGTTATTTGGTAATTTCCTATTTTCTTTGATTTTCCACTTGTTTAGGATCTAAAATAATAATCTCATTCAATTCACTAATTCTAATAGAAAAAATAATTCATTTATGCAATTAAGTCATTTTTGACATTTGTACAAATTGCCCCCAATATTTTACTTTTATTCAATTTAGTCCCTAAGCCCCAAACATGAAATTCATTTTTTTCTTAAAATCCAATTCAGCTGAATCATCTATGACCACCCAACATTTCATATTTTCAATTATTTCAAGCTTATGTTATTTTACCACTTTAATAAATTAGTTCTTAAATGTTGAAATCATCAAAAATCACTTTAAAAAAAAGTCCTATCTAACAACCAAGCTTAATAATCTAACATAAAACTTCATAAATATCTCAATTTCATCAATGGCATAATCCTCAACATTTGATAGTTCTATAAATTAATCCCCGGGCTAGCTAGATTAAGCTAATACGAGTTTAGAGACCTAAAAATTACTGTAAACAGACGAAATTTCACTTACCTATTGAGATTCAAAGTTGGCCGAATGCAACACTCTTCTTACTCTAGGGTTTCGACTTTCATTTCTGAAAAAGAAGAAGAAATTAAATTGATTTTTAACTTATTTATCTATTACATTTAACTTAATTCCTAATTTACCAAATTGTCCTTTTTAATTACTCATTAATTTCAACATTTTAAAGCCCAATACCGTCCACTATCTCTTCTAATGGTCTATTTACCATTTAGGGGCCTTGCCTTTCCTTCCCATTATAATTTGATGCCTTTAATTTATAGAATTCAACTTTTGCAGTTTACGATTTAGTCTTTTTCACTTACTTAACTATTTAAATGATAAAATTTCATTAACCAAATTTGAACACAACATTAATAACCCTGTAAATATTGAATAGTTAATACTCAATTAATTAGGAATTATATGGAATTTACCATAATTTAGAAAATTCATATCATTTCTATTATTAGGTCACTTAAAGATGGTCCAATTACAGAATTAGTCCTTTAATTATATTAAATTCCAATTAAACAAACTTATTTACAATTTAGCCTTAAACTAATTAGGACTAAATAAATAAATAACCCAAAAGTTAATGGAATGATTAACATCCACCACTTGGACTTTTTGACCATGGTTTAATTACCATTTTGATCTTTTTACTATTTTAAATATATAGCAATTAACTTTTACCTCTTTTACAATTTAATACTTTTATCTCAATTAAGTAATAAATCATCAAAATTAGCGGACCCCACTTCAATTCACATATAATACGACTCTATAAATATTTAATATTAATAACGGCTTTATATTAAGGAAATAAGGTCCTAATACCTTATTTTCAATAACCACTTGACTTTTGAACCAAATCACTTATACTAACTTTAATTCAATTGTTTAAAAACATCGAATCAAAATTCAATATAAAAATTACTATTGACTAATATAATTTAAATACTAAATTATACGGACTTACTTGTCGGATTTGTGGTCCTGAAATCACTATTTCTGACACTACTAAAAAACAAGCTGTTACAGTTACAACATCTCTCACATTCGTCAAACACATAAGATCACCCATAACATGATTTGAACACCTTTATCAATAATCCAATTATTCTGGATTTACCATTCAACCGAGTGGAAATTGGTTGTTTATTACTAAACACAACTAGAAGAGACTATCATTGCTCAGCGGTAAAACCAGGAATTTGCTCAGCGGTAAAACCAGGAATTGTCACCCACTAGACACTTGCGTTGTTTCTACTGTATTCTGCGCTAATGTTGCTCCATGGCTGGTATCTATGATAGTAGTGTTGTGTAACACCCTTAACCCATCTCCTTCACCGGATTAGGGTTACAGTGTATGACAACACATATTAAAACAATTAACATAATTTATTCATTCATTTATTAATTTAAATGAAAACATTCAAATCCATATTTCATTCATAGCATAAATTTATTCACGAACCTTAAATCGAGCTTACGGGGCCTTAAAAATAGTTTGGGATTAATCAGGGACCAATTTGAATCAAAATAAAAATTTTTAGAAAAATCTAAAAATTTTGGAAACAGGGGTCACCGGGCGTGTAGCCAGGCCGTGTACAATTTGAAGTAAGGGTCACACAGCCGTGTCATAGGCCGTGTCTCAGACCGTATGAGTATTTAAAATAAGGTCACACAGTTATGTCTCTAGACCGTGTAACAATCTGTGTCTGTGTGTATTAGACCTGCACCAAAGTTTAAGAAGACACATAGTCGTGTGGCAACCCGTGTCCTAGGCTATGTACACTTTAAAAAGCTTAGAAAACAAGATAAAATTTCTTCCAAAACTTAGGTACCAAGTTAAACCAAAATCAATCATTTCCAAACCTTAAAAACACATTTAGACAAGCTTAAAACATACCAAAACATACAACTTAAGTGCCTAACCAATGTGCCCTCATTGACACCACAATTCAATTGCCAAATGAAATTCACATAACATACTAAACTAGTTTGCAATCAATGTTCTCAAGTACTTATAATAAATCATGCCAAGTTTACCATTTCATTCAATCCATTCACCTTCCAATAAACCATATTTCAAAAACTTTCATGAGACTTATACCAAATAGCCAAAAATAAATTCAAAAGAACATATACATACCAAAATCGAAGGCACTATACAAGCAAGCTCAAACAACTTCACACCAAGCTAAAATGTTACATATGAAGTAAGTTTCCAAACATATACAAACACACCTATTACATGTCATATAACCTAAAGTAAACATATTAAAAACTAGCAAAAGATATCTAGATAGTGTGATCTTCAAGTTGATCCGATTGCCCGATTCCAAAAGATGTAATCTACAAAAAAATAGGAAAAATGACACAAGAAAGCTTCACTAAAGCTTAACAAGTTCAAAGATTGAAACGATAAAACTTACCAAATAAATATATCAAACACATAATAACTGTTAATAACAATAATCCTGTCAATCACAACCATTAAATGGGTGAGTCTTTATGTTAATACATATACTGTATAATCTATTCAATTATACTAGGTCATTCAATACCAAATCATGTTAATCAATCAGAAAAACATGTAACCATTTATAAGATTTAATTATGAATCATGTAACAATTGAAAATCTGCTCGATGAGCAATATAAATGGATTTAGATGCGTGGTTACCCGTCTGGAACACACCAGAACACTCAAACGAGCCAAGCCAATCAAGAACACACCTGGGCACCAAGTGCCTAGCCCGTAGGCTTCCATCCCTCCAGAACATACCTGGGCATTAACTACCAAGCTCGAAGGCCCTACATCTTCCCCCAATAACACACTAGAATCACTATAAATATAACATGATAGTTTGTAACAAATGCTGGACTTCAGTATATTCAGTGGACAATATCTGTAACACCCCTAACCCGTATCCGTCGCCAGACTAGGGTTAAAGGCATTACTAGACGAATCAAAAAATTTAACTTTCATTTCATAATCATCAAAGCATCAGAGATCAACATTAATATAGAGTCCCTTATATAGGTCATCGAGACCTTAAACATGTTTTAGAAAGTGGTCGGAACTAAACCGAACACATACTGAATTTTTCCAAAACTTAAACATTTTTCAAACAAGTATAGGTCACACGCCTGTGTGAACAGGCTGTGTGCCTCGCACGGCATTAGACATGCCCATGTGTCTAAACCGTGTCGAAACAAGGTATACATATTGGCTTATACACACGGCCAAAAGACACACTTGTGTGCCAGGCTGTGTGAAAATTAGGGAGGCTACTAACTTGGCCACACGGCCGACCACACGTCTATGTGTCTAGGCTGTGTTAAAACTGGAGGGTATACTGATTTTAATTTGTAGGGTACCCCAGGGGACACACGGCCGTGTAATATGACCATGTGTCACACACGGCTGAGAGACAAAAATAGGCCATTTGAATAGCCAATTTGCCACCCCAATTTGGGTCAACTTACAAGCACCAAACCAAGTATATATGCACAACCATTTCAGCCAATATCTATACCAAACCATACATAATTCATGCTATTACATTTTCAATCATTTCAAATCTCAATTCATCAATCAATTCATACCAAAACTTAAACTAAAATCATACCTAAACATATAATCAATACATCATTCAATCAAATGCTCAAAACTTACCAAAACTTCTCAACATTGACCATTTCTTTTGGCCAACCAAAACATACCACAATTTCACATTAGCATCACATATCATATACCATTTTCAAACAATAAGTTGAAACACAAACTAGCCATATCACATGGCTAAATATATATACATCACAAAACATAATCCCACAACTTCTAGCCTATACATGCCATACTTTAATATATACATTTTCAAAGTACCAAAATAAGGTTCGATAGTATGGTGACGATCTTCGATGATCCCCGAGCTCACAGTAGCTTCGATATCTATAAAACAATGCAAACACATACAAGTAAGCTTTCAAAAGCTTAGTAAGCAATATATAATTAAATTTATCATTTAAAGCATATAAACATCATCAAATTACTTATACTTTAGAGCCAAATACCAACACAAACCTCATATTCATATATTTGGATCTTAGATCATCATTTGCACATATACTTGCCTTTCATTTTCAAATATAGTATACAATTTGAACGTACCTGGATTGGAAACATATTCAGTTATTCATTCATTTTCTCGGAATTCCCGTTGAACCGTTAAAAAATGTAAGGATACGCGGATAGCTCAGAGAGGATATACAATGCCAATGTCCCAGACGTGGTCTTACACGTAATCAAACATCAATGCCACTGTCCCAGACAGGGTCTTACACGAAATCAAATACGATGCTGATGTCCCAGACATGGTCTTACACGTAAAACAGAAGTCGATGCCAACATCCAAGACGTGTTATTACATGAAATCACATAAAGAATCCTATGTCATGACATATGTATCTTAACTATTCCCAGGGTTCGTACAGGGCTTTTTAGACATCGAACTTTGTCGATACTTTCTCGAATAACACATTTTGAGCTTGAATATTCATTCATCATAATTAAATATCATGTGAACAATAATAACTCAATTTAAACACGTTTATTGTATATTGACCTACCTCGTACGGATTTAGATGAATGAAATCTGTTACTCGACAACTTTTGACTTTCCTCGATCTAATTTTGTTTTCTTTAATTCTTGATCTAAATAAATTCAAATCTAACTTATTCAATCACAAATTCATTCAAAATAATCCATAGATACTTATATAAGGAAATTTGCAAACTAGCCCTCACATTTTCACATTTTGACACTTTAGTCTCTAATTCACAAAATCACAAAATACACAAAATTTGCATATACTCACGCTTGGCCAAATATTCATAGCACTCATACAAGTCCACACATTTCATTTATTTCACATTTTAGTCCCTCAATTTACAAATTTCATAATTTAGCCCATTTTACTCAAAATTATAAAAAATCCAAAGACAAAACATATAAACCCAACATCAAACTTTCATATTTCATCATATAAAAACATAAAGCTCATGAATTTATCCATGGCACATTTCAAATTTATTATCAAAATCAGAATTTGAGGCATGGGCTTAGTAAAACACAAAGCAACGATTACAAGAACGTAAAAATTATCAAAAACAGAACAAAATCCATACCTTAATCAAGGAATTCAATGCCCGAACCCTAATGTTCTTTCTATTTTATTTTTCTCATGATTTTCGGCAAAGCTAAGCATAAAATGGCTTTGTTTTCTATTTTGTTTTCATATAATTAACATAATGGGCTAAATACCAATTTTGCCCTTTTATTAAACCATAAATAAATTATGATATAATGCCCATTTAAGTCATTTAATTCATTCAATAGTCAAAAAACCTCATAAGGACCTTACAATCATAAAGCCAAATCAAATAAGCACTTTTAACAAGTAGAGTAACTTTTACATTTTACGCGTTAGGTCCTTTTATCAAATTGAGCACACAAACAATCAAATTTTCAGACGAAACTTTCACATATGCTAATTCACACATCACAAGCATAGAAAATAATATTTAACTATTTTTTTGACTCAGATATGTGGTCCTAAAACCATTGTTCCGATTAGGGTCAAAACTAGACTATTACAATTCTCCCCCCTTAGGGATTTTCGTCCCCGAAAATCTTACCATTAAACAGATTCGGATATTGTCGTCTCATAGCATCTTCAGGCTCCCACGTGGCCTCTTCAATACCATGCCAATGCCACATCACTTTTACTAACGAAATTTTCTTATTTCGCAGTTCTTTAGCCTCACAAGCTAAGATACGGATCGACTTTTCTTCATAAGTCATATTAGACTGAATTTCAATCTCCGACGGGGAAATCACATGCAACGGATTAGATCTGTATCGTCGAAGCATCAATACCTGAAACACATCATGAATCTTTTCTAACTCTGGTGGTAACAACAATTTATATGCTACCAGTCTAATACGCTCAATAATCTCATACGGTCCAATAAACCTCGGACTCAATTTGCCTTTTCTACCAAACTGAAGTACTTTTTCCACAGAGGTACCTTTAAAAACACTTTGTCGCCGATCTTAAATTCAATATCTTTTCTTTTCAAATCTGCATATGATTTCTGATGATCAGAAGTTGTTTTCAGACTATCTTGGATCACTTTCACTTTCTGTTCACTTTCTTTTATCAAATCAACCCCGTGAATCTTATTTTCACTGAGCTCCATCAAATACAAATGTGTACGGCATTTGCGACCATATAAAGCTTCGTACAGTGCCATTTTAATGCTTGACTGAAAACTATTATTATAAGCGAATTCAATCAAGGGCAAATACTGTTCCCACGTACCTTCAAACTCAAGAATGCAACATCTCAACATATCCTTAAGTATCTGAATAATCCGCTCGGATTGATCATCCATTTACGGGTGAAAAACAGTACTGAAGTGTAATTTAGTACCCAGAGCATCTTGTAATTTCTTCCAGAATCGTGATGTGAATCTCGGATCTCTGTCTGACACTATAAACAATGGCACACCATGTAATCTCATGATATCATAAATGTATAACTCATCTAATTTATCAAGTGAGTAATCGGATTGAACCAAAATAAAATGAGATGATTTCGTCAATCGATCAACTACAATCCAGATAGCATCTTTCTTTCTCGGAGACAAGGGTAAACCCAAAACAAAATCCATTGTCACTCGATCCCATTTTCACTCCGGAACCATAATCAGTTGTAACAAACCAAATGGCACCTGATGTTCAGCTTTAACTTGCTGACATATCAAACATTTCGAAACAAAGTTAGATATATCTCTTTTCATTCCGGACCACCAACAATGCTGTTTTAGATCATTATACATTTTCGTACTACCCGGGTGAACATATAACCAACTACTGTGACCTTCATTCAAAATCATTTAAATTATGTAACAGCCCATTTTTAGGGCTAATCGGAATAGTGGTTTTGGGGCCACCAAATTTGACGAGTAGGTTTGTAAATATAATATTTAATATTTACGAGTTAATTGTAAGTTTAAAAAAGGTTTTTGATATTGTAATTTTTGTTTTATAAGCGCTTTATTAAGTTCAAGTGGTATGACCTTAAGGTCAAGTGGGTTTAGAAAATAAGGTATCGAGACCTCGTTTCTATAAATCAAGTCGTAAATATTTTTATAAATATTTACAGAGTGGCAATAAGATGGTATTAAAGTTTCGTTAAAAATTTTATTGTTTCAATAGTTAATTAAGCAAAAAGGACTAAATCGCGCAAAGCGTAAAAGTTGTGTTCTATAAGTTACAGATATTAAATGGCTATGAAATTAAATAGTGGGAGTCCTTAAGTGGTAATTATTCTATAATTTTTGATAGTGGAATTCCATGGCTTGGTATAATGGAAATTATTAATGTATATTAAGGTTAAATGTGGTATTTGGTAATTATAATAAAATAAAATAAAACAAAAGCCAAATTACATGCTTTCATCTTCATCATTAGCCGAATGTGAGAAAAAAATAATTTTCTTAAAGCTTTGAAGGTTCGGCCATGGTTGTTCATGCATGTAATTCCATTTCGTCTCGGTTTTTAATAATTTTTACATTTTTGAGATCGTTGCTTTGTGTTCTAGCTAGCCTGTACCTCCGATTTCAAAATTGTTATGATTCCATTGTTGAATGTTTGAGTATCTTGATCATTAATGACAGAAATAAATCTTTGATGTTAGATTAATGAGTTTTATAAAGTGATTTTTGACAAAAATGTCAATTAGGTATTAAATTGAGAAAATGTGAAATGCTGTGGTTAAAAGTGTGAAGTAAATGAAAATATGGGCTATTATGAAGTTTTATTAAATTCGGCTAGGCTTGGGTTTGGCCAAAATTGAATGAATTTCAATTTACGAGCTTAGGGACTAAATTGTAAAAGTGTAAAACTTTAGGGGTAAAATAGTAATTTTATCAAAATATGAAATTGAGTTAAAATGGATAGAATATGAATTTTAATAGTTGAATTTGATTGATTAGATCAAGTTAAGCCTCGAACGAGTCTATATCGAGGGAAAAACAAAGTTTCGGACTAGTCGATCCATTTCAATGTTTTGACGATTGAGGTAAGTTCG
Source organism: Gossypium hirsutum (assembly GCF_007990345.1). Lineage (NCBI taxonomy): Eukaryota > Viridiplantae > Streptophyta > Magnoliopsida > Malvales > Malvaceae > Gossypium > Gossypium hirsutum. Next base: position 107,278,555 of record NC_053434.1, read on the forward strand.
TATGCATTAAGTGTTATTATATTTGAATATTTAATGCATTGAAATTGTACAAATGATATATTCATGACTATTACTATGTTGAATAACACATCGAATATTTATATGTGGCACTTAACTGCGAAGTATCGGGGATGGCACTTAGTGTGTGATACATCCAAAATGGCATTTAGTGTGCGAAGTAATGAGGATGGCACTTAGTGTATGAAACATCCATAATAGCACTTAGTGTGTGAGGTATCGGGTATGGCATCTAGTGTGCGAGACATTGAATATTCAATGGGTAAATGAAAGATATGATTGAGTACGAGAATTGGTACGAGATGGTACATGTATGTATGAAAATTGGTACGAGATGGTACAGGTATGTATGGAAATTCAATTGAGTATTGAATCCATGATAATTGTGAGTTCATGGTCATTTTGGAAATGAATATGTAATAATAATGTGATTAATGGTTTGATAATATATTATGTTATATTACTTGAATGGTGATTGAATAGTAAACTTGGTTGATGATTATGTGTTAGACTTTTGAGTCAAAATGAGTTGTGATATGCTCCAATTTACTCATTTAAATTGTGGCTCAACGGATATGAGAAAAATGTAGAGATTAGCAAATTCTTATATTTGAATTGCTATTGAAAGCATGGAAAAGAATGAGTTTTTGGATGATTTAAGGATATTTAGCCATATGCTTGATATGTGAATTGACATAAGTAATGTAAACTTATAAAGCTTTATAAGTGAAGGGGATCCATCAGAAATCATGATGGTGGACTCAACCCCAGTGAGTGGAGTTTCTTAGAAAGACAAGTTTTTTGGAGGGAAAGGTTCTGAATCTTGTGATGGTGTCACTAATGCGGATCTTGAAATTAAAGATGGTGATATTCTCCGATCCTCCATCAATGGAATCCCTACCATTGGTTTCTCAGAAAGGTTAAGAAAGGTTTTGATTAAGGATATGAAAACTACCGTTTTCGTCAAAATTTTTTGGATGCAACATTGGTTACGGAGTTTTGCACAATTGCATTTCAAGCCTTTAGAGACCCTCTCAACCTTTTCACCTGATGGATGTCGAGAATGGTTATTACCTTGTTCAATTCTAGAACAAGAAAAATCATGACTTGGCTCTGACTCAAGGCCCTTGGATAATGTTTAGACACTATCTCACTGTTCAGTCATGGACGGTTGATTTTGACCCGTTGAGACCCTTTCCTAACGTGGTAATGGCCTGGATCTACTTCTCGGGTTTGTCGAGATTTTTGTATAAAAAAGGGATATTAGAGGAGATCGAAAACTTAGTTGGACAAGTGGTTAAATTAGATTTCAAAACCGATAGTGGATCAATGAGATAGTTTGCAAGAATGGCTGTGTCGATAGATTTGGGAAAACCCACTTACTTCGCAAGTTTTGATGAATGGAAAGGTGTAACAAGTGGAGTTTAAAGCCCTACCTACGGTATGTTTTTCTTGTGGCAAATATGGCTATCTAAAAATTTCATGTTCTTCTTCTTTGACAGATCAAATCATACACGATGGTAAGGATGACTCCCTTAAAGTGATGAACAATAAAGTTGATTCGGCAGTGACGGGAGACGCCTTCGGTCAATGGATGGTCGTCGAGCGTAAATCGAGGCACTACCAGAATGAAAAATAGAATCATCAGTCGAAATTTTTGGAAGAAAATTTGGCCTGCTCCATATTTGTGGCGTTAAATTTACTGGATAAGCAATTGTTGGATTTAGGGGCTAAAAAATTAGGGTTTTAGGAGATTGGATTTAAGCAAGGAGATTTTATTAAGAAAATAAAAGAAAACAAACTTGGGTCAAGTTCTGGGTTGTCGGTTGAAAAGTAACTGTTGGATCCGCTGAACAGGCTAGTAGACTAGCACAGTCGGGTGTTGAGTAGGAATTGTTGGACTTGGACCACGACCTGGTATAGGACAGGTTTGTTTTGGGAAAGATATTGGGTCAAAATCAAATGGAGTCCAATTAATTCCTACAAAGAATATAGAAAATTTAGGGAGCATGGAGTACACTATCCAGATGGGTCCCGAAATTATTTTTCAAAATAAAAATTATCTCTACACTTTAATCCCACGTTCGAAGGTTCTCTTGAATTGGTAGTGCATGTAAATCCTAAGTTTCTAAACTCCAATCGGCATTCAGCTGTAATTTTCAAAGAACATTCGGAGCACAATTCGAAGGCAACAGTGGTAAATGAAGGATCAGGGGGCCTTTAATAATTTAAATGTTCTGTCTAGAGGACATGGGTTAGATAACAAAAAAAGGAGTGGGCGTAATGCAAGAATGTTAAATAAAACAATTTGTGGACGTAGGGGACGTTTTAAAATTGTCAGAAGTTCGCGGGTCTCGCTTCTTGACACGATGTATTCTATGGCAAAGCTTATAAGTGAACAAGTAGAAACTTTTACTGATAAGGCCGCTGCTAATGAAGGGAAGTTAAAGACTATTACTCTTTGATTGGTTAGTCCTCGTACCTTTAATTTATTTATTTATTTATGAATTTTACTATTTTTTCTTGGAATTATCAAGGTTATGCTAACTCAAAACTCATTCAGGTTTTTCATGAATATAATCGGGATCATAAACTGAATTTGAGTTACTTTATTGAAACGAGGGTTAGTGGAGGGAAAGTTGATTCGGTTATCGCAAAACTTGGTTTTCATTGTTCCCATCGTGTGGAGGAATTTGGGTTTTTTGGTAGTATCTGGATTGGTTGGAAGGAGTCCGTTTGTGTGGAGATCCTAAAAAATCATTGTCAATTTGTGTTAGTCAGAGTTTCTGGTACCTTTTTTAGAAGCCCTTTTTGGTAACCTTTGTGTATGGCAGCCTTAATTGCAATAAAATGAGACATTTATGGGAGAATTTGCATAATACTATTCCAGTTGATGGGTCTCCGTGGATGGCGATTGGTTATTTTAATGCTATTCTATCAACCACTAAGAAGAGATGATGACAGACTATAGGGAAAATATGCCTCTTATTTGGTGAGTTTATGGAATCAACTCAGTTGTAAGATTTGGGTCTTCAAGGTTCACAATTCACTTGGCAGAGAGAGGGGATCATGAAGCGTTTGGATAGGACTATTTGAAATAATGCTTGGTGTTGAAAGTTTTTGAACTCTATGGTGACACACCTATTGTAACCTAAATCTGATCATAGACCTTTAAGTGATGCCTGAATTTCATTCCTCAAGAAAGCATTCATTCAGGTTCTTAGATTGAACACTCAAGGTTTTCAGATTTCGTTAAAGAGAATTGGAGAGTTTCTACCAACATGTCAATAGCGCATTCCGAGTTTACTGATCAGGTTAAAAGATGGAATAAAGATGTGTATGGTCATATTTTTACCTGTAAGAAGCTTCTGACGAGGAAACTTCAAAGCATTGAGATTGAGCGTGATAGAAGAAACTCGGACTATCTTAATCAAGTTGAAATGGAAGTTAGAGGGGAATTGGAAAATGTGTTGCATCATGAAGTGTTACTTTGGCATCAGAAGGTTCGTTGTGACTGGTTAGTTTTAGGGGACTGCAACACTAAATTTTTCCACATGTGCACTTTGAGGAGAAGGAATCAGAATAAAATTACCGCTTTAAAGAATGATTTGGGTGAGTGGATTATGGTTGAGGAGCAATTGAAGCTTGAAGCGGTCAATTTTTATAAGACTTTGTATGGCGAACACCCCAGTTCGATGAAAGTTTACCCCCGAATGCTTTTTTGTGCCTTACTGACGAGGATTTTAATCTCCTTAATAATCCAGTTTCTAATGAGAAAATTAAAGCTGCTTTGTTTGACATAGCACCTTTAAAGGCTATAAGAAGTGATGGTTATCACACCTTTTTTTATCAGTCAATGGGATCATGTAGGGTATCTTTGCTGGTGGTAGTATTGATTTGAAGTTGAATAACTCGTTTATTGTTCTTATCCCTAAAATTTAAAATCTAGAAGGTTTCACTCATTTTCAGCCAATCAATTTATGTTCTGTTCTCTATAAATTAGTTATGAAGATCATTGTTAATCGGTTTAAAGTGGTCTTTTTAAAAATTATAGCTCATGAGCATACTGACTTTTTAGCAAGACGGAAAATCACTAACAACATTGTTGTTGCACAAGAAGTTATTCACTCTATGAGGAGCATGCAGAAAAACAGGAGATGGATGACCATCAAGATTGATCTAAAGAAAGCTTACGATCGAATGCGTTGGGATTTCATTGACGTGTCATTTCAAGCTGCATATATTCTTAATTTTTTATGTAATCTTATTATGTCTGCAATTTCTAGTTCTATTATGCGGTTTTGTTGAATGGGGTTCCAACTCCGAAATTTTGGCCAGCTAGAAGCATTCGACAGGGTTGCCTTTTATATTGTTATTTGTTTATTTTTTGCATGGAATGGTTGGCTCAAAGTATACGTATTACCATTGATGCTGGCAATTGGAATCCTATTCGTCTGGCTCGTAATGGTCCACTGTTTTCCCATCTTTTTTCGTAGGTGATTTCATCCTTTTTGGTCATGCTGATGGGCATCAAGCTCAGGTTATCAAAGGCATTCTCGCTAAAAATGTAATTATTCGGGTCATAGGATTAATATGAGGAAGACAAATTTTTTTCTCCAAAGTTGTTGATGGCATGTTAGGGAGGCATATTAGTAGTTTTTTGGTTTCTAGGAAGTGAGAAATTTGGGGTTTTATCTAGGTCTGCCCTTTTTCCATGAGGTCACCAACAGCACGCTATGTTTCGTGGTTGATAAGGTGTGTAACAAGCTGTCTAGTTGAGATGCCAAACAGCTTTCCTTGGCAGGTAGGGTGACTTTAGCTCAATCGATTCTTCTTTTGATCCTAAGTTATTTTATGTAGACAATAATGGTTTCTAAAGGCTTATATGATGACATCAAGTGCATTGTATGGAAATTTGTCTGGGGATTTAATAATGGTAATGCTAAGTTAGCCTTAGTAAGTTGAGATTCGGTGTGCCAATCGAAAGCTCATGGGGGGTCTTGTTCTAAGACACTTAAAGGATCACAACTCTTTTTTCATGATGAATGTGGGTTTTAACATTGTTTTTAATGTCAATGCCTTATGGGTTCAGGTCCTTCAGAAAAAGTACGGCATTGCTAGTGGTTTGCCTATAAATTTATCAAGAGGGCGTTGTTCCTTTTTATAGAGATTCATTGCTAAGGTATGGCCCTTTATCCATAAAAACCTTGTTTGGTCTGTAGGAGATGGTAATACTATTAAATGCTAGCGTGACCCTTAGATTCCAAATTGTGGTCCCTTATTTTCTCAAATTCCATGCTCTTCTAACCTTAATATGGGTTATCCTCTTAGTAGTATGATTGCAGGTGATGGTTCATGGAATTTGGATCTTCTCAAGTTATGGGTTTCAGAAGAGGTTATTAACAAAATTATTGGAGTTTCATCGCCTCATCCTTCTCTGGGTCCGGATAAAATAGTATAGGGTGCCACATCAACTGGCTCATTTTTCTCTCAAAAGTGCTTATGGAAAGATTCATAGTGGTGCACTGAATCTAAAAGAACGTATTTGGGAGTTACCTTGGAGATTTAAAGGCCTTCAACGAATCTGTTTCTTCTTATGGCTTGCCTTAAAGCATCGTTTACTTACGGAGATTTAAACGGTTGTGGTTTTTGTGGGTAGGATTACGAGGATGTGTTGCATGTATTCAGAGATTACTCTGCTGCTAGAATCATTTGGGATAAATTCATTCCAAAAGAAAGACTTTCCAAGTTTTATAATGGTTCCCTCCACAATTAGATGACGAATAATCTTTAGAATCATTTCTTTATTACTTTAGATGGGGTGGATTGGTCGTGTCTCTTTGGGATTATCGCTTGGCGTATTTGGAAGAACCACAACTTACTTTTCAAGGCTTTTCCTAAAGTTACGAAGAGGTCCTTAAAATTTCTTATAGTTGGGCAAAGCAATATTCTTTAGTGTCGAAAGCAGTAGTTCACAAGTCACAAAGTTGTCTTCCTACTTTGTATACAGCTGGCAGTTGGGTAAGATTGAGAATAGATGGTTCGGTAGACTCGACGAAGGCTTTGCAGCAATTGGAGGTTTTGTGGGCGATCATAATGGGTGAATCATGAGGTTCTACAGATATTTGGGTAATTGTACGGTGTTAGAGGCTGAGCTTTGGGGGATTTTGGATGGTTTAAACTTTATTTTGGACAGACGTTTCAAAAGGGTTTTAATCCAAACTGATAGTATTGAGGCTGTTAACACTATTCAAGAAGGCTTTTCAGGAAATTAAAATTCTGCACTTGTTGAAGTTCTACCACAAATGAATCAATGGAAGATTCATCATATTCTAGCACAAATGAAGCAGTGGAAGGTTTATCATATATCTTGAAAAGAGAATTTACTGTTGATAGCCTGGTTAGGTCTTATTGTTGTAGAAGATTTGGCTTAAGATTGGTCGAGGATCCTCCTATTAATTCAATGTTTTATTAATTTAATTGGTGCGGATTCAAATTTTATTTTATACATAATTTTATTCATTTTTATTAAAATGAAAATATTAAAATGTCTTTGAATAAAATAATTTATTTTAATTACATAATGGTATTCCCATAATTTTCTTATGTATTTTAACCAATTAACAAGTTTTAAATATATTTTATTAATATTTTTTCATAAGAAATTGAATAACTAATTTTAAGGAATATTTGTAATTTTTATATATAGTTTCTCAAAAAAAAATTCAGCATATTTCAATAATTCTGCCTATAAATATTGTTGTTCATTACCTAGCATCATCGAGAAACTGCCATCGTTTGAAAACTACCCTTTGTTGGCACTTCAAGATTCGTTAATTTTCAAGATTCATCTACACCGCAAGAATGGCGGCGCAACCTCAAGATGCACGTCACCTCTGCTATTTCGTTATACCTCCTTCTGCGACGAGACTCACCATTACAATTGATGAGGTGACATATGAAATACCGGCAGGACAACTCAGACCTGCTCGGCCTTTTCAACTACCGCCGGCACCTGACCACCAAGGTTTCCCAATTAACGTGGCTCCGATGTTTCGAGGTTACGCAAACAACGGAGCTGGGAAAGCAGATGTGAAGGCTGAATTTCAAAAGGATGAGAAACCTAACCCCACTGCATCAGCCAATCCAACCCCACCGGCTGGAAATCCCGCCAACTTCTGAGGAGTTGCAGCCCTTGCTTTTCTTTTTAGTTCTTTATAGTATGCGGATTAATGTGATCTTCTTTTCTTGAATGATAAATGATCTTTTGTTGCAAATTTGTTCTTTTATTAAAACCGAAAAAGGAAGAAAATCAATAGAATTGGATTTAGGGTTTTTGGAATCTCTAAACATGCGTAAAAAGTGAAAACTTGTCATCCAGAAGATTGGGGTGAATCCAAAATTCAACTTTGTTTGAAATAAGAAGAAACTGAATGGTTGGTTTGTAATTCAAAATCGGAGCAAAATCTGGAATTCAAAATACAAGAGTTTCAAATTTACACGTGTCCTATCATTTGATACAACTGAGATATTGTGAGAAAGGGGTCAATTTTACAAGATTTATTTTATGTGAATATCTCAACGGATAGTGGGTTAAAGACTGTTCTAATAACGGGCAGTTTCACTGAGTATAGCAAGGTTGGCACCATATTCCAGCAGGAGTCAAAGCATATTTGGCAGAGTAGTTGAGCAATATTTTAGCCCTCAATTAATTTTTTTTAACCTTCAAAATTAAGATTTTTTTAATTATTAAATCATCCCAAAAAAATGAATTAGTTTAATTTTTTTCAATTTTGCTAAATGATTATGCAGTGTAAGCATTTAATTAGTTTTTTTAAAATTAAAAAAAAATCAAAAAAAGGTTATAAAATTGTTTTTAAAATTAAAATTCATTAAATTTATTTAAAAAGTATAAAAATTATAAAAAAATATTTCTTTAAATATTTTTAAAATTTTAAAAAATTAATTAAATATTGACGTGTCATCCACGGCAGCAACAACGTGTATGACATATTAACAAAGTTAACAAATGTTAATTTTTTTAGCATGATTTGACAGAAAACAAAAATTCAAAAGAAGGACGAAAAATTAAATAAATAAAAATAAATAACTAAAATAACTTCCTTTTGATAAAGTTGGAGGGGAAATGCTATTTGTATATTATAACTAGTACTCTCTTAGGTATTAATAATGCGTTGGGGTCTTATCATACCAAAAATAAAATGTCTTACCATAGTAAACATGTTATTTGGTGTTTAAATGTATTGTATTGCTGTATCCAAAATTACTGAATTAATATGTGGGTATGCAAATTTTAGAGTTGAAGATTAAACCCAAAATTTATAGACTGCAGGCAATGAAAGTATGATGGTAGAAATTGGTGTAAGAAATCCTTGGAAATGAACATCTATGATTGCAGAAAGGCATAATGCCCTCCTTCCAATTGCAGTGGGAATGCAAGAAATTGGAAAATATCATAAAACAAATAAAAGCTAATCTTCAGAACAGATCTAAAGGGCTGGTATTATTTCAAAGAAATGGATAAATCCATGGCTGAAAAACCAACAAGGACAAAAAATGCATGTCTTCTTTTTGGTTTAATCAAAGAAAGAACCCTAATCAATTTAATTAATTAATCCAACCTCTTTCTGATTACTGACTCTATATTTTTCTAATTAATTAATAATATATTAATATTTAATTTTCAAATTTACTCCTCTTTAATCAAATGGATCAATTCAGATGGTAGAAAATACGAATGGCCGTTCTGAAACAAATCTTTCAACAAGCACCAGTGGTTTAGTGGTAGAATAGTACCCTGCCACGGCTGGTGCATATTGTGGGAGCAATGAAGAGAATCTCGCTCTTGTGTTGGTAAAGGTCCATCACTTGCACACCCTCTTTTCAAAAATTAATAAGAGAATCCCCATTTAAAGTGAAAGTTGCGTGCATGCCTATGGTGCTATTTCTTTACGTGGGATTTTAATGATATTTACTAAAATGTTTCTGGGAAAGTTAATTTTTAGAATATGGTATCGTTGAAAATAGGGTAATTATTATGATATTCTTATTCTACTTCAACAAACGTATTGATTAACTTCGTGTTGTAATATTTGAAAATTAAACAATAATATTTTAATTTAAATACGAAGCGATTGTGTATAAACTTAAATATTAAACTCGACATCTATAAGTGTTAAGTTGTTAACATAATTTTTTTTAAAAGGTAATGTAATTTAATTAAACTTTAACATATATATATATTAAAGTCAACACTTATGGGTGTCAAGTTTCACTTATAAGTTTTAACAAAACTCTGATTTTAAAACCTATAAATAAACAGTCAGACTTTTTAGTTTTCATAACAAACCAAAATAAATCGTCTTTGATGCTTTACCCTAAGTACCTCCAAACTACAATTTCCAATCATACTGTAATGGCTACTAAATTATTGAGATTCAAAGGACATGTTGCTCAAGATGCAATGGTGTTGGAGTATTTTCTTGTCGCTTGTCTTTGCAACAGTATGAGTATAGGTTCGTATGATCGGAGAATCATTCTCCGATTAATAGATATCGATTTCTATATCACACAAACCAAATTGAGAAAGCCATTTGCGTTCTGCCATTTCTATTTGCCTTGATTGAACGATGAAGATGTTAGGATATAATGCTTTAAGTGTAGTGTATTTTTTATTTTGTACTTGTAATTTTTCAAATAAATTGGTTTAAATAAAATTTCATTACTCATTAATATTGTTTGTAACTATCCTCAAATGTTTTACCCACAAAGCAAATGTGATAATCTAAATAGCCCGTAGTCTAATCAAAATTGAGAAAATCGATTGAAAGACTATTATGTGATCAGATCATAATGCGAGAAACTTAGCCAGACTTACATCATGCATATAAGGGGTACTTCTCTCAATTCCTACGTCCAAAGGATCGACTAAATCGTGCCCTAATACCACTATACTTTTACTCAAATCGATCGCCGACTTCGGGGAGGGAGTGTCACAATTGAATTAGGTTGATCTACAAATTTTTAACTCACTATTAAAGAAAACAACTGTATTTCTTACTAAAAATAAATATTCTTACGACAGAGACAACAAAATTAAATAAAAGTTCGTTGTCTCAAATTCTAGAATCTAAGGATGAGGAGAAGTCTCGTCGCCAACCATTTAGAATAATGGCAAGAATAGAATAATCTCTTAAATTATGATATATATATAAACAATAGTAGTTATGTAGGAATCAAATTGCTAAAGGATACTATCCCATAATAATATCATATAATATTCTTTTAGGAATCAAATTGCTAAGAGATAATATCTTATTATGAATCAAATTGCTAAAAGATAATATCCTAACATTTAAGCACATAAATACATCAGATAAGCAATATTAAATGCACCACAATAATTCATAATATTTTTTTCATCAATTGTGAGTTAATATGGAGTTTAAGTTGTGACACCAATTCAATCAACAACATTATTAATATATACAACTCATGAAAATAATAAATTCTTATATTAAAATAAAAATATATAAAATACATCAAAATGATGCTTTAATTGAGTGGTAAATTTAAAGTTTTATTAATCCAATTGGTGCGGATTCAAAATTTATTTTATGCATATTTTTATTAATTTTTGTTAAAATAAAAATATTAAAATATTTTTAATAAAATAATTTACTTTAATTATAGAATAGTATTTCCGTAATTTTCTTATGTATTTTAACCAATTAATAAGTTTTAAATATATTTTATTAATATTTATTTTAATAAGAAATAGGATAGCTAATTTAAGGAATATTTGTAATTTTCATATATAGTTTCTCAAATTTTTTTTCAGCATATTTCAATAATATCTGCCTATAAATATTGTTGTTCATTACCTAGCATCATCGAGAAACTGCCATCGTTGAAAACCTACCCTTAGTTGGCACTTCAAGATTCGCCCATTTTCAAGATTCATCTACACCACAAGAATGGCGGCGCAACCTCAAGATGCACGTCACCTCTGCTATTTCGTTATACCTCCTTCTGCGACGAGACTCACCATTACCATCGATGAGGAGACATATGAAATACCGGCAGGACAACTCAGACCTGCTCGGCCTTTTCAACTACCGCCGGCAGCTGACCACCAAGGTTTCCCAATTAACGTGGCTCCGATGTTTCGAGGTTACGCAAACAACGGAGCTGGGAAAGCAGATGTGAAGGCAGAATTTCAAAAGGATGAGAAACCTAACCCAGCAGCATCAGCCAATCCAGCCCCACCGGCTGGAAATCCCGCCAACTTCTGAGGAGTTGCAGCCCTTGTTTTTCTTTTTAGTTCTTTATAGCATGCGGATTAATGTGATTTTCTTTTCTTGAATGATGAATGATCTTTTGTTGCAAATTTGTTCTTTTATTAAAACTGAAAAAGGAAGAAAATCAATAGAATTGGATTTAGGGTTTATGGAATCTCTATACATGCGTAAAAAGCGAAAACTTGTCATCCAGAAGATTTGGGTGAATTCAAAATTCAACTTTGTTTGAAATAAGAAGAAACTGAATGGTTGGTTTGTAATTCAAAATCGGAGCAAAATCTGGAATTCAAAATACAAGAGTTACAAATTTACACGTGTTCTATCATTTGATACAAACTGAGATATTGTGAGAAAGGGATCAATTTTACAAGATTTATTTTATGTGAATATCTCAACGAATAGAGATTCCATAAACCCTGAGTCTAGCAGGATTGGCACCATGTTCCAGCAGGAGTCACTGAGTCTAGCAGGATTGGCACCATGTTCCAGCAGGAGTCAAAGCATATTTGGCAGTGTAGTTGAGAAATATTTTGGGATGTAAACACCATCTTCATATCTCGTCTCAATTCTTCCAAAAACAATTGCACACTTCTGTCTTGCTGCAAAATGAATTGCCCCTCGTTTGTTCGCATCCTTAATATCTGCCATTGTTTTCGCCAGTCCCTTTCCCTCATCAAGTTGAGCCGCAATCTCTACTCAAAACGAAGGGGGATCATATTAATATTTAACTATTGGAATAATAAATTAAAGACAAAACATAGTCACCTTACTCTTGAGAAGATCAAGATTCCCGGTACAAGCAGCATTCAGAAAGTTTTCAACTTTCTGCCTCACTGCAGTAGAAGTATCAACAAGTTCCCATATTTATGTTAGAACTACTGAATAATTGCATTCAGAGTACAACAAACGAAAGGAAAATCTTCTTCAGCTAAACTACATATAACCCCAAAATCTATAAACTCCCCTTTGCAATGCACACCGATATACTAAATTAATCTATTTAATAATAGAAAGATTAAATTAATTTAATTCATATAATATAAATACCACTCAAATACTTTAACCTTTATAGATATCATCAAAGTAACATTATGTGTCATCCGGCCAACAAATCGAGCTACGAACTTCATGTCTAAATTAACATGTAACTTTGATTTTAACAAGTCCATGCCCGTTGCTATGCTTCAGGAAATTAGAGTCATGTTTTCAATAAGGTATTTATATTAATATATAGATAAATTTATAATATATATAATATTGTTGATACAATGTACTAAAAGAGAAGAGTGTAGAGGAGAAAAGAGTGGTTGCTATCAAGGCCGACTCACCCAGCCAGGGCGAATCGCCGGAGGTTATAAAGAGTAGAGGTGAAGAGAATGTAAAAGCTAAGATTTGAAAGAATGTTGATAGAGTGTAGGCTTAGTATTCTTGAAAAGTCAATCCTCTCTTTCTCCTTTCTAGAGGTATTTATAGGCGAGGGTTTCATGTAAGGTCATGTTAATGTGTTGAACTTGCCATTAACTATTATTATAGAATACGTAGGTAAATATCTTTGACGGGACGAGAATATTTGTGTTGAGACAAATCATGTCATGTACTTTGACTTAATGGTATGAGGTAGTTAAACTCACGTGATATTTAGTGGCCAATATTTTCATGTTCCCAATAAAGCTCAAGGATCTTGACGATGAATGACCTTCCGACTTATTAATAGTTGTTTTACCGTTTGGGTGTCTTCTTCACTTGCCATATGTCTTCTCCATGGCTAAAATATCTTTGATGATGTAAAGTATGGGATTTCCATATTATAACTAGTCCTCCCTTAGGTATTAATAATGTCTTGTGGTCTTATCATATAAAAAAAAGAAAAAGAAAAAAAAGAAGTCTTATAAACATGTTGGTGTTTATTACAGTGTTTACGTGTTTAAATGTATTGTGTTGCTGTATCAAAAATTATTGAATTAGTATATGTGGGCATGCAAATTTTAGAGTTGAAGATTAAACCCAAAATTTATATATTGCAGGCAATGAAAGTATGATGCTAGAAATTGTTGTCAGAAATTCTTGATGAAACAATGAAATGAACATCAATGATTGCAGAAAGACATAATGCCGTCGTTCCAATTGCAGTGGGAATGCAAGAAATTGGTAAGTTTCGCAAAAGAAAACAAGCATAAAAGCTGATCTTCAGAACAGGTCTAAAGGGCTGGTATTATTTCAACTCATGATTAGCAATTGAAAAGTACATTCCCACAATCCGAATTTTCCCAGGGCCAAAATCTCATTGGTTTTGCTCAAAAGAAATGGATGAATCCATGGCTGAAACACCAACAAACTTTGTTTTTTGTCCTTCAAGGACCAAAAATGCATGTTTTCTTTTTGGTTTAATCAAAGAAAGAACCCTAATCAATTTAATTAATTAATCCAACCTCTTTCAGATTGCTGACTCTAGATTTTTCTTCCTTTGTTTTTCTTCTGCCGCTATACAAACCACCCCTTTTTAAAATGATTGCAGCACAGAACATGCAACAGCCTGCGCCCAATGCCTTAGCTTAGTCTTCACTAGCTGAGGATCTTCCCCTGAAAAAAATGCAATTTGGCACCACATTTATTATTACATGACCACACCAATCAACCTGGTGTTATATATATATGTTTGGAATTGAAACATTACCTGGGCTGTAAATTTTCCAATCTGACTCAGTACTTGTAGGGCTTCCAAAAGAAGATGACCGATCACCAAGTGATAACGATGAGCCACGACTATGAGGGGTTGAAACTGGACTTGGAGAAAGCTGTCGGTTTACAGCGAAATAAAGGTCTAATGCAGGCAATGTGCTTGTAAGTTTTTGGCCTTCTTCTTCATTGAATCCAAATCCCAGCTCTATGCACCCTTTAAGTTCATGCAGGTCTTCATCTGTCAACCCATTCTCAATGATCCCATTCTTTCTTCTCTCTTGACGAAGAATCTGGTGCCGCCTTCTTTCCCAAGCAATTTCCCGTCGCGTCTCACACAGCGATAATTGCTTCGATAAATACCTATTGTTTTTCATCAATGGTAATGGCACCAATGGCATACGTTCCAAATCTTCCGTTTCGGAGTCGCATAATGATGGCGACGATGACGACGTTGTAATAGCCTCTCTTCTTGGCTCTCCTTCCTTCACCATTTTTTCCTTTCGAAGCACCATGTACCTTCAAAAGGAAAAAATGAAAAAGTTCCTGTACCAATTTTCTTATCTATATCTATGGAGAAATGCCATGAAAACAAGACGGTTCTTGTTTCTTGTACTTAATAAACGGAATCCAAACGGAAGCTTATCGACTCTTACCGGCCGCGGAAGCCACTCGGCGGCCGAGAAATGGTAAAAAAGGAACAAAAAGTAAGGGATGGGGGTGGGGGCTCTGTCGGAAATGAGCTGTTATATTGCAAGTTCTGGGTGTTTGCTCCTTTAAAATTTTTTGATTTGATATAATGAAACAACACCAGCCCTACCAGGGTAACCTCTTGGAAGGCTTTAATGGAGAAAGAAAGGATGGAATTTGTTAAGGAGAATTCTATTTTTTATTCAACCATCCATTTATAACTGTCAGTTGCAACCCCCCACAATGTTATATTTGGAGCATGGCCATAGCCAAATACCAATTTTGGGGTGAGGGTGAAAAAAAAAACCACAAAACCAGACAGTTAAACCACGTCTGCTAGCTACCTAGAGGGGATGGCTCACCAACATTCTTGTAAGGTTGTATTTTGCTACTAGATTTTATCCTTACAATAAATGAACTTCCTTAACCTTTACAACATAGATTCTGCAAATTATTTACTTCCCTGAATCAATGGAAAGTCTGCATGTCTTTTCCAAATGACAAATGTGATATCAAGTAAATTTAGTAACAAATATCTGCACCATTTTCACATCAGATTCATCAAAAAAAAAAAAACATTATGTCCAACTTCTAGTAAGTATATTTTTATGCTTTGCAAGTAATAATTCAATTCTCTGTAATCAGAGCAAGTGGTTTTTGTCTGTTAAAACACTGAAAATAATTTTTTTTTCAGGTACCATGTTGATACTAGAGGCTTAAGAGAATTCCATGCCAGTTGTAATTTAGTGATAAAAATTTTACCAAAGAAGAAAGGAAAGTGACAGTCTATGTGTAACAACAGTCTAAAAACAAGAAAATTGACAGCAAGTACAAAATTTGGAGAAGAATAATGCTCAAATTAGAATTTTTGTTTTCATTTACAACGGATTAAATACCAACAATAACGGCTCTCACTCTCCTTCATCAGTTTCCAACAATTTTTTTCTCAACAATCATCCTGTCCGAACAAGGAACCTGAAATGGAAAAAAAAAAAAAAAACGAAACCATAGCACAAAACATAATAAATAAGAACCCTTTGTTTATCTTTTCTGGTTTGCTCCCTGGAAAGTTGCTGCAAATGTTTTAGTTTCCATGGTAGAATAGAGAAGGCTTAGGCTAATCTCGTTAACTTTAAAAATAAAGGCAAAGAAAAAAAAACTAGTTTAAGCGTATAGGAGAACTTAGATTTGTTGTTTTTTGTTTTCCTATACGCCATTAGATACTCTTAGTGTTGTTTGTTGGCATTTCTAAAACCATGAAAAACAGATACTTTTTTTGCTTTCTATTGTTTGGTTTTCTAATACCTTTTCCCTCCACATTGGTTGTTACAAGTATGACACGAACATGGATACGGAATACGAGTACGACACGATACAGACACGGCGACATGATAATTTTTAAAAAAAATGAAGACATGAATACAGTAAGATACAGCAATATAATTTTTTTTAATATTTTTATTTTTTTATGTTAAGATACTCAATGTAAATGAAAATATTAATTTTTTTCAGTAATATATAATCAATTCTTTTCCATTAAGCTCTCTTATCATTATATAAAATATGACAAAATATAGTAATACATTTTTCAATCTCATTACACAAAACATGTCATATTAAATTTAAATTTAAAGTTTAACCTATATCCTTAAGAAGGCTTGTACAAAAAGAAGCAAAAAGAGAGCAATTTTCTAGTTCAATTCATAGCATTAACATTTTCCATATCTTCTTCATTGGCAAAAATTACCATCTTCATATCCGGTTCATCAAGAGATAAGCTAGCAACTCCAAGAATTCCAACTCCTTCAAATTAGTCAAATACATCAACTCCAATGTCCCACATCTTATTCTCTCCTTCTTTATAATGAAGAGTTTTTCTTGAAAGTAATGGAAGATTAGTATGCACAAATACTAAATCCTTGGCACGTTGAGGATTAATCTTATTTCTCCTCATGGAATGGATAAAAGAATATCTAGTCCAAGTCCACTAATAACAAGATGATGAAGAAGGTTATCCAAGAAGTTTCAAAGCTAAGTTTTGGAGCAAAGGTATTGAAGCCCCATAATCTAACCACCAAAACTTGGGATCCAAAAGCCATCTATCTTGTAGTGAATCAAATGAATCAAAAATATCTAGTGCTCCCAAAAATCTCGCAAACTCTTGGAAAACCATCTTCCTTTCTTCGGTAGAAGGAAAATATCTTCTTGAGCACTTATTCCTTTCCTTTGAGATTTTTACAACTTTATGTGGAGGAAGGCGATTTGGAATCTCATTAAGCCAATAACTACAATGATGCTTATGTAAACAAATAAATTTAATTTTTTAATTGATAATAAATATTATAAGTATAAAAGAATAAAAACAAGCATAAATGAAACATATGTTATCTAAATTTACCTTGGATTTAAAGAATGAGCCATACAATGAGGTGGTGTACTACTATTAGTCCATCGATCAATAAGAATATCATATACGACTTCATAAAAGATTGATCTCTCATCTCCTTTCTTCCCTTCATGCCTGTAAATGCTTGTCTTCACTTTTTCGATCATTTCATCCCATATCTCATAAACCAAGTGAAGAGTAGGTTTATCCATATCTATAATTTGAAGCATATCATATATAAGTTTTGCAAAAGTAAGGATATAATCAACATCCAAAATTTTTTTCCTTCACCAAATAGGCTTTGGAAACGTCATCTTCTCTATAAGTAGATCATTCATCACTAATAACCATATATTGGGAGATCCTGTTTAATGAGCTTGAATATTTTTTAACATCACAATCATAGAAGCAAATCGAGTATCTGTAACAGCAAGTAATTTCAAAGGCACAGAAGAATTAAATATTGCCAACCTCATAGAGTGATTCAATATGAAGTTTCTTATAAAAATAGCATCATCACCAACATTATTTATCCAACACAAAACATCATATGTAACCTCATTCTTTTCGATGTTTTTTGCAGCACATATATTTTTAAGAGTAAGATTAAGAGTATGTACCACACAATGTGTCCAAAAGATATGAGGATGTTGTGTCTCTACTAATGATCCTGCAACTTTACAAACTAGTGCATTGTCGGTTATTACTTGAACAACATTTTGTGCCCCAACCTCACTTATGGTATCTTTAATTAAAGTTTCCACGTAAAACTTATCATTGTACTACTTTTCACAATTGACGGCTTTTAAGAAAACAACTCCACCTTCAGAAATGGCCATAAAGTTAATCAATGGTCGTCTTTGTGCATCCGTCCATCCATTACATATAAGACTAATACCTTTTTCCCTCCACATTCCCTTTATAGATTGTAACAACCTCTTTATGTTTGCTCGTTCTTTTTGCAACAATGTAGTCCTTAAAGCATTATACCCCGAAGGTATGTAAATTGGAATCGAATTCTTACTAGCTAAGGTGAATGCATTCACATAATGAGGGTTCCTAGCTAGATGAAAAGGCAATCCACAAGAATAAAACATTCGATCAATTTCACTATCTAAATTCTCTTGAGTAGCTAGGTTGAATGATTGTTCTAAAGTGCCTTTTCTTTTTTTAGAACCTAAACTATGCCTTTGAAGTGAGGCTGTATTTGGCCCAAAGGAAGATGTTAATGTTTGAGAACTGTGGCAATGGGACTATTTTTGGTTGCAAATTGAGTTTCGCATCTTCTACTATTTTTTGCATTTCAACAAGATGTTGTAGCGTTACTTTAGGACACACTTGAAATCCTTGCTAAAATAGTTTCAATAAATGTGCTTTAAGCCTTAAATGTAGTATTGCAAAAATTAAACACAAAACTAACATTCTCACCTCCTTCAATAGTTTTTGGTAATTTAGTAACATATCTTTAAAGAGGAGTGTTACTAATATCATCTTGAGACACACTAGCATTAGTAATATTATTTGATGAGTCAACACTTCCACTACCTCTTTGATATGCCATAATTAATGTTGGGATCGACCCGATTAAACAACAAACAAGTAAAAATAGCGAAAGAAATTGAGATAAAAACTAAACTCCAAAACCCAAAAACAAAGAACCCTCAAAATGTAAATACAAAATTCTCTAAAACGGGTTGAGTTCTAATCGTTTAATGGATGTATTCTTTAAGGTTGTAAAAGTGTCTATTTATAGACTAATTCGTAGGTTAAATAAATTATACTAATAAATACTAAATATATTATATTAATAGATACTAAATCTTTTATAAAGAAAGTATATTTTATTTAACTTGACTTGCAAGTAATCTCTTATTTTATTTAATAAGAATTTGGGTCAAACATATATTTATTAATTTATAAATAATTTTAAATTTTAAAATTTTTTTAATATAATGAGTACATTAACTAGACAAATATTACATATATATTCTTATTATAATGAGTCTCATATATTTATAGATTAAATTCATAGGTCAAATAAATTATGCTAATAAATGTAAAATATATTATACTAATAAATACTAAACCTTCTAGAAAGAAAATGTATTTTGTTTAACTTGACTTGCAAATAATGTCTTATTTTATTTAACAAGAAATTGGGTCACACATATATTTATTAATTTATAATTAAAATTAATTTTTTTAAAAATATTTTTAATTTAATTAACATATTAACTAGAAAAGTATTATATATATTCTTATTATAATGAGTCTCACATATTTTTATTATACTTACTTTCACTATTTTTATACTACTATAATTTTTTTTGGACTTTCTTACCTCATTATAACTAGATACATTAACTACCTTTTTTTTCTTTCTTACGCAAACACTCATATTCCCCTTTGTTAGAGTTGTGTGACCCAAATTCTAAGAGATTGCTTGCAAGTCAAGTTAAACAAAAATATATTTTCTTTCTAGAATATTTAGTATTTATTAGTATAATATATTTAGCATTTATTAGCATAGTTTATTTGACTTACTAATTTAGCCTATAAACAGGCTCTTTTACAACCTTAGAAAAATACGCCTATTAGAGATTAGAACTCATAAAACATTTAGAGAATTTTGTGTTTATGTTTTGATAGTTCTTTGTTTTCGAGTTTTCAGGGTTTAGTTTTTATCTCCATCTTTTGTACTCTTCGTTCTTTTACCATTATAGTAAAATTATTTTTGCCCGTAGTTTTTTATCCTCTTTAGAGGAGTTTTTCCACGTTAAATTTGTGTGTTCAATTTCTCAATTTCTTTTACTATTTTTCTTGTTTGTTGCGTAATCGGGTCATTTTCTAATAATGAGAGCTAGTTTAATTTTTATAGATCAGCCGTTCAGAGATGGCAGCAACAAGGTTTGAAATTGAGAAGTTCGATGGTGAGATAAATTCAATCTATAGAAAGTTCGGATGATGGCAATTCTAGTTCAAACAGGCTTGAAAAAGGTTGTTACCGGGAAAAAGCCTGAGAATCTAAATCAAACAGAATGGGAAGAGCTTGATGAAAAGACCTTGTCTACAATCCAGTTGTACCTTGCGAATACGGTATTGTAGGAGGTATTGATGGAGAAGACCTCATCCGCATTGTGGAAAATGTTAGAAACTCTTTATGGGACTAAGTCTTTGGCTAACCTGTTAGTGTTGAAACAACATCTATTTATGTTTCGCATGAATGAATGTGAGCTTCTTAGAGATCACATCAGTCAATTCATTACTTTTTTAAATGATTTAAAGAACGTTGAGGTTCATATTGACGATGAAGATCAGGCTATGCTATTATTGTGCTCTTTACCCCCTTCATACAAGTCTTTTAGGGAGACCCTGATTTATGGCAGAGACAAACTCTCGTTCGAAGATGTGAAGGGTTATTTGTTGAGTAGAGACAAACTCGAAGATGAGTTTGGTTTGGATAGCAAGGCAGATAGGCAAGCTTACGTTTTGGTAGCATCAAAGAAACGAGACAAAAGATTGTCGCTATTGTAAACTGCGAAATAAAAGAGCTGCTGAGAGTAACGAGGAAGATGTAGCTAGTGCTAATTTGGCCGATGAAGGTGGTGATGATTTCTTATTAGTGTCAATGAATGATAACTCCAAGCACACGTCCGAGTGGATCCTAGATTGGAGATGTTCTTTCCACATATGTCCCAATAGAGAATGGTTCTTCACATACAGTTCGGTTGAAGGTGGAGTTGTGTACATGGGAAATGATTCATCCAGTAAGGTAATTGGTATTGGTACTGTTAAAATTAGGATACACGATGGGATGATTAGGACACTCTCAAATGTTAGGTATGTACCTGATTTACTAAAGAATCTCATCTCTTTGAGTATTTTAAACGTGAAAGGATGCATAATCAACATCGAGTCGAGCGGTATTAAAGTATCTCATGGAGCTCTCATTTTATTAAAAGGTAAAAGAACCAGAAGCCTTTATATTCTGGAAGGATCTACAATGACCAGTGAAATCAGACGTCCCTTGTCCGTTACAGAGTCGAAGTCAACTCATTTTGGAGTGGAGGCAACTTGGTCATAGGAGGGAAAAATGTATGACCATTTCGTTGAAGAGAGATTCTCTTTTGGATGCAGGTTTTGAAAAGTTAGGGCATCGTATTCGTTAAAATCAACCCGGGTTAATTTTGATTTGGCAGTGCACAAGTCGAAGGCTAGAAGTCTTCCAGCTTCTAAGCATAGATTCAACTCAGTTAATTCCCTGCATAGTTCAAGATAGGCTCGTGGCGGACTTTGGCAAAGATGGCGTTGAAAGAATTCGTGTCAAGGTGGAGATTCTTAGAGTTGTGTGACCCAAATTTTAAGAGATTGCTTGCAAGTCAAGTTAAACAAAAATATATTTTCTTTCTAGAATATTTAGTATTTATTAGTATAATATATTTAACATTTATTAGCATATTTTATTTGACTTATAATTTAGCCTATAAATAGACTCTTTTATAACCTTAGAAAAATACGCCCATTAGAGATTACAACTCATAAAACATTTAGAGAATTTTGTGTTTACGTTTTAAGGGTTCTTTATTTTCGGGTTTTCAAGGTTTAGTTTTTATCTCCATCTTTTGTACTCTTCGTTCTTTTACCATTATAGTAAAATTATTTTTGCCTGTGGTTTTTTATCCTCTTTGGAGGAGTTTTTCCACGTTAAATTTGTGTATTCAATTTCTCAATTTCTTCTGCTATTTTTCTTGTTTGTTGTTTAATCGAGTCGATTCCTAACACCCTTCTTTTCCTCCTCATTTACCCCTTTTTTTTCCTCCCCATTTACCCCTCTTTTTCCTCCTCATTTACTGCCTTTACATTTGTCTCTGTCTTTCACTCTTTCTTATCTACAAAACCTTCATCTACAAAATCTCCATCATCATCATCTTCATATAAGCGGATCAACTCCAAAGAAGACAAGTATGTTTAAAGTGTCATAAATTATCACAATTAAATGCTAAAGTTCTTTTTATCTGTTTACTAAAGTTCTCCCTGTATATGGTTTTTTTTCTATTTCTGATTCAGGCCAAAAGAAAGTCTAGCAGTATCCCTTTTTTGACACGTGTCAATGTATGTCCAATGCGTATCTAGTTGTGTCGGCGGCGTGTTCATGTCGGATACAAGTACTACACTGGTACGAGTGGGTTTTCCATGTCGATACTTCATAGTTGCAAATGTTTTAGTTTCCATGGTAGATGATCGCGAGGTTTCGTGATAGGTTTTAAATATTTATAATTACTCATTCTTGAACTAACTATTATCACGAAGTAGGCAAGTGTACCTATCGAACTGTAGTATAGTTTTAGCAAGACCGGATTGTTGAACCCAAAGGAATTAAATGTACCAGTAATGACTGTCTTTTTATTATCTAGCCTAAGAATAAAAGAGGTTTTTGTTTTAATTAACTAATTATCTAAACTAAGAACGCACAGAGAAAAGAATTAGGGAATTGCTTTTGGGAAAATCGATTGACTTGAGACAATACCTAATGAAAAATCCACCTAGACTTTACTTGTTATCCTGGCTCCGAATCGGACGATTTATTCATTCAACTTGTTCTGTAGAGATCCCTAAGTTATGTTATTATCCCTATTCAAGACTAATAACGTCTAATCCCTAGATTGCATAACCGAGACTTTTCTCTAATTAACATTCTAGGGTTGCATTAACTCGATCTATGAATCCCCTTATTAGGTTTCACCCTAATCCGGCAAAATCTTGTCACCCTATTTCTAAGCGCGCAATCAACTCCCTTAATTATGAAAAAAGTACTCTTAGACAGGAGCATGTCTTGAATCAGTATCCTGGGATATCAAAACAAGAATTAAGAACACATAATTAAGAACAAGTTAAATATTTATCATACAATTCAAAAAATATTAACGAGATTCGTCTTAGGTTTCATTCCCTTTAGGTATTTATGGGTTTTAGTTCATAACTAAATAAGAAAACATCTCAGAAGAATAAAGAATACAAAACATAAAGAAAACCCAAAACTCCTGAAGGGAAATTAAGGAGAGATCTTTAGTCTTGATGATAAATCCGGCTTCTGAGATGGATCAATCGGCTTCATTGGAGTAATTCCTTATCCCCTATTCTCCGTCTCCCTTTTCTTCTTTTCTAGGGTATATTTATAAGCTTTGGAATACCTAGAAGCCCTTAAAAGTGGCCTTTTCCGAATTGGACTTAATTTGGGCTCGGCAGGGACACGCCCGTGGCACACTCCCGTGTTTGATTACTTCAGGCCGTGCTCGAGCCTACCAAATTGACACGGCTGTGTGGTCTGCCCGTGTGAGGAGGTCTAGGCCGTGTTGATTTTGTACCTTGGCCCATTTTCTCCATTTTTGGCCCGTTTCTCATTCCTTTTGCTTTCCTATGCTCTCCTAAGTATAAAACATGAAATTAAAGCATTAGGAGCATAGAATTCACTAATTCTAATGAGAAATCATCCATAAAATGCATTAAACATGAGGTAAAAATATGTATAATTTACGGTTTATCAAATACCCCCACACTTAAGCATTTGCTTGTCCTCAAGCAAAATTCTCAACTCATAATCAAAATAAATTCTTCTAAACTTATAATTTCTATCAATAATATCTCAAATTAATTCATAAGTAATCATACATTGAGAATTCAACTAAAAGAACATAAAAGTTTCAAACATTCCAAGTTGAGTATTTAGTCATGCAAACTTAGGTGCTTCCCTTCGTCTAAGTAATTACCTTTGATTCAGAATATCAAAAAGTTTCACATTCTCACTAAAGGTTCATTCAAATCACTCGAGGTGTTAAGGACAATAAATGAAGCACTCAATAGTCAATAATGAAAAGTCATTACCATAGGCTTGCATGAAAATCAAAACTCCGCCACTATAATTTAAGATAATACATCGATCAAAAGGTTTTTAGAGGGTTGTAATAAGGCTTGGTTAGGGGTGTGGTCACAAGCTAAAAAAAAGGGTTAGAATCGGGATTGAATTGTCCTATTACATGAAATGCGCCAAAGCCAAAGCAAGCCACTCCTGAGAGAAATAAATGAATTGCAAAAATCTTGGGCAAATCCAAATAAGGTTTTCCTGTGCGCTCATCACAAAAAATTTCTAGATCCCAATATACCCAATGCCAAATAACTGCCAAGAAGCACAAGCCAGAAAACACAATATGTGCTCCGGCCACACTTTCGTAACTCCAAATACCCGGATTTGTTATAGTCCCCCCTGTAATACTCTAACCGCCCCATGAATTGGTTATTCCTAAACGAGTCATGAAGGGTATAACGAACATACCTTGTCTCCACATTGGATCAAGAACGAGATCGGAGGGATAAAAAACGACTAATTCATATAGAGCCATTGAATCGGCCCAACCAGCAACCAGAGCTTGGTTAGGGGTGTGGTCACAAGCTGAAAGAAAGGGTTAGAATCGAGATTGAATTGAAAAATTGCTTAACT